>NW_027176262.1:21154610-21754610 GCF_023349555.1 Cebidichthys violaceus | reverse complement strand
CTAAAAGCCAAACTTTCTAATTGTTATACACGGGGACTCAAATTTAGGATCCACAGCGGTCTGTAATGCTTTTTGGCAAACCACAAATGAATTGAAAGAAATGGAAACGGAAAGGTTTTCATTATACTGAAAACAGCCATAGCACAAGATTCCAAAACAATGGTCAACAATGGCAACCAAAGGTAACGTTATACTAAGGATAGCCTATGAGATTGAAACTTGTTAACTAACTTGAAAGTTACTTAGTCATTGTAACTGTTGTTATAGTTGATTTAGCAGACGTCTTATTACTTTCTTGCATTTGTATTACATCTACTGTTATACAATGTGTTCATCTCATTATGTTGTGTAATTAAGCTAAATGATAGATTGGTACATTATAATGTGTTTCTAGTTGGAATAATTATTATTTTTGAGCATTGCAGAGTCATGTCTTATTAGTCAAAAATAAGTCAAGCTAAAAAAAAAAAGGGTCACAATACTGAGGTGTACATAGTATTTCTGAAATTTGCATAGTTGTTATTTGCTTTTTTTAATCGGCATTGTGCAGCCAACTCATTATCTGTAGCTCAAAATGACACAGAACACATCAATGATGCAGGGTTGCTTTCTAATGGTGCATTTTTCTATAGAGGGCAAACAGTGGTGGGATCCATATGAAACATCTAATAGAAGACAATTCGTCTACCGGCCAAAGAGAGGCGCAGAGATTCTAGTGTAAGTTCCATTTACAAGAACAGGCATACAGAATATGTTTGTTTGTTTCTCTGTGTGTGTAATTGTATGTATATGTTGATGCGTTTGCAGGAGCCCAACGTCAACTTCACTTATAGACTCCTATTCACAGTCTGGACCTTTTGGTTCAACAGTGTACAACAAGGACTTTTGCCGGAAGCCACCCTGTAAACCTGAATGCATTCGCACAGGAACATCTTCGGGGCAGAGGAGAAACAACCCGCATCCCAGTCAGGTTGGTATTTAAGGCTGCGTTAGCCGAATGCCATGCTTGACCTCTCGCTGTGTATCGTAACCTTTTAATCAAGTTGTTTTTCTTTTTCTCCACATCGAGTCCTTCATGAAGTGGAGGCTGCCTAGGGATGCCGCACAAAACTCTGAGTACGTCGGCTTCCCTTGGAAATGTCCCCCATCTGAGGGGGAGATCCGTGAGGCCCTGACAGCGCAGTACAGCTCCATCTACAGATGTGACTACATGGGTATGCCTCAAGGTATGACAAGTCTGTTGGTTCAAATTCTTGTGTATGTGAAAGCATGTCAGAACAGCTGGGCTACTGACATTCAGGAGCTTCCAAATCAAACGGTCATACAATGTCTCTCTATTTTCCTTTTGCTGTGGTACTTATTTGACAGGACATGATCTTATTAATAAAGGAGAAGGAAGACTTGCACCTCGGTACAGCAGGCCTGAAATGCCACTTCCCACTGATACTGAAATGAGGGAGAATTATCGCCAGCCAAAGCAAAGGCTTGAACTGCTGGGCAACTACTCTCTCTACAGCTGCACAGATCCTAACGTGGCACGTCGTGGTATTGGTACTTATATGCCAACAAAAATATGTTAATGTCAACACAGCAAAGAGTGCTTGCAATTCACCAAGCTAATGCTTTCTATCCATTGATTATCCTGTGTGTTGCAGTTCCAACTGTTGTGCAGAGACACACTCAGCAGAAAAGATCAGATTTGACAAACTACGACAGGTTTTGTGGAAAGAGAGTCACTAATGTCACAAATGTGATCAAGTCTCTGCTGCCCCAGGAGCTGCAGCAGTTACACAGAACTTTACCCCAGGAGGGTAAGCAACACCGTTAACAAGCTGCTTACTGTTTTTGATTTTTGACAGATGAGTAATTCATGTTTCGTGTCTTTTTCCTTTGCAGAAAAGGAGGCTATAACAAAAGTGAGTATAGATGCTTATCCAAACTATAGGGATGAAGTGAATAAACTCCCACCAGCTGTGCATCATTCCTGCTCACCAAAGTGGATATCAAGTTGGCCAGGACCCCTCTAAATCATATTGCTTATGGTAGTTTATCTGTCTTTGTATTTGGGGTTTTTAATGTAATTTCGTTTCATGCTCGGGATCAAAACTGTAATAAACTAGAATTGTGCACTCAGCAGAGTGCAGATTTCGCCAGGTGTGTCAGTAACAACCACTCCCCGTCTAAACACCACTTATGCACCAACATGCTCACTCACTCACTCAGACGTACGCACATGCACAACTGATCCATCGTCTTCCTGGCAGAGATAATAACAATAGAAGATAACATAATACATTGTAATTAAAAGTGTTTGAATTTGTGTGTTGTCATACTTATAGCCTTTTCTTTCAATTGCTAATACACTAAAATGACACATAAAGCACAATGATTGAATCTGAAACTCAGAGAGGAAAACCTTTGCTCAAGTTCAGACAGTTCTAAGCAGATATTCTGCTTTGCAGCCTATTTTAAGCCCTGAAAACAGATCACTGTTTACAACAATGAAAGCCAACATCGGGCCCGTTTTCAAAAACGTGTATTAGCAATTAAATGTAAGTAAATTATGCTTTCTTTTTTTGTTTGTGCACTAAATTGTATTTCTGTTCTGATTTTCAAAACAAAATGCAACCTTTGGAAATGCATGGCTGTAATGTGGAGAGAAAAATATATAATATTTTCATCAGTGTGCTGTTCTGGTCTTGTGTGTTGTCAATATTCATGAACTTAACTCTAACAATGTGTCACAAGGTGGGAGAAATGGTAGCAGAGGATGGACCCAAACGCAGAGAGACACGGAGAACAAAGGGATGAATAATGGTGATTTTAATTCTAAAGACAAAATGTTCAAAACAAAACTTGCAGAGCACGGAAGTCCAAAAATGTGTAATAAAAAAATACACATTTAATAAGGAAATAAGGAAAAACAAGTAATGGGCAAAACAGGAGAGAGCAGAGCAGGGAACATACCATCGATAATGACAGCAGAGCACGTAACACAACAGACGAACCGACACTGAGACAAGGGTGTAAACACACTGAGGGGTGCAGGTGATTAGACGCAGAAGGGTTTAATCAGGGGCGGGGCAGACAATCACGCAGGCGGGAAAACACACAAAGACAGGAAGTGAAGTGAACACAGGAGACAAGAGGCAGGGAAATTCAAAATAAAACAGGAAACCAACTAAACCAAATCAAGAGCGTGACATATGTCTCTCAAACCTTGACCATATCATTAGAAAAGTGAAATTGTAAAAAGGGTTTTAGATTGAGCACAGCAGCGTGTAACTGGTTCAAACACAATCAGATCGTATGAATCATGTGTGTGCCTTATGGTGACAAAAATGTTAGAACCACCTGTGATTAATTTAGTCAAAGATGACATAACATAAAGAAAGGCTGTCCTTACAGTGATAAAGAACAATTTATTATTATATTACCATATATATTTATATTATAACCTGTTCTTAGGTTTAATCTATGGGGCCTCATGTGTCAGTTTGAAGTGCAGGCTGCACTAGTTCCCTGTTAGAGGCTGTGACATCAGAGGGTGAAGTGAAGAGTCAGACAACCTACTTTTATGATAAGATGACAGTCTTTGGTATATCAGACTTTCTTTTGTGATCAGTATCAGTCTCCTTACTATGATAATGACAGACACACATAGCTTTTGGATTTTTAGTTTCCTATTCACTTTCCACTTATAGTTAATGTTTGTTTAACTGTATACATTTCAAAAAGGTGTTGATGAAACATTTGCTTTATTGAACACAACTGTTTGTGAACATCCAGTTGAAATTTGGTGACATTCTGATGATAACATGTGGGGGCTCTGGGTCCTCCTGTTCTCCTTCAACATGTGGGCACTCTGGGTCCTCCTGTTCTCCTTCAACATGTGGGCACTCTGGGTCCTCCTGTTCTCCTTCAACACGTGGGGGCTCTGGGTCCTCCTTCAACATGTGGGGGCTCTGGGTCCTCCTGTTTCAGACTGGAGCTCCACTCCTGCTGCTCAGGGGGAACCTCTTCTTTAACCACCAATGGCTGCTGGACGTCTGCAGGAAAACAGTAAACACACACAGATGTTACAAAGACATTTTAGTATTGAGCAAATAGTCTCCTTTACATACAGACGCATATTACGTTAAAGACAAACTAGTCTCGTTGGCGATCAACCACCAGATTGGATCGTTGCATCCAGGCTAGGCGGCTGGCGAAGTGCCGGAAACAGCCCGCCACAGGCTTGTCACCCTTCCAGTGCGCATATGGGTCCCAGCCGCCTCTGTTCCCCGAGTTGGAGAAGGAGGTTTCCTGCCCTTCAGTCCAGACCTTCATCCGCCGCTGCTGCCAGACCTGGACCAAGGCCCGAGCAACCGACCGTTACGCAACAGCAGCTAACCGACGCCCCCCCCCCCCCCCCCCCCCCCCATCTACCAGGTGGGTCAGAGGGTGTGGTTGTCGACCCGGGTCCTACCCTTGCGGGTAGAGTCCAAGAAACTGGGCCCAAGACCCATTGGGCCTTTCGAGATCGAGAGGATCATCAACCCGGCGGCAGTGAGGCTCAAGCTCCCCAGATCCATATACACTGACAGACTTATTAGTTGTTTCCTAAATCTGCTGTTGAGAAGGGGTGCAGGTCTTTAACAGTAAACTGGTTAACAGCTCAATGACACTCGTTCACCCTCTAATGCAGACCTGGGAATTGCAGTTGTACGTTCGTGGATGTGTGCGAGCAGCAGCGTCACTGCTATGCCAATAATAGTGTCGGCAGCCGGACTCGTCCCGAAGTGCTTCTTCCGGCATGGGCCAGGTCACGTTGGCTACCTGGGATGTGTTGGTGATGCAGAGCGGACACGGACATCTGAGGCTCTGCTAGCTAAGCTGCTAAAGCAACATGCTCAGAAGATGTTGCTTCTCTTTGGATCGACCTACATATGTGAACAAACAGTCTCCGTGATGAAGTTTAATTCATCCAGATCCTCTCGCATTGACGATCAGCTGTCCTTCACAGATCACCTCACACATTCAACCTGACTTCAGTTCATTGTTCACTGAACTGACAAACAGAAGATGAGGTCATTGGATTACAAAGAATAGTAATAAAAGTACTAATCTATCAGAAACATGAGCCCTGTCAGTGGTTTACTGCTCTCAGGAACCTATAGGTCAAGGTTGACCACCCCCCCCCCCCCCCCCCCCCAAACAAACAAACGTGAACCAACCTGCTCTTCGTTTCCGGACTTCAGGGTTGAACACGTCCAGTAGTTTCTGTTGTCGCGCGTTCTCCTCTTTGGAACGAGAAAGTTCCTGCTCGAGCTCTACTATCTCTCCTTCAAACAGACCAATTACCTCTTCACCAGCCGCAGTTAGTCGCTGGCTGACTAAGGATCTCAGCATTTGGTCATTCGTCATTTTCACGAAACCACAGAATTGTTTCCTCCAGATAAACTCCGTTATAAACGTATTGCTCACTCTGACCTGCGCTGTGTTGCTAGTTTACGTTCGGGTCCGTCTACTTCCTGCTAGCATGCTAACTTCATCAGTTCCGTAGGACAACTGCGCTCACGTCCGCGGATTAGTTCATGTAGATACAAAAAGTATGTGGTAACCGTAACAGTTGTACTTGTAGAATATAATTGATAAAATATATACTATTGTAACGAAGCATAAGAACTATTTAAAAAGTAACATACCGTCTGTTCTACACCCTTGTATATGTATTTAATGTTCAACACTGTATTATACTGTATATCCCAGACAATTGTATTCTTTGCACAGAAGACAAGCTACATGTTTTCATTCCAAGTATAAATTAACTGAAACTAAATGTCATCTTTATAAGAGCCAGGGTATATAAAACAAACACCCCTATATACAGTAAATACACAGTAAATACTGTGTCTTTTTTAAAGTTTATGTTTATTAGTTGTTGACACCGGCTTCTGTTTTTATCCCCAGTACTTTTTTTTCCATTTTGGCTATATATATTTTATATTAATTTAATTAAAAACAGTTACCTGACAGTTTAGAATCATTGTTAGAAGACTCCAACTCTGATAGAGTAGATGTTTACAAATGGTCACTGTTAATGTAGAGCTCAGGGTCCGAACAGCACAGTCAAAGGGGAGCAGGCAGACTAAATAATCCAGAGAGGAGGAGGAGGGTGATTGGGAACAGGTGAAGCTGATCAGGGCGGGGAAAGGTCATCACACGGTCAGGAAGTGAAGATATCTGAAACGAGAGGGAGAGCTGACAAAATATAACAGGGAACCTTAGAAAGATATGAATTTAAACTGAGGCTTTAATATAATATATCAAAATGAACACCATAAAGCAGATAAGAAATATCCACAATCAGAAAAAAAAGCTGCCTCTACGAACAACTCATGAAGGGCAGCAGATTGCCTGAACTTCAAACTGTATAAGAGCTAGATAGATAGATAGATAGATAGATAGATAGATAGGTCAATATATTGTGAACATAAGTTGACATATTGTCAGCAGAAGATACAGTATCTCAGCACATTCACGAAAATGTACGTGTGTTGAATGGAAGATGAGAGATCCTGATTGTGATGCTACAGCTAATGGGTATCTATCCTTCCTCGTGCTGTATCTCTCCCCCTCACTCTCCACATAGAGGCCTGTGAAGCAGCACCACATACAGGACCATGCTTTGGGACGCACCAGTGTTTCTACTACAACTCCTCCTCAATGAGCTGAACGTTGAAGATAAGGGAGACTGCAGAGATGTCGCACTGAGGCTGACGAATGGAATACGAAACGCATCTGCATATGGGATGATTATACAATACATGCACCATCAATATGTTGTCTGTTCATTCTGTGTCAGTGAAATGTTTTTTGTTGTTGTTGTTTTTTTGCATTATATATATTTTTTCTCTTGTGTTAGCTGCATAGAATGCATGCCGGTTAGATTTGTGTGCGAATTGTCTCTGAAAAAAATCCAACCTGGACTATATCATTAGAAAAGTAAAATTATTCAAATCGTTTTAGATTGAGCACAGCAGCGTGTAACTGGTTCATACACTATCAGATCGTATGAATCAGGTGTGTGCCATATGGTGACAAAAATGGTTTTTTTTTTATAAGTTATTGTATAGTTTTGAATGAAGTGTTTCAAAATGAGCCCTTTTTTTCAAAATGGTGCCAAAGCAATCAAGAAAAAAAAAAGGCTTTATGTTTCATAGTCCCCATAGTCTGCTGTCTGATGTTATGCAGTCTGTTTGCGGCCTGATAACAAGACAGAAAATGTGTTGCGTTGATCTAATGTGTTGATCTATCGCCACACAAGCACTGTTGGATTCTTCTGTTTTGCATTGTGAAACACTGTTTTATGAGTCTTTTCAGAAGGAATTTCACTATATTTTTATTTAATTTATTCTTTCCCGTGGTAGTTGCATTGAAAATGTCCAAAAAGTAAATGTGTCTGAACCTGAACTTATCTACAACAGCTGACTGATGACGGTACAAACAAGTTGGCAGTATATTGGTAGTTTGTGAACTAGATGTATCAAAGCAGTTTCTTTCCCTGTGCAGGTTCTTGTGTTTAGTTTTGCAGTCTCAGTTGTCACTCTTGGTTTCTTAGTTACCGTGGGGCCACCTGCTCTGCTCAGGTGTAATGTTAGAGTGAGTGTCGGGTAGGCTAATGTCAGATCTGTTCGATCAGCATCTGTTTGGAGTTCTGACTGAGGAAATGTGCGGCACGCAAGTCTGCTTTTTACATTACATCAACCTTCTAGATGCACCATCTGACAAGGATGCCACTGGGGAAAAAGGTCCGCTCTTCTTCTGCTTCAGGACGATTAGAAACCCAGCATGAGACCAGGTAATCTGCTGTTCTTCTCCTCATCGCTATTGTACATCCCATGTAGTATAAATATGAAGAGTATTAATGTTGGGGCAAGGGATAAGGGAACCAACGGTTCTGTCATGTTCAGCAAATGTTTACTGTTGTCATGGCGCTTGAGTTGCCATCTGTGGCAGCACTGAGCAGTTAGTAATACAGGAAGTCTGGTCACCTGGCAGCTACATACTCCAGTATGAGTACTTGCACTTAAGTAAAAGTCAAGTAAAGATACAACACTGACCTTTCTGATATGCTTGACTGCCAAAGCAATGTTTTCACACAATAGCAATGTACTCTATAGGGCATGCATTTACTCAAAACTATATGTTAAATCCCCCAGCATGCTCTCTGAACTGGGGAGGACAGGGAACAGGGCGACGGGAGCAGGTTATCGGGGTGAGAAAGTCACGGATAACTTCTCAGCGCCAAGACAAAGACGTGTCAGCGAGGACAGACAAGAGCAGCCTGAGTGGTTGGTTCGAGCGCTGCTGAGACAGAACGGCCGAAGGCACTCTGTCACGCTGGGGGATGAGGCTGGAATGATGAGACGACAACACCACAGCATTGATTCAACTGGCAGACTCTGCAGCCTCAAGGTGTCGTTTTCACAACATCTCACTCAAAGTGAAATCAGATGAGTAAATGGGATCAATGCTCATCTGAAAAGTAAATCTAGATTATTTCAGGGCCATGATAGATTTTCACCATTTGTTAAAGTTACTGCTTATAGCCTCAAGGTGTCACTATAGCGTTACATCGTTACACTCGCCAGCTTGCAGACTCTTTCTGGAGTGCTTCAACTCAACTACAGCAGCAGCATATCTCACTCACAAGGTGAGCAGCAGGATGAATGTGAGGTAATACCAAAAGGGCCACATTCAATCAAGCTGATGATCAATTTATACTCGCAGCATGACAGCACATCGGGCAGGACAATCTGTCCCAGAGCCAGGGATGGACATTTTTCAGGCCAAAGTAAAACAAACATAGTTGCCGAGCCAACTACTTAAAAGGTCCCAAGTAGATTCAAATTCTAGCTTTCAAGCTGACAGGAATGATGGACTGACGTGGAAGTTGCAGTCGCAGATGTCAGTCATACTCTCCTGCTTAATGTAATGAGCAATGTGCTGTGACAGATTAGACGGAATAGGCTCAGGAGTTCAAAGTTACACAGCTCTAATAAAGGGATTTGGAAAGCAGTCCAGGTTGTGTGAACACTTTCAGCACTTTCCATCACGCTGACTGATAAAAACAATTATCTCTGCAGTTCAGGAGATACCGTGGGGAAACCTCGACTCTAGTTACATCCTTGAGGAATTAGGCTGTTTATCCCCGTTATTTATTAATGATGGATCAAAGAGGTTAATGGATCAAGGACCCGTTGCTAGGAAACCCCCGGCAAATTAAACGGGGAGCATGGCCCGTCATCTGGCCTTCTGCAAGCATCTCAGAGATAATTGCAGCCGGTGACGGCTTGTGGTGGCCTTTACAGATAGTCATTAATGCTCAGAGGCGGAGCCCTAATCATGTGTGTTGATAATTACACAGTGTTAATATCTCCTCCTCTCTAGCACGCACACTTTACGAATTGGCGCGTTTTTGCCAATCAAACTCTATTACTGGTATTATTGTGCATTGTGCTGTTTTCGTAGAGTGCTCCTAATCAACCTGCGTTATTAATTGGCTCATTTCATAATATGATGTTACAATTTTTCCTCTCCCCAATAAGATTGATGAGACGATATCACTCGACAACCTCCAGAAATTGAAACTAGCATTCGAGGTACTGTTTAAACTGCATCTTTTCAAAACACACTGACAGCCTGGTGATTCATTTCTGGAGGATTTGAATCTATTTTCTCTTGTAAAGGAATTTGAAACGGGTGGCTTGAGATCCATTGATGCGAATCATTTTGGACATATACTGAAGAAGTGTCTGGGTTTGCCTAAGACGGTAAGACAATGTGACATTTCTCTTTATATCTTACTCTCTCTCAGATTCTCTCATCTCTGTGTTCTCTGTGTCTCACGTATTCGCAAATGGAAGACAAGCCTTTGCAAGTACAGTCCCTGATTAATTCACAATAAGTGTCACTGCTCCTTATTCTTTTGTGCTTTGAATTTCACAGAGCAATGCGCAGATACAAGGGTTATTTAAGAAGATTGATTATTCAGGCCGAGGAAGGATTTCATGGGTGAGATGACATTCATATTTGTTTCTTATAGAGCATGCAGCTTTTTTTATTTTGGAGAGTTGCCTCAGTTCTCATGCATGCTAATACCAGGAATTTGCAACTATGAAATGTGACAGGTTTTTTTTGGCAATTGTAATGCAGTTACAGGAGCAAGTGTAACTGTAACTCATCTGAACACGAGCATACATCAGCTTTCCTAACGCCAAGTTGACTGTGCAATAACACATGGAACAAAGCTCATTGTTTCCCAACATTGCTATTGACTTTTGACACTTGACTTGATAATCTTGTCAGTGTTTTTTTTCTTCAGCTGGGTACGATTGTGAGCGGCTGTGTGGATTGTAGAGCGGAAACATGTTGTCCTGGTTTGCCAATTTTAAAGAAATGATTAGAAGATATTTCCAGATGTTTGGTGTAACACTGGAGTATGGATTGATTTTTTTTATTTCAAGAAACAAATAACTAATTTTACAATCGTGCTCATATACATGGGTGAGATTTCCACCGGCGATGGGGGAGACACATCTGCCTCACTTTTCAAAATCCTACTTTTATGCAATATTTGAACATCAATCAAATATTAAATATTAAAGAAGACAGTAGAGCACTTTTCTCTTTTTAGTGAAGACATATAATATGTATCTGTCACAAAGAATGAGGTCTCAATCAAACAACAAAAAAATGTGACTTTGTCACAGGGTTTGTGTATCAATAATTCAGCAATTACACATTTTTTTATTAGACTGTTATTAATTTGGAAAACAGGATCTAACAAACTTCATACTTTCTAGATTGATATATTAGAAATTGCATTCATAATCTACACACTTAATTTATTGTTGCTTGAAGAACTTCTGTCTTTTTGTTTCCCCCCTACCTCCGAAACCAAACCTATGGCCCTACTCATGTAACCATGATAACAATTTAATAACCATCAACATGACAACTTGAACCTAACACCAGGTAATGTGACGCAGGGTGAGTTCTGCACACACATGCTGCAGAGATACAAGGAGAAGGAGGAGACTGAAAGACGCAGTAAGCAGGTGGCGTTCACTCTGCCAGCCGCCATGAAGGCCTTGTGTCATGGCATTCCCATCGTCAACATCCACTCCACCCGTGACGGCACCATCGTATCAGTGCGAGAGGACGGGGCGGTTTGCTACTGGAGCCCTGAACTTAAACCACTTAAGACCAAACACATGTTTGTATGTTTGACCTGTTTTACATGTCTCTGAACACTTTAGGGATACGTTTGGTGTCATTCTATGGTTTTATTGTCAACAATAGTTTTTCAATCATTTGTTGACAACAGAGTAATGGAGGGATGACGTATTTATGTAGGTCAACTTAACAAACTCAAGTTTATGATACGTAGACACGTTTTCTTCAGAAAGATAATCTTCACAAATGAACACAACTTTCGTAGTTTTTGAAGTGTGAATGCAATCGGCAGCTGAAGTTAGTTGCGATGACGTTTTGCAGTTTCTATTGTAGTCGTAGAACCAACGTAAAAGTCTCTAGAGGTTGTGTTAACCACAGACCTTATTTCAGGAATCTAAACACAAAAAACCTAAAAAAAATGTTTTTACTTTGAGACAATGGAACATTTCCGGGTTTAGGACTCCTTCCTGCACCACTTTATGGAGGTCTATAGACCAAGCCTTTAGTATTGTCCAAATGTATAGAAGGTGTAGGACAAAATACCACAGCTGAATCTTTTTTAAATACTTATTCAAGACTGCCTTGATTGTCTCAAACGTGGAACATTTTTAACAAATCATTTTTTTAAAATTTCTTTCAGAATGATGGACCTGCACACAGGAAGTCAAAGTGGGCAAGCGATTTTACTCTGATGACAGAGTTCAACAAGCTGATGATCGGAACAGGGTAACTTTTAACACAATGAATTAAAGAGCACATTATAATAATAATAATAATACTTTCATTTTATATAGCGCTTTTCTAAGTACCCAGAGACGCTTTACATTATTCATTGAGCACATAGATTACTCTCACTGCAGGTTCCAGACTATTCTAGCTTTGTTTATTGTGCGTGTCTTCGTTATCTTGCAGGGACAGGGAGATCCAACTTTATGAGCTTTACACTCTGGAGCCTTATTGCCAGATCAATGCACTAGACACAGTGCCTTTGACATTAGACTATGGGTGAGCAACAAAACTGCATGTTAACGTATCTTCCAAATGTCACAATAAGTCACAATCATGGTTTGTTTTTATCCCCCCATAGCTGCACTGGCCCTGATAAATGTTGTATCCTGTATGGAGACACAGACGTAGGTCCTTTTGTTAAAACCTGATCCAATACAAAATGTGAATTTTGTTCCACTTGGTTACTGAAATGCTGGCAGAGGTTCATTTTGGTGTTTGTGTTTCAGGGATGTGTCACTATCATTTTAATATCCTCTGTCGGAGATACCCTCAGGTAAATGTGCTTTTCTACAGACTCAATACGCGTTCAATCGTCTTTCACTGCACATTGTACAACCTGGCTGGATGCTAGTCACTTGCTATGCGCAGGATGCAGAGCTGGTGTAATGTACAAGGCCGTTGTAGGCAGGTCAGTCAGGCATAGATTAGGGATGCACGGATCCAACTTTTTCAGTCCCGATACTCGATACCTGGCCTTTGGGTATAGGCCGATGCCAAGTACCGATCAGACACCAACGTTAAGTTGTAAGCCTCACTGTGTGGAAGTCAATGGGATCATTCTTTTATGTGTAAGGCAACATCAAGCTTGACTTAAACGTTGCTTTCCTAACTTTGTAAAACAAAATGTAACAACTAAATACATAGATATACATTTTCTAAATTGTTATTTCTTTAAATAATGGTATTCAGAACCAGATCGGCCCATTGTCACTTATGCTCGATCCAGCTATTTGAGTCACTATCAGATAAATGTCCAATATCAGTATCGGTGCATCTGTAGCACGTGTGATGATTGATATGGTCGGATTTTATCTTGCTTAATAAGGGTTAAATAAGTAAAAAGTTAGTTATTCATAGGACACACTGTTATTTAGTATTATTCAAACAGTAAAGGACACCATGGCAAGGTATCATAAACCCACTATGAAGGTATTACTAGTATACGTATACAGTATAGACTACCTGTACAGTAGAAAAAAAATGATGTCAACGTTTCCAGCAATATTCTGCCAGATACTCAAAGTCAGTGATTACACTATTTTCCTGCAAAAGAAAACATAGCTGAGCTTAAGGGAGACATCGACCATTAACAGCCAATCAGATGTGTGTGTACCTTCTTGTTTCCCTCTCATGTTCTTGACTGATCAAAAGGAATTTGTCAGTGAAAAACAGGAATCTTCTCTATGAGTGAGATGCATTTGCAGCCGTTTTTGGTGTTTCCTGAGCAAAATAACGTTTTGTGCTGATAAGTAACAAATTGTGAGACTCTCTGCTGAATAAAGTGATCGATTGCAGTCATGGCGTGATTCAACAGAGCCACTTTAACTGAATAAGATGAAGACTTATATATTTCCTTTCATCATTTATTTTTTAAATGGCCTATTTCCATTTCCATTCTCATTCATGATTCACATTTGCAGGTAATCAAACATTCGGGTTCTTCTAACATAATAACATCATTTTCATCTTTTCATTATTATATGGTATTCTCTTCATTATATCACAAAATATTCATTATCATATCAGTCGATATGAAGGGCAGTATAAGGAAATATGTTTCATCTTCAATCACATAAAGGACTAAAATGTCTGGTCTTCAATTCAGTAGTATGTGAATACTGTGAATTCATTAAGTAGCTATTACTGAGAGAAAGGGGTATCAGATTTGTATATGGATAAATAAATAGATATCTATACATACATTTTAATGCATTCAAGTTGAAACCACATGTATGTGAGATTGATTCATTTATTCGATTCGTCTTTCACAGTGGTGATTGTGCAATTATTTTGTTCTGGTTATCACAGAGAACTGAGTGTATGGACTCAGTGAAGTACTAAAAACATAGCCGGGTAGCAAGCTGTATAAGCACAACAACTTCAAAAGCATGATGGAAAATTACACCTTTGCTTCCTGTCTCTTCCCCGACAATCAAATAAATGATATGCATGCGATGCGTTATGTGAGTTAGGCAGTGTCTCAGAAAATGTGACCTGTTTCCAGCCTGCTTGTTCATTTCAATTTCAAATTTTTTTAATTTTTTTTTTTTTTTATAGATTATGGAATAAATCACCGAAGATTGAAAATATGCCCAACATAGCGGTTGACAATGCAGTGCTATCTCCCAATGTGACATTTGTCAGATGGAAGGTTCATCACGACTGGGTGACACAGGTGACATTTTACCTTTCCATCTGTATGTTCACTTCCCTTAAAAAGGTGACAATTTACAATATCTGCAGAAGCTGTGTAACAATACATTTGACTTGCATTATGGGTAGATAACCCTGAAATAGACTGAGCAACTAACTCTTCTCTCTAACTCTAGGCAAAATATTTTCAAAGTTTTCAAGCTGTTGTCTCCTCATCGAATGAAGAACCTTCTTCCCTCGTTATAGGTAATTCTGTTTTTATTCGTCTTTTTTTGGGGCATATGTCCAGCACCATCGGGACAATATCAAACAATCCGACACTTTCATTATCGTGACTTGGCTGTGATTTAAGATCCAGATTAAAAATGCCGAATCCTGATGGTGTAAAGCATCAAGTACTTTCGCTCTACAGTGTGCAGCAATTAAGCTTGGTGTTGAACATGAGGCAGCCTGGTAAGAGAGCTGTAAACGAAGACGCATGATGACTCGTCCTTCTCAAACTCACCAGTCAATGTCAGCGTGTGTACGTGTTGTGTGTGCGTGGTCGGCCATGTCCAATTGCCAGCTTGCTCATTTATTCTGATAATGACCTACCCTTGATCCAGAAAACACGTTTGATCGATACACACGGGCCTTGTGATGACACTTCTCTTTTTTTCTCTTTGTTCTTGAGGTTGTGCGCTGCCTTTAACAGACGCTGAGCAGCAGTTGAGTGAGATCAGAGAGGCCTGCTATGAAGGTAAAACCAAGAAGGTCCAACTGAGCTGGATTCCGCAGATCCGGGCATTGGGTGACCAGACAGTTTTCACCATCTACAAAGGTGTCAAGACCTTTGACCTGTGTCAGAAGCACAGCTTGCTGGTCACTGGAGGCATGGACAGACTCGTACGCATGTGGAACCCACATTTTTCTGGGTAAGCAGGCAGAATTCTGAGGGCTTTCTTAGAGGAAATCGACATTAAATTAAAAAGCCAACTCCTCTTTGTTCTGTTTTTCTTGTTAGGAAACCAACCGGGATTTTGAGAGGCCACTCTGCTCCCATCGTCTACCTCCACATCTCATCAGAGGACAGTCAGATCTTCTCTGTCTCCACAGACAACACAGTGAAAGTAATTATTATTTAATGTTTCGCTGACTTTACTACGGTCTAAACGGTCCCCTGTCTATATGTGTGTGGTACACGTGTTTACGTGTCAGATTATGTCTGAAAAAAGAGTTTATTTCTGTGAGTACATGTGATTCCAGGCCAGCTTACTTTGTTTCTGCCATCACATGATGACACATATAGATAGACAAGCATTCACATTAACACATAGGTAGATCATAAATGGACTGTACTTGTACAGTACTTGACTGTACTTGTTTGACACATGTCATCATTCACCCATTCACATCTATATTCATACACCATTCAGGCCATTCTGTAGGCACAGCTACGGGAGCAATTGAAGGACGACCCTGCTCTCCACTGAGCCCCAGTTGCCCAGAGAGACCGATTCATGTGTGGTATTTCTGAAGGATCTTCTTCAGGACTCTGTGGATGCTGGTCACAAATATTCAATTTCCCTCTTTGGTGAAGTGCACTCCATCTGCCACAAATATGTTCCTATTGTTGTATCTTAGGTGGGGATGTTCGATCACTTCACCGTCACAGTTGCCAACAGCCTTTCTGATGCAATTGTTGACGATCTTCCAAAATTCACCTTCCCTGGCTGTCCATATCTCCACGCTTGACGCTCGTTGATGCAGGAATATGCAATTGTCATTCGAGGAAACTTTGCGTGGAGCTGCATCAGGTGCTTTGTCATTCTGGATGCAAGTTCATTGGCGGGCGTCAACCCCAGATCGTTGCCACCGGCGTGGATCACCAAAATGTCAGGGAGACTTTGAGTTTTCAACTCGGCATGAAAACTGGGGAGGACGCCACTCCAGCGCAGGCCTCCTTTGCCAAACCACGCAACTTTAGCATTGAGTCCAAAGTTCTCCCCAAAGTTCTGATACGCTCTTTCCTCCCCTCGTCGAACGTAAAACTAGACCCGATGATCCATATCTTAGGTCTTGTGTTCTTTATGTCCTCCTTCGTAGGAGAGTTCTCAGGGGAGAGAGCTGAAAGGGAGATCCTTGGGATTATTTTTCTGCCTTGGGAAATGTCACCGAAATACCTTCCTAGATCAATGTCTTTATCCTCACAGGGGAGGAGATCTCTGGGATTATTTAGCTGTCTTGTCAGATTTCTCCATAAGGTCTTTTTACTGCAGGTGTACCTCTAGACATCTTCCTCTTCTTCCTTTCCGGGGAAGTGCTGTCTGGGCTGACATTGCGTCTTTGTGAAATTTCAGCATAAGCCCTCTTTCTCTTTGCCAGAGGCTTGATGTAGACAATGCTAGATCTGTCGTCCTCTGAAAATGGCAGTGGGTTTTGTGGACCACAGGAGGATCTGGTCGATGTCTGGTAATCCTCACCTGAGCTTAGACTTTCAGGACAACAGAAGTCCTTCAGGTGCCCCATTGTAGCGAAAGGATGCTGCAACACTTGGCTGGATGTTATCCTCTGAGCAGGATCCAGAACTAAGTAGTCCAAAGACTTGGAAGAGAGCTGGCTTCCTCTGACGACTTGGAAGTCCATGTTAGAAGAGGCAATGGAAGCTGGACTTCTCGCACATTTAGAAATGAGAAACCTGCTTCTTGTAAAAAACAAATGTCCAAACTAGTCTTAAAAAAGATTGTACTTTTTACTACATTTATTTTGATACTTTTCAGATTAAGGTTGTACGCATAATCGTATATATGTAACGTATAATCAGTTTAAACAGATTAAACTATACAGCAGTATAAAAAGCAGTAAAACATTAGCTGCACCTCAACAGTGCTGCTTACGTACATTAATAGTAATGATCCAGTGGTATAATATAACACAAACAGGAGCCAGTCTGCAATATAAGTATGTTATATAGTATTTTGGTACTTTAGGGTGCAAAATATTGCTCATTTTTCTGTTCTTCTACTTAAATGGAAATTTCAAATGCAGGTATTCTTTAGTGTGGTATTGCTTTTTACTTTATTTATATGCATTCTCCTTCGATCGCTGTTCACCTGTTCCCATTTCAGATTTGGGATATTCAAGATCAGCATTGCCTGTTTACAGCAGACCCCAAAGCCAGCGGGATTCATGGCGACATGTCTGCATGCTCCTATTCCTCTGCTATGAAATGCGTCTGCATTGCGGCAGACTGTATGGCTGTGCTCTCCCTGAAGATAAGGTTAGCTGTCATGCCTTTGTTCTTTTTTCATCATAGAATCCAATGTACTCTGAGGATACTTTTGAAAATATTCCTCAACTGAACTCATTTAAGGACGATAGTTTGTGGAATTCTACGAAATAAGACAGCTGATGCTTTTGAAGATTTACTTTTGAGGGATTAAACATCTCACTGTCACCCAACAGCTTTCAAGATTTATTTTTTTTCTTCAGAGATGACTGCAGCACCTTAATATTCACCCCCCTGTTATTCATTTTATTATCTTCTGCCTCTGTAAGGCCTCGGCTTCACAGACGTCTGACTGTTTCACATAATGAGCCTGTAATGTGCTGCGGCTACAGTGAGGAGTTTCGTCAAGTTGTCAGCTGCACTGAGGGATCTGTGAGTACATCGGTACTTTACAACATTACATTTCCACTGAAAAGTTAATCAGGTGTGTCTTAAGCATTATCATTTTTATTCAACGTGTATTATCTGTGAAGTTAACTCAAAATGTAACTGGTTTCAGGTGGTGAAAGTCTGGGATTTTGACACCGGACGTCAGGTTTTTGAGTTTGGTGGCACAAATGATCTGTCTGCCACCACATGCATGACTTTTGACCCCAAAGGGAGGCGGTACAGCACACGAAGCAGCTTGTGAAATGTTTCACTTTTCATAAAAAACATTTCGCCACTACTTCATCACACTACAGCATGTTCTTGTGTTTGCAGACTCATCACAGGCGGAAGAGATGGTTGTTTAAAGATCTGGAACTTCAACAACGGTCAGTGCCTAAAGACACTTAAGAAGGGTAAGAACTGTACATTTTCATTACTTCCTCAGACCAAAAACAAGAAAGAGAACAATAAATACTATATTATCCAGTAATTGTGAAACATCCCCTCCACTCTTTCTTGTAGAGGGTGAATGTCACGAAGTGTGCGACTGCATCTTTCTGCAAGTTCACAGGAATTTGTGAGTAATGATGTGATATTTATCAAGTGTTCTCGGCTCAGTATGAATTTGAATCCATGTTGAGCTTGTGTAATTTTACATTTCAAGCTATGTGATGTCTGTCGGCCGGGACCGGAAGATAGACATTTACCCAGTGAGTACAAAAGACATGAGTTCTAGATACTATTTGTCAGTTGTCTTTCAGAAATCCCACTCCAATTATTTCTCCAATTCCTCCATCCCTCCATCCCTCCATCGTATTGCATCCCATTTGCATTTGTTTGCATTGTCATTACTAGCTGAACTCCATTCTAAAACAGCAAACAAAACAAAAACAAAGACCGATAGATCATGCTGCTTATATTGCCTATTTTGAATTTCATTATAACGAACATGTTTTGCTACACGGCGGATGACACTTCTTGTCATTGTCTGGTTAATATGAATTTGAATGCGCTAATAGAATGTTCTTTCAGCTATTTTTTATGACCCATTACAAAGTGTGTTTTGATTTAAAATGCCCTGTTTGCTGACTGTGCGTCTGCATTGTGTCAGGACATACCCGAGGACCTTCATCATGTCCAGAGGCCACAGCCTGCGTGGCAAGATGATCTGGTGATTAATGAACAGAAAATGATCTTGACAATAACTAGCAGAGAAGATGTTCCGGCAGACCAAAATGATAACAATAGGCTCCGACTGACAGTTAGTATTCCCTCATGACATTCATTTCAGGCAGACTAGATGACAGAAACATTAGATGGATCCATCCATTATTCTTCCATTTCTAAAAAGCACCGCTATCTGTGTTGAAAGTGACAAAAAGACAAATTGGCTGTTGTTGTTGTGAACTGAATGCTTGATCAAAAACACATTAAGCAAGAGCACATTGTGTGCTAGCTAATCATCAAGGCATCATCACGTTGCTACGGTTTATTTTCATCTATAAAAACTATTTCTGAAAATGTTCCAGTGGTGTGCAAGTACTGCATTTAAATACAACATTGAGGTATTTCAAGTACTTCACTTGAGTATTACCATTTAATGTCATTTTATTCTGGTACTCTAGTTTTTACTCCATTGACAGCCATGGTTACAAGGAATCAGATTATGATTTTAAATACAAAACATGAAATAGGATGCATTGTATATACTGGAATAGCCAGTAGTATATAAAAGAGAAATTAGTTCCACATTGACTGCACTATACCCATAAAATGCTGTTTACCCACTAAATCAGTGTGTTATATAGAGTAGGGGTGCTTGGCCAGTGCTGTTCATGCTCTGCCTCAGTGCACCTTCACAACCGGAGAGATAAAGCCTCCCTGCTAGTTATTTGTTCATATAACAGCCACACACACACACACACACACACCTACACACACCCGCACACACACACACACAAATAACTCTGTCGTCTTTGGCTCTACGAGTCATTTTTGCTGACTGGCTGGAAAGTTCCGAGAGACATGAGTAACAAAGCCTCCCTGATCTCTGCCCTGTGCAGCATCACCTGCAGAATTTTGTTTTTATGCAGAAAGTTACCCCATCCCCCGTGTCTCGCTGCTATTCTCCCTCATTCCTTGTTCGATTTCTCTCAGCTTTGAGAATTTCTATTACATATTTTGAAATGTTTTAGTCTCTTGCCACCCCTGTACCCATACACTAATATATATATATATATATATATATATATATATATATATATATATATATATATATATATATATATATATATATATATATATATATAGTGTAATTATATAGCATTAAAGTTTTCTCCCAAGCACATCATTGGTGGTGTCCTCACATCACACAGCTTTTCTTTGTGTCCCAGTGCAGCCAAGCTTTGACCTGTCAGTATAGCTGTCGTTTATGACAGGCTGTGCTGAATGCCTGAGCTCTCACTGAAACGTAAGAATGCCTTTATCACCGACTCAGTTCAGAACTAAAGGTGTGCACCAAATGCCCCATGCACTCCTGCCAGAGTCTTATAGGGTTACCTAAATATGTTATACCCTGTAATTGTTTGCATATAAAATGGTATCAGGATTAGCTTCTTTATTATTGTTTATCCCAAAAGCAATCACCAATGCAGATGATTGTTCCCCTTGCGTGTCATAGTTTTGTAATCCAATAGCTGCCAATGCATTGGTCTGTAGGGATTCTATTTCTTATCATTCAGAATTTATATTTAGTGGATTGTGAAAGAAACTCTTAACCTTTAAACTACAATATTTCCGAAAGATAAAATCAGGCAAACAACTACTGCTGTATCAATAAGCAAGACTCTAAAGCAAGACTGTAAAGCAATCCTAGGACACTGTTAGGGTTCCGACAGCATGCTAACATGCTGATGTTGTAAACGTTTGATAACTGATGATTTTACCTGATAATGAAGTACCGAAATCACACTTCAGCCTCAGGTAAACCCATCAAATACAATAATTAAGGCAGCCTCATGCTCTCAAAGATTACAGATTACAGTTCCTTTATCTGATTCTACCTGAATAAAGTGGTCAGGTTACCATTGACAGCAGGGCAAAAGTTCTCTCTCTACAGGAGGGAAAATGTATTCTCATTCACGATCCATTATAGGCGGTAACGCTGAGTCCCCTTCCATCTCTTTTATCATAGCTGATGGTTACACTCACCCCCAAAGAGGCCCATTAACAGAGCAGAAAGAATGCATTACAGAGGCCAGTAAGAAAAGTGACCCCTTTGACTATCTTCAAAGCCTTCTCTTGAAATTGTTCTTTCATTAATGGCCTGCAAGAGGAAGATCAATGGGTTGGTCTATATACATTGGTCTCTTTCCCTTATTCATTGAGCCTCAGGTTCACTGTGAATTTTTCTGTTCCTCCTCCAGATGGCCAGTGTTGTGTTGCATCTCATTAATATTGTAACTCATAGCCCATCTGAGCTAAATATTTAGCTTGGCCTAAAAATATGATTTACAGTTAGTCCACTAATCAGTGCCTAAGTCAAAACGTGCCATCTGCTTTCTCCTGATTTGTGCACGGTTTCATGTTGGCAGCATCACTCCAAGCTAAATATTCCTGTTGAGACCAGACAAAGAAAGCAAGAAGCACATGAAGCATAAGATGAATTGCATGGTATCAGTGTGCAGTACAGCGGTGGGAGTAATGTTTGGCTTTTTCGGCTCGCTCAGGGGTTTGACATCAAGCTTCTTACATACAGTCGATAACATTTAGACAGTCATTGATCTGAAATGTGTGACACACTTGGCCAGGGTTCTGTCAGAAAAAGCAGATCTTTAGTGAAAACTCCGACTTATGAGTTGACTCATGGCTTAAAATGAGTCAAAACATTTTTCACCACGATTTATCTCAGGTCTTGAATGGGACTCCTTAGGTCGTCAGAGAGACATTTACTTGAGGTTTTTGGTGGACAGACAGGTGACCTTTAATCTCTCGTCATTTATTCTGTGTTGTACTTAGTCTAAATTGATATGGTTTAAGCACTTCTTCACTTTCTCAGATTTAAAGAGAGGTTTAAATGAGAAGATTGATAACACTCTCGTGTCTGTAATTTGTATGATACATATAAGCTACCACCAGCAGCCAGTTAGCTTAGCTTAGCATAAATACCAGAAAAAGAGGGAAACAGCTTGCCTGGCTAACTGACTGTGTCATTTTTAAACTTTGCTTTTCGCACAGTCTAGAGAAACAAGATATCCCATTAATTAGTGACCTTTAGAGGTGCTGGTGGGCAGATTTCTTTCTACCTCCTGACAAACAAAGCTAGCTGCTTCCGTTCCATTCTTTGTGCTACGTTTCTCATCTAACTCTCTGTGAGAGAGAAAATAAGCTTTTTCCCCCCTAAACATTCCCAAGAACAATCTGTTTTCTAAAGATCTGTACCATTTGTTCCAAATCAGGCTCTATCTGTTAGAAAATACTCTGTAATATTGAACTATTAAGTATATAATTCAAAGTGTTTTATGTAATTTTTTAAGTACATATTGAATAGAACAACATATATATTCAATTAACTTAATCCATATGCTATTTTTTAATACAAATTTCAAGTTCTCTGAATTGAAAAATATTAGTTTTTTATTATGGATTATTTTATTTCAAAACATTGTACTTTTCTTGCCAATGTAGGAAATGCTGTTTGAAGCTTTAACCCATAGGAAATGTAATGCACTATATCTATTTTTGTGTCCCAACAAAGACAGGAATCTTTCAAAGGTTAGAGACCATTGGTAATAACGTGCCTGAACTTTGAACCCCGCAGTTGTTTAGAGACACTCACAATTTGTCTTTCCTCAGACAAATGGCCATAAGGAGGACATCCTGTGTGCGGCGCAGTGTCCCCCCTCTCTCCTAGCCACCAGCAGCTATGATGGAGAGATCATAGTGTGGAACGTGGTTTCTGGACGTATACAGTGTCGGTTGGTCAGCCCTCTTCTAGCTGAAAATCAGAATGTTGAAGGTGATTTTGGAGCAAAGAAAATGTTGGGGATGTTCAATAAAAACTCTGACGTGATCAAAACATTGCATTTATTGAATGTATTTTTTCTGTTACACAGGCCTGGATACAAGTGTTCCAAGCATCATTTTCCTGAAGATCTCCAGGTTACAGCACCTTTTCTCGGCTCCAGCTTTGCTGTCTTCTGGAGCCGCGGGTCGGTGTTATGAACAGCACTAATTACGGCGCATGATTGCGTTTTGCAACCTTTCAGTACACCGTTAATTACTGTATGCATTTCCGCTTTTAAAGGTTGTGTAAATCTGTGGAACGTGCTCAGTGGAGGAAAATTTGTGGGCAGCTTCAAAGCTGTAAGATATTTAATTTTACAGCATTTCTCGGTTTCACTTTTTTTTCTCTTAACTTCAGAATTGCTGATTAAACAGTAAGATAATTTGTGGTGCACTGTTTCTATGCTTTGGTTCTAGCAGACACCTTCCCTGCAGATGCATAGTGGGACCCTATATATTGGAAGGTGGGGGAACATGGGGGCATAAAGCTAAAATAAAACTCATGCCTAAAGCAGAAATTGTGTTTTGAGGCTATTAAACATAAAGTGTTCTTATATCTCACAGTGGACACAAAAGAACTTGACAACTTTTTACTTATCATCACACCTCACTTGTGTTTTGTTACGTAGCAACAAAGGCTTTAAACTACTAAGGTGTTTTTAATTCATCTTTGGTTTCTTCATGATTAATTAGCGGAAATGACACATTTGGTTTGATACGATATATATCAGATTATCTGGAGAGGACTTTAAGCGGGGCGAATGTATATTTGCAGGGAGGAGAACAGTTAGCCAAATGATGAACATGAATAGTTGGGATGTCAGTGCTATGACTGAAAAGCAATCATAACCATTGTATTCCTTTTTTATTTTCATTTTCAGTCTAGATTCCAACAAAAGATTACAAAACTGGCTAAAACAGACAAGGACACGTTGCTGTACGCTGCTGACCAAATTGGTTACATCTACATATACAACATAGAGAAGTTTGCCCCTGAGCAAAAATCACCTAGAGGTCAGCTGCATTTTTTTTGTTCTTCTTGCAATTTACTTTGACAACACAAACGTGAAGAGAAACTGTCCATCACAACATGCAAAATCCCATTTGTGAGAGTGTTCCTGTTTGTATTGTTGACTTTCACTCAGCTGAAAACTTCTGGCGCGCCCACACCAGCAGAATTACTGGGTATGTAAAACACACAATGTGTTTTATTATGGTCGGTCACAAATTAATCTTGTCTTAAGTTTAAAATGATCGGGTAACTGCTGTCAAACAGCAATTAGACTTTGTGTCGTAAATTTTTAGCTGCTTGTTGTTACTTAATGGTCCCCGTAGGTACAGTCATTCTCAGTCTGGGGTGTCACTGCCAGCAGGAGCTCCATTACTTCCTTCTGCTGCAGTAGACAAACAAAGTATAGAAGAAACTGTGTGTGGGAAGGTCTTAAACAGACGATCAGTATAGGTGAGAAGCGGCCCGGGGTGCATCTGCCATTAGACGTACCAACAAAGTGGATGATTTAGAGTGTTCTGCCAGAAATGCCTTCTCTCATTTCATCTCATGTCTCTTTATTCTTGTCCAGCCTGCAGATTGTTGACAATGATCAAGTGGTGCTTACCTCATCCACTGACTACACTGTGCGCCTTTGGAGTGCACATGGAGAATTCATAGGTCGGTGTCATTTTGCATCTGTCAATCCCCTCTTTCTAGACGTTATTAATGTCCATGCAAACACCATTAATCACGGCGCAGTGCTGTTATTTGTGGGAAGGTTCATTTCAATGCGACGGAACTGGCTGGCTTAACCCATTGGGGTAACAACTAGCTGTTGGGTCCTTATGCTACCCACCCTCCTTCCACTCACTCTGCATTGTGTATGTGCCCTATCACCTTCAAGTACCCGTCAAGTACTGTGCACACAGCAAATTACATGGCAGCTTAATTATATTTTGCCAAGAGAGCCGGAGTACTCCGACGCTACAATACTACCTAGCACCAGGTTTACAGCGTGTCAGTTACATTTTGGTGAATTTATTGCGCAACATGCACCATGTAAGCACAGTATTAGCCTAATAAATAAACATATTAAAACTATATGTTGAATAAGGTCATAGCATTGTAAACAAACAAATATACTGCACATTTAAATAATAACCACTAACCAATTGACTCACAGTGAACCTGTGGATTTCAGGAGCCAAACCCCTTAAAGAGATAGTGTCTGTGCTAAGCTAAGCTAACTGGTTGCTGGCTGTAGCTTCATATGTCATATTTAAGGCACAACCTACAGGGAGTGGTATTGATCTTCTCATCTGACTCTTGTAATGTGTTTCCCAAAATGTGGAACTATTCCTTTAAATGTCTGTCACCAACCTCGTTGGTAGTCCAGCCTTGACGTAAACCTGCTACAACTCTCACTGAATATCTGCAGTGTTTCTCTAAATGCCATTAAACAGCCAAGGGAAGAGTGTGATCCACCTACTGAGACACTGCATTCATAAATATTGCAAGAAAACTGGACAGAAAGAAGATGCATTTCAGTTTGTGCATAACATAGTATTTATTTGTATGGTATTCCTATTATCAGGGTTATTTGTTTATGCAGCTAAGGCTCTTTAGCTGTTCCCTCTGACAGAGAGAAGACAGGAAATTGGAAATGAAATTCACATCTAACTTGATGTTTTTGCATACCTTTTTTAATAAATAGTTGCCTGTGAGGAAATGTCATTAATAACAATTTGGCAATTATTTTTCAAACTGATTCATAACACATTGGAAATAAAGGAAATGTCCCTGTCATCTGGGTTTGTAGGAATTGTGCTGCACAGTAGGGCGCTGCAGAGAAATGATTTCAAATGGATTCCGACATTGTGACATTTTAAAAAAGCCACAGTTTTGACTCCATCACATCCCTTCAGCACCATGCCGCACAACTTGGAAAAACACTGAAATGGAACATTTTGGCCTTTGTCCACAGGGACCTTTGGGCAGTCTGAGAGCTGGAGTGTCCACATCTCTTCGTCTTGGAAACACCCTGCTGTCCCCTATGAGGTCCTGATTGATCCTCTGAGTATGCCTGATCATGAAATTCTGAATGTAAACACACGTCTTTCTGATTCCATCAATCCTGACGAAACCGGGGCTCATAGAGGTGAAGCAAAGGTGAGCTGCATTGCTTCAATCACCATGATGCTGTGTAAGCTTAACCTATGTGTCTCTCTCTGTCTCTCCCTCCTACAAACGTTGAACTGAATTGTGCTTGCTTCTCTTGCGGCATAATTGCAGTCAGAGACACAGAGTAAACTGAGACTTCCCCCAACATCCATCAGTGATACAGACATTGAGGAAGATTAAAAGCACATTTTACCCGGAGGAACACGAGACTGGGTGAGTTATAACCATTACAACAGCAAAGACTACTGTATGCGTGCTTTGGAAGTCTACAAAGCGACAGATTTATATTAAGTGTGTCTTCTTTTGCATTTCACAGGCTCTGTCATGAAACTGTCAGGCATACTAACAAGCTATCGAACCACGGCTCTCTGAAAGGCTTTGATGCCGTGGAGCCACCGAAAAGTGGAAATAGTGAGAATGAGGGATCAGTTGTTGTGTAATCACAACAATTGATCATGTGAAGTAAAGTAACGGAGGAAATGAATGTGTGAATACATGTGGATTGCAAAAAAAATACTAAGAAATCAAAATGCTTTGAGTGAGTGATTTTTCTTGTACTGCAGGCAGGCATTTGCATTTTGAAACACACAACTGTCCAGGTCATAGTCTTGGCATGCAGTGAAGTGAAATAAAAAAAGGGTTGGAAAACCAATTCCCATTAGACTAGAGCAATAATAACTTTGACATTCATGACTTCAGACTGTGAGAAGGAGCATATTTTCCTCAGTATTCCTGAGACTTAAGTACACAGAGAAATCTCTGAAAACCCGCTGTATGCCCAGCCAAACATCAGACAGACAGAATTAAACGAGCTAGTGAATATAGCGCAGCGGAGCATTCAGCGGCTAAACATCCTGATATACTGTCTTTCCCTCAGGAGTTGGTGGAGACCAAAACAGAGTTAAAAGGTCCGTTTCATTCATCAGGTGAACAACAAAATGGAACTGTTGCAACATAAATGTGATAATATTATCAATAGTAATCGATATATTTCTGAGCTGTGTTTACATCTTGTTTCAGTGACTCCAAGTGGCCAAAATAATACCTGTTCTCTCAGATATTAAAACCTTTTTGTTCTGAACTACTGGCTGGGATAAAGAGACTTTACGTTACTGAGCCAGTAGTCAAGAAATGATTCTAATCTGAAAATGAAATATATCATATCCTTTCATATTACATCCTTTCTTTTATACATTTATTTATCTTCGAGACACGATGTATTATCCGTGTTTTAAAGGCATTATCTAGGATCTGGCATATATTGTATTATTAATGAAAGCCGGCATACTTTCAAATTTGTCATCGTTATATGTTTCAGTTTATACATGAGAAAAACATGAAAATGTATGTATTGCCCTTGTTGCAGTTGTTCTCTCTTTAAAGAAGGGGAGGTTATACACACCACAATTATTCTTCTAATACAGCAACTATTAGCACTACCCTATAACATAATTACCCACATAGGTCTTTATTATTCCGGTATGCTCAGTGAATATAAGTGTTTATAGAGGGAGGGCGAGAACAGTCATTTTGAAAGTGGAGGATAGAACTATTCTGGGTGGGAAACATTTTAATTATAGGCCACAGCTGTCCACAAATCCACGTGTTTCAGTTACACCCAGGCTATAAAAAGAGTGTGATGTTGAAACCCTAAAATATGTTGTTAATTACAATGACATTCATCCAGTTTTCTGCAGATTCTCCATTTTTTAAGGACATGTACACCTCTCACAGAACTACAGACCCAAGGCTTTCATCAGACAGACACGTATAGACGCTTCAGTGACAGTGAACTGCCAGCACTCTTTTTCTTTTGCCAGCAGTCATGAGCCAGAAAATCTGACTGTGTTTCTGTAAAATAAAGTAACCGTCACTGTCCACAAATGTGCCCTTTCATTTAGTGCCACAGGAGAAAACATCTTGGGTGGCGCTGCTTTGATTTTCTTGTGGAGAGACTTGTTCAAAGTCACAAATCTGGACTGTCAAAGCGCATTTGAATGAATGCCACTTTGACAGGATGTCGGGTGTGCTGTTTCTACAACTGCACCCGACAGAAAACAAATTATAAAGCTGTAAAAGTGGAACGCCCATGTTGACGAAATGTGGCATTTATGAGGCTCAGAACACAGAGGTATTGTCAACAACTAAAGTTTTATTGATATTATATCGTATGTATACAAAATTAAATTAGACCTTTTTTTTATTTGTTTCATATTGCTTTTGATCAAAACAACTTGACTATAATGCACATGCTTCGACGTTCCTTTTATGTCATTTAAAAGCTAAATCACTCCACCACTGTGGTCAGGGCTGAGACAGTTCTCTCATTTCTACAGGATCATTAAGCTCTCAGCTTCTTTACAGCTCTCAGAAAAACACATTCCCTTCAGATGACGTATTTCATAACTGAGCAGATCCGGGAAAGAGACATAACTGAACTTTTATCCTCATACTTCACACCTTACAAGAACATCTCTGAACAATTCCTGTTACAGGAAATGCACAGCATTTTTTTGCGAGCCCTGACTGGCCATTTTTGACAACAGCCATTTTGACTCGTCATTGTAAGAAAGCACAGGTGTTGTTTCCGATATTAACCCTTAACTCCTCCATCACGGTCTGGTACGCTGCAGCCATTGCCAAGGACAAGGCTGCAGACTGCAGCGCGTCATTCGCTCTGGCGGGAGGGTGATCGGCCTCAATCTGCCGTCCCTCCAGGACTTGTTCGCTTCAAGGACCCTGAAGCGAGAAAGAAAGATTGTAGCCGACCCCTCTCACCCTGGACATAGACTGTTCGAGGCCCCTGCACATCCCCTTATATTTAAATACACTTGACACTTTTACATTACACTTGTAACATGTTTCTATTTATTGCACTGTGTTGATAGTTCCAGGTCAAATTCCTTGTATGCGCAACATACTCTGGCAAATAAACGGTTCTGATTCTGATGGCGGCTTCCTATTTAGGGTTTCCAAAAGCAGGGACCACCGGCATGGCTTACTGGGATACCCAAACGGAATGGAGCCATTGTTCATTACAACAATTATACACCTAGGTCTTTCCTGCTATGACAGGACAAAATGTCTGGTGTGTCAAAGTTCAGAAAATGTAAGTCATTGTCCTTGGTATTGTTCCTCAGAATTTTATATATATATATATATATATATATATATATATATATATATATTTTACACAGCTAGAGGCGGCCTTTCCACTACACGTGGTTACACAATGTTAAATACAGCTCCTTTAATGAAGATATTCCTGACCTCAGTATTTTTTTGAAATCCTGGCTACGGACCCTGTTCAAGCTACCTCTGTATGAATCCGCGTTCCTGCTGAACAAACTCTATGCAGCTTGAAACTGGAGTTTTACAAGAAGCACCTGAAGGCAGCAGCAGTTGAGCCAGTGTGTTTTGTTTTTTTCCCCATCCCGCCAGCAGAGCGCGTGCCTGCGCCTCGTACAGAAAACGGGGATGCCTCTCTTAGCAGAGCACAAACCCACTCCCCGTTTTCCGTGGAACTGTGAGAAGGAAAAGCTCTGTTGCGGTTGTTGTTTTTTTTAAAACATTGTCAGAGAGCCCATGCACTGCGAGCTCTCTCCACCGCCTCCACCGCTCACGGGACTCTCACAGGATGCTGTCGAACGACCCTCACATCGGGCACAAAGTGGCAGGCTGCTTGGTTTTCCTCTCCCTCTGTGAGTACTCACTTTACTTTCTAACGTTCATGTCACGGGGGGGGGGGGGCTCAGACCGCACAGCTGCGAGGGACGCACCGACACCCTCCGCTGTTAACGGTGCGTGCTGTCTCCAAAGGTGAAGCTCGTTGGTTTGGAGCGAAGCGACGGCGGAGCGCTGAATGCAAGCGGCGAGAGCAGGCGAGCCGTGAGCGCATTTCCATAACTGTTTGAGAAGTGCGGAGCCATGATTCAGCCTCAACTTCCTGAGGAGTTGAAAGGCGATTTTTCTTCTTCTTCTTCTTCTTCTTCTTCTTCTTCCACGTACTGGTTTTGCCATGTGGGTTCGTGCAGACCCGTTGACTGTTAAGTTTACGCAGAGAGTCAATCGCGGGAGAAAAAAAAAATGTCTGAAAGTCGTCTCATTTGGAATCACGGCTGCTGAAATCCGCTCGCGAGCGGCGCAAAGTAGCTTCTTCCTGACACATCGACGTTTGCACTTAGCGGGAGTCGAGCTCGAGGATGAATGCACCTCGGGCTACTGTAAGCTTTACCAAGTTCTCTCCGTCAGTCTGGATGTGCAGCAGGAATTCAGCGACTAAAGTAGAAGAGTTGACAACACGCCGAGATTCATTCCTCCGTTTGTTGCCATAGAAAGGGGGGGGAAAAAAAATCCTATAATCAGTTTTATTAGTGCACTTGTATCTAAGCAAAACAAAAAAGTTGCATTCGCTGCAGCAACGTTACATTTGTAATGACCTTTTAATGGAGTTGATTGTTTAATCGGTCAGATAGTTAATGGCTTCGTGTTAAATCCAGTAGGGCATTGCGTGCTATGTCTGTCATCATTAAAAAACACAGATCTCTACGTGCATGATTGCCAATGCACGTGTTCTGCACATACAGGATGATCTACTCGGCGGTGTGTCATGGACATTGGGTGGGGTGCGGCGCGCGCACACACACACACACACACACACACACACACACACACACAACGTGTGGCTGCAGCTGTGGAGAGGATTACAGTGAGTGGCCGATGTTGCATTGGCCCCGTGTACCACCATGTGGATGTTCCTCCTGAACTGTGTGAGAGACACGCTGAGCGCAGGACGCTCTGTCCACCGTGCTGGCTCTGAAAATTGGTCACTGCAATAATAAACGAAAAATTGTCCAGAATACACAAGTATCTCGCAAATGTATGTAAGCACGGCCACAAAAAAAGGGGCAACATCTGCCTGGGTGACTAACGCAGGACATAATAATGTCACGTTCAAGACAACGGACAGATCGGCTACAGTGTGGATGGATCCTAATGCTGCAAGAAACTGCTTCTGGTCATATACTGATATTATTAATTGGGGTGGAGGTACGGTAGGATAATCAGGTTATTCTTTTCGATAATGAAATTATAAAAAATAAATTGTTCTGAATATTGCATCACCATTTGGGAGAAAGGAGGGAGTGTAGCGATGCCTTTAGAGTCCTAAACACAGCATTGATCACAGCTATTGTACACACATATACTTACTGCTCCTAAGCCACCGTTGTTTACATGCAAATCATTGGTAAAGTGAATTGTTGAAGGGCCTCTGGAGCTTTCTAGTCCCTTCCTCTTTGAATCAAGTCACTTAGATCATTGGGAAGTGATTTATCAGCGGCTGCCATGCGTTTATGAAGCTGCTCTCATTTCCTTTTATTTTGGCACTGACTCCAAGGATAGTACTCTGAAGATTTCTTCATTCCATTGTGTTACCAATGTTTTTTTTTTTCTATCCAATGCATTCTCTTGCTTAAAAAACAAGTTCATTCAGCAACTTAGATCTTCGAGAGTCTAAGACTCTCTGCTGTGGATGGCAGAGCGTATGAGAACTGCTCCGGATCTTTACATTTCAGCATTGTACTCAACTCCTCTCCTATATATGACCAGAGCTATAGCCTTTTTAGAACAGTCCCCAAAAACACTGCATACAAGCTCCAGCTGACACGTCACACACGGCGCACAGAGGCTATGTCTGCTGGGGTCATGTTTGTTCTATGTTGTCTGGTATCCGATATTTCCTTAAATCTGTTACGTAGGAAAGAAAGCGGGTGCGAGGCTCAGATACAGTCGTCCCGTCCTTTTCATAAACGGTTTGAAAGATCCTTTTCCCATCATTCCTCCACCGTGTCTATATTTTGTTCATTACATAGGAAGGTGTCATGGGAATATTTAATCCAACCTTTTGTGTCTTGTGTGGTGGCTGATAGATTTTTTAATTGGCCCAAAGAAAGGTCTTGTACTGAGTTACCTTGTATCTGTTAATAAAGTGGCGAGCACTTTTACTTCCTGCAGGGAAGTTCCTGTTGTTTGTGTCAGTTTCATTTTATTTTATTGCCGTGCCATGCAAACTTTGAGAAGTCTCTCTCAATCTCCTTAGCTAGTTTGGATGATCCATTTTTAATCTCTTTTTTTTTCCAGTTACCTGATCAAGCCTATGGCATTTCAAAATCTGCTTGATCTTTTCAAGTTTTCATGGGAATGCAGCTAAAGTCGTCACATATCACTTAGGATCGTCTTCTCACTCTCAAGTCTCGAGCGCCAGGGTCAGTGCTGCATTTCACCGGTGTTAGTTAGTGTGTTTGGCACAGAGACGGGTCCGTTCAGCTGGGCGCCGGACTCTGACGAGGCTGCTGGTCTGCTCCCCCTCTATCTAATATTCATGGCGCTGACTTCAAGGTGTAGCCAAGGTGTGGAGAGCGTCCGGTTCGGTCACATTAGGGTGCCACCGCTGGTGGTTTTTCAGTGATGTTGTTCACGACGGCTTCAACAGACCGTCATTACTGATGTGCACTGGAGCGGTCCGAGCGTCGGGATGAGGAGCAGCTCCTCAGAGGTGGAGTTACAGACGCTTTACTTTTGATGGGGACACTTCGATTGCGCGATGTTTTGGCCAGAGATTGATGTACACAAAGTGTGGATCTGATTTTTAAAGCTGTTTTTTTTTTTTTTTTTAATATGCTGGTTTTATGCGAGTGTGGTGAAACACTGCATATCTCATATTTACTGCAGCTGGAGATGATCTTCATACGCTCGGTTGGTCGGTCGACGACAGTTTCATAGCACGCCGAACAAACAACACCTGCTTTGTCATCTTAATTTAAGGTTGAACATCTGGAGAGTTACTGATTGCCATTTCGTCTCTCCATCCCCAGATCCTAAGACACCTCACTTCAAGTGTCTTGGGGTCTCACTCAGAAGTGACCGTAAGGGTGGTGAAGAGAGAGAGAGAGAGAGAGAAAGCTCCGCCGCGGAGAAAAGATCTCAAGTAAATCCGTCTTCATTCTGACCGCCAGCTGTCACAAGTTTTTGGGGAGTGATTGAAGGACTGAGTTCACAGACACGAGCGGCCGCGTTGAGTTCTCTCGGCCCGCTGGACGGCCTCACTGTGGGTGAGGAGGTGTGCGATTCAAGAGGGCTTCAGGGTTCAGCTGCTGCTGTGGCTGCCACACACTGACGGAGCCAGCTGAAGTGGAGCAGGCACCTGGTAGAGACGGCCTCCAAAGAATGAAAGGATGGAGGTCTTAGTCATGTATCAAAAAGAATCATGATTAGAAAAATGTGATTGAACTTCAGTTACTTAACACATAAGACAAAGCGGAACATCTTCACATTAGAGCAAATGGAACCAGAGCGTTTGTTTTTTTTGCCTCAATTATCAAAATTATTATTTTTCGATAAATTGACTAATCAATTGATGAGCTGAGCTTTTCAGCTCCACCTATTAGCAGGACTGATTCCTAGTCCTAAAACCATGACACGTCTGGTGATTTTAACACTATGCAGAGATATATCAAATGACACATACTGTGATATGGGATTGTATCCATATCATCTACACTTAAGGGACGCTAAAGACATTACTATGTTTGGCCTTTCCCTCCAGGCAGAGCCACCGTTCTAAAACTGTAAAAATGACGAATGTATTAAGTCATTGACGATAACATTTGGACATTGGTGTTAACGGTTAGTGTTAAAACTGTGATATTTGACATACATTGTAGAGCAATGCTTTATGTTATATCAGACAAAATATTCCATATTTAACTGTTTTTTTTTTTGTTTCACTTTCAAAACACCTGAAGATATTGCATATTAAGCATTCTAAGCTTTAACTGTTTTTAGCATTTAAAATAAAATCCGCGAGAGAACCCTCCTGCCTGCGTTGGGTATGGATCCTAGTCGGCTGCTGGCGGCTGCTTGAGCGGACATGAAAAGTTTAGATTTTAATATGACCCAATGGCAGATGAATCCGGTGCACCTTGCATGCCTAACATACAGATCAGATGCATTATTACAGTTGTATATGCAGAGCAAACGGTGTGCCATCTGTGCCTGTTCCTTGAGGAGCTACCCTTTTATCATCATAGTGTCTGCTGCGTCTGTCACCGTGAAGCGTTCGTCCATGAAACAATTATAGAAATAGAAACATTTACATTTTGTGATTCACTTAACAGAATTTTCACCAACAATAAAAAAAAAAAAAGAAGTTTAATAAATGTGTGAAAAGCTGCATTAAGTAATCTTGGTATCCCAAAACTCACTACTACAAACCTTGACATTCTATTTCAACTTATCATGAAATGTGTTCAGACTGAACACAAAGCAAATTTCAAAGGGAGACCGAAAGCATGCGATGGAAAGAATCAAACGGACTTGGATCTGTGGAGCTCAAATTGATGTTAAATCAGGTGTGCGGAGTTTAAAGTGTTTCTCATTGAGCTGTGTGACTCCGCTCCTCCAATGCACCGAGACGAGAATGAAAGCGAGAGAGGTCACAGCAGACACGATTGGAGTTCTTGATAAGTTTTGAGATCAGTCTGAGCGGCACCAACACATATCGCCCGACAAGAGCGTCCGCATAGAACCATTCTGCAAAAAGCCAGAATAGGTTCAGTGACGAGGTCACATTGGCATTTTTTTCTTTTTTCTTTTTTTTTTTTCCATTGAATGCCAATGCTTTAAAAAATATCTGTGCACGGTAGCTTAGGTATGGTGAATGAACATGGTTCAAATAGAAAGCCAAATGTAAATGGACCATTGCTACATGTGAACAAACTACTTTCCGCCTCGCTACATATTAGGCAAACTGCTTCCTGCATTGGCTCTAAACATTGCCGCTGGAATCACAGAATCATCCAATATGGACGTCATTTTCGAGGCGAGCTGAAAGGGCACGGCTAACCAACAGCCGCAGCTCACCTCGGTAGTCGGCACTCTTACTGTGGTGATTACAGACGGCAAAAAAAAAAAGCCCCTCTGCAGCCATCAAATTTGCATGAAGATGAAAGTGAAGTTTGTGTTAAATTTTAACACATCTTAATGGCAGAAACGGGCGACATGAGAATCCCATTTGAGTCTACTTTGTCACCACGGGTGGAAGTCCAATATTCATTGGGCTCTTACCTCTTATTTGATCTGCCAGCTGTAGAGGAAACATCTGGGTCTCTTTTTTTTGGCTCGCTGAATGTTTTTACTGTCCTCACCAGCCACTCGACGTCATTGCTTGCAATGCAGATAGCGTTTCTGTCCGTGGCTTTGGAAGGGCTTGCTGAGAGCTGAATCCAGGTTTAACGGCCCTCCGTTTGGGGATGTTTGTGCATGGGCTCCTCACCGCTCAGCCTCTTTGGAGGCCTTCGGTCGTCTCATTTTGCTTTGAACAATGACACGTGGACGTGGTGATTATCAGAGCCCTTTTAAAAGCTGGCACTGACTGCTAATTAGCATTCAAGTTAATAATACAACCTCCACGTTTGTCCATTGGAATTGTGTAGTGTAAAGTGTGTAGCTACTTCAAAGTACTTTCATGTGGAGTCTCCATTTATTTCGACTCCCGCTGTACCAATTAAATCCTGGATGACGTGGAAAGTTCAGTCAAACACCAACCGACTGTCAATCAAGCAAATCATGGCTTAATTCCCTTGAATCCATCCAGATTTTTTGCCCTTTTAGACAAATAGTTCGCAAGAAGGACATGGCTGCTGGCACAACCGTTCACCTGGAACAAAAATGAATTGTAGTCCTGTAAAGTATGTCGCCCCCACCCACAATGCATCTGTTCTTTGTACACCCAACCCGATTCCCTCCCATAGTTGCGAGCACAGTGTTCCCCCGGCTAATTAGATAGATAGATAGATAGATAGATAGATAGATAGATAGATAGATAGATACTAACTTTATTGATCCCGCGAGGGGAAATTATTTTGTTACAAGCAGCAATAGGTTACAGAGCAGCAATAGGTCACAGGTAAAAAATTGTAATATTATATAAAAAGAAAAGAAAAATTGAGAAGCTTGTTGAGAAGAATTCCGAGCTTTCAGCACGTACAGTGGAGTGATTTGCAGAGTTTCTAAAAATCAAAAGCGGGCGGGTTCCCCCTCGGTGCGGCTGGAATGAAAACACGCGTGGAAAACAACAGACTTGATTATGCAGGCTGAAGAGGCAACGAGACGGAGGTGCTCCCATCAGCACTCCTGACTTCATGTAGGGAGTTACTCCTCTCCTCCGCGAGTCTCTGCCTCTCCCTCTCCAGGCTGAGCCATGAAAAGATGGCGAGTTCCTTGTAGAATGTTCTGTGAGCATATTCCTGTAGGAATGTCGCATTTCTAGCCGTGTCCGAAACTGGGATTGCCAGTTGGCAATGCAGTGGTTACTCGCTCTACGGAGCTCGGGTATGGTTCTGTTTGTGAGCTTCACATGGCAATTATGATTTGTGGACATTAGATAAATACTGTGTTTAGCTTGAATTTGGTTTAGTTGGCTTTTGGTGGCTGATAAATAAAGGAGGCAGTGTAATGCAAATTGTTATATTTTCCCATTAGTTCCTCCTTTTATCAGCCAGCACAAGGCTCTTCTTTTCTTTGGGAGCCATAATGATCCGTATAGGAAATTATAGAGGACAATGGTTCTAGTGCAACAACTGCTGAAAATATGTAATGGATGGTTCAAGAAAAATTGTATAGCTCAAGGTCCACTTAGCTTTGGTTTCTGGGGCTTTCAACCATATCATGTGATCGTCATGAGATGTTCACACGTTACAGTATTCTGAGCTCTTTCATGGCTTGAGAGTGACAGTTTATTCAATAATCAGCGATTGGAACAATATTCTTATTTATAGTATTTCTGATGTTATTTAGTATTATATTAGATATTAAACGGGTGAATTATATTAATGAGATGGCTCTTGTTCTCAGCTTATTTGTCATTATGTCCAGGGACTCTGGTTGATATGGAGGATCATCAGAAGAAGGCATAATCTGAGCATTCATATTCTCATCACAAAAAATGCTCTATTAACAGTAAACTGCAGTGAACGGGGTCCTGTTCAAACAGCAAACCAAACAGAGGTTGTAAAACGTGTGAATATCAGATCTTCTCCCTTTTGTCTTTCTGTGAACTCAGTCGAGGTGTAATCGCTGCCTTGATGTTGGCGCTCTCTGCTCTTTGAGAGCAGCATGCAGAAATGATATTCCTTTGGCACATTTGGACTGCGTGAAAACTGGCTTGCATCAATTGTTGTTTTTTTGGCGCCTTAATGACTAAAATAATTCGGTTCATTACACTGTTCGTTTGTTCTGAACTGGTGGCTTTACTCCAGGCTTTAGACACTGAAGTGTTTTGAAGTTAAATCAGCTCTTTGAATAATTCAAGAAGAGGGTACCCTTGCTCGGGAAATTGTATCTGATCAATTTACTGCAGAATGAGTCGAAAAAACAAAGTCACAGAGATGGTGTCTATCTTATATGTACCTTCTTTTTTTTTTCTTTTATTACAGTGAAACTTAATTCCTAGAAATCGCCTCCTCTGCTTTTAACTTTTGATCAACTCTCAGTTTTCCTCTAATGTCTGCTGCTGAGACTCAGGAGGAGGAAATGTAACTCTTTCTCGGTTCTATCGCCTAATTAAAGTCAGATTTAAAGCCAACTGATGTTGGAGCGCAGGCAGCCTGATTTAATTTGAATGGCTGTATAAATTCATTGTTAGAGACGCTGCTGTTTTTGACGTATTGATTTGAAATCCTGGGAATCTTTCTGAGAAGATTTTCTCATCTCAGAATCGATGGCAATTTAATTGGCTAGAAGCTCTCAGGGCTCTAATTACAAACTTGAATAGACGACTGGAGCTCTCAGAGTTCCAACATAGACTCAGCAGGAAAAGAATTAGGCTCTGAGTTATCTCCTAAATACGTCTTTTTATTTTTTCAAATACGATAACTTAAAGCAGGTCATTCTGTTTAGCCCCGCCTGCGTACGGCAGCTTTAGGATAGCCTGAGGTTGAACGTTCATTTAAAAATAATTCATTGCTGTTTGTATCATTGTCTAAAAGAATATAATTCTTCTCTTTCTGTTCTTACAGTCCATATCAACTTCTCTGCTGGCAGCTCAGGAAAAGGCTCACAGGTAAGGACAACAGTTGATTCTTTATTTCTTGTGGCGATTAGTCTGAACCTTTGCACTGTTGCTTGTTTCTTGATAATTAAGTTTAATCATTCATCACCTCTATTAAAGCCTTAATTACCTGACCAGCTGAAATTAACAACCCGTCTTTTGTTATTTTTTTATGGCTGGATTATTGTATCCTCTCGATCGGAGGCTTAAATTCCTCCGCGATACAAATCCTTGAGCTCTTTCCTTAAAGTGTGAGATGATTTTCTGCAGTTGCATTCTCTAAGTCTGCTGCTCGATAAATAATTAACATGTTCGGTTGCTCTACTTCTCATTGGTGTGAGAAGACGTTGACAGTAAGTCGCTCGGCAGTGGTGCTTAGCATCACAGAAATGGGAAATTACCGTCTTGCTTTTTACTGACGTCGACCGCTTCTCTCCCTGGAGAGGAGGTTTCACACCTGTGCTTTGTCGCTTTTTCATTCTTCTCATACAGCTGTAAATGATGTTCGGCCGTCATTTCAATTATTTAAACATGCAGTGTAATCTAAGTGAAAATATACAAAAAAAACATGAAAAAAAAATAAAAGTTTGCTGAAGTCCGTTATCTTCCCTAAAAGAAGTGAGTCACATTATCAGTTTGTCTTTTAATAAATGATACTCAGTCATAGCACAGTCTGTGTTTTCCCCTTTAAAAGAACGATTAGGGGACAGCTACCTGTCAAGAGGGATAAAGCAAAGATTTAAATCCGAGAAGAAACCCATTAGAGGAAAGACAAGAGCAGTGCTTTTGAACAATGGAAATAAGGATTCAAAGTAATGTAATGTGTTCGGGATAAATAGGCCTTATAAAAGCTGAGAAACTGTTTTATGGAGTTAATTTTTGCCTAAACACTTACTTTATATCTAGACATAAATGTCAAAAGCATCAGAAAAGCAGCTTTCTGTCCCCCTTGTTGACCCTGACATGTGACTGCTGGTGTTTTTGTCCAGCTCACGGGTGGTGTTGCCTAGTTACAACTGGACCACGGCGGTAGTTTGTCTGCTTCACTCTCCCAACTCGCCCTGTGTTTATGAATGCATTTTAATACCACTATTCTGAGTCTGTGTTGTCCAGACGAAGAGTCGGGTCAAAATGTGTTTTACTCCTCGCCTCAGACGTTTATAGTAAAACTGGTGCAGAGCCCGATCCAAAGATGGCTGCTCAGAACGGGCCGGGCGCCTCGGCCCGTGGCGATGCTGCTCGCAGCTTTCTCCAGACTCGCTCATACTGACAATTTCACACTCGACACGGCGCTTCCTTTGGTCCTCGGCAAAACACCTGCCATGACATAGTTGCATCACACACGGTCTGCAGCCTAGTTCACCGGAAAAAACCCCACCTGGGGCTGACTTTACTGCATCCCGGGTCTGGGGCCTCCAACTAAAAGGGCCCCTAACAGCTTAAGATTTATTACAATGTTTAGATATGAAAAATATTTCACTTTTCTAAGTCATTGTACCCCGAAATAATCTGCAAAATCCCCACAAAGCACTTAAACCATGCAACTCAGCTGTATGGTAATCTACATGTGTCAGGGAACTGTTTCTGGTTACGTTACAGATTCCATTAAAACATAATGCGTTTTTATTCCTTAAACCACGGGTATTCAATTAACATTGTAAAAGGTCCAAATTGAGAAAATCTCCTTGGGCAAAGATCCAGAACATTTATCTAAGTTGCGCTATATATATATATATATATATATATATATATATATATATATATATATATATATATATATATATATATATATATAGCATTTCAAATTTAAAGCCCTTCAAAATCGCATGCATGAGCTAACTTCAAATCACATTCATGAGACAATTTGTCTAATTTTATATTAGATTTTAGAGGAGATGGTGCATAGTTACAAAATCATTTCACCTCAGGTTGATAGCAGACCATCTCAAGGTTTCACTCAGAGAGAACCAGGACATTCTGATGTAGCATTTCACAATTAAAGCCCTTCAAAATCGCATGCATGAGCGAACTTCAAAGCGCTTTATAAACCAATTATCTATCGGTTTTAGGTCCTGGGTCCGGATATAGCAGCGTCTGGGTCCGGATCCGAACCGCGGTCCGCCTATTAGTGACCCCTGCCTTAAACTATTGAAAGAGCAGTTCTCCAGATATGCGAAGAACGAGCGGACCGATTGAGATTCCTTGCTTTATAGTTTTGTGTGTTTTTCTCATCAAGCCCACCTGCAAAGCAGAAACCAGGTTGTTTGCCTCCTTTTTTGGTCTCCTGAGCCAAAGAACAACGTGAACAAATTAGAGAGGAATACAAATTTGTAGGTCATGGAAGCGCTCCACTTAAGTCATGGAAAGTCATGGCGGGAGGCCGGGCAGCCATTCACATACGGTACACAACATTTTGCAGCACATGCTCCTAACATGTAGAGTGTTGAGTGTTCTTGTTGGTTCTAGATGTTTGTGAGATTTGGATTTGTGGAACATGAGTGTACAACAGCCATAACTCAGTTGTTAAAGACATCAAAATGATATTTCTTTTAACTATACAGAGTTGTTTGGAATCATAAAATAATACTTCAAATAGTTTTAACACATCATGCTGGCCTAAACAGAGTACGCTCCACACGTTTTGATGATTTACAACGAATCAGTCGCTCTTTATATTAGTTCCACCTGCGGTATATGACGTCAGTTCAGCTGTCTGTTTTGGGTCGTTGGTGGTTACCAACGGGTTCGGTAACGAGCGACACGCTAACACGATGACAGTTTTTGATGTTTTTGTATTTTCAGCTGAGCTGTCCCGGAGCAGCGATGCTGTTTTGCCCTCGATGTTCTCTGTGAAGTTTGCTGGCAGTGATGCAACGTAGCCTCGGTGTGTTTTATGTGGAGCGAGCGCTGCGCCAGACTACGTTTAAGAAATAGCCTTTTAATTGCTACATTGTTTGTCAGCAGCCAGCCATATGGTTACTTTGGAGGCAATTTGGCCCTGTGTGCTCTTGATTAATTTGGCATGCAGGAAACACACCAGTCATAATTTTGTTATATTGAAAACTCAACTCCTGGCATTTGCTCCTGGTGTTCTTCACAACTGTTTTGGAAGAAGGAAATAACGGCAGTAGCAAGTCCACCAGCGTTAAAAGTCTTTTCTTACTACTGAAGTGCTTTGAGGTGGATTTAATTAATGCCGATATGAAGAGTGGTTCGTGTGGATTTAAAAAAAGTAACTGATAAACTTTTAAAGTGAACAGAATTTGGTGCGGCTTATATGGCTGTATATATTTTTATTAAATGGGGAAATTAGTTTGCAAAATAGTCTTAAAATCCAACATGAATAAGTGTCACGATAAGATTGTGGATCTTAATCCTGCCTGCAAAGAAATCGTGATATGATAACAATGCTATACCTTACATATGTTTTTCAAAAGTATAGATTTCTTTAATGCACATTTCCTATATTTCGGTCAGCCACTTTTAACCGATATGAAAAAACAACTTCGACAGTTTCCGCCAGTCTTGCAGAGCTTGATTGTGATTATTGCAGCCTGAAATTACTGGCAGTGGTTGAATTTGTGTTCTCTTTTAAATAAACGTTTAAACATTACTGTTTAACAGTTGCAAATAGTAGTGGTGGAAGTAATTTGATCGTTTAAACAAACCAGTAATAATCACAAAGTATATAGTTGGTAAAGTATATATATGGCTCCTGAGAAGTTGAGATTTTAGTGTGCTTTAGAAAATGGTTAACAAGTTAAGGTAGAGTGCATTCATTGCATATTAAACCACCAACGTATGCCTTTAAAGCACTGTTTAGGTCATCGGCTTATTTAAAGGGGTTTTTTTTTTTTTTGGGCCAGTGGTCGGTACAGAAGATCTGGCTCTGAATACGAGAGGATTCCCCATCTGACTTCAAACAGCCAGGCTCAGCAGGATTAAAAGCCGGCTAAATCTGCAGCGGCTCCTGAAGTGTGTGTGATATGGGGTACCGCTGATCTCAGAATGCAAAGCAGCAACCGGTAGTATTACACTTCCAACTACTTGCTCATAGAATAAATAAAAACATTTCCAGTGTGATTCTGCAACCCGTGGCTTATTGTTTGCTCCCTTACCGCGGAGGAAGAGATGCTCATCTGTTTCAGTTTGCAGGCAGGATTTGAAACGTTGCTCTGCTTTGATCCAGATACTGTAGTTGCTAAACATTGCTCCAAAAGCCGTATGATATGTAAAGCAGGAAACATGGTTGCAGCAGTAAACATTAAAGTGTAATTTTCAGTGTCTTTGAACACAGTCCACGACTTGCATACAGAACAAGTTGTAGCACCCCCCCCCCCCCCCCCTCCTCCTCCTTAGAAGCCTGGAGACTATGATGACTGGCATCGGTTTGAACTTAGAATGACTTGGAGGAGTTGGCGAAGGCGAGCTCAGGTGCCGTGATTATCTGCCGCTTCAGGGCTTCATAAACGGGCTAAACAACATGTGTACCACAGGTCTGGTAATTTAAGCAGAAGTGTCTTAATCTCATGCACTCAGAGGACTCAGAGCAGTGAGAGGATGCACCAAGAAATAATGTACAAACTTCCTGCTGAGGGCACAGCCGACGAACAACTTCAACTCGTTGATGTCCCTTTCACTTTTGCCGACATCCGTGTCTTCTCAAGACACATGAGGACACTTTTGAAAGTAACTGCCCGGCCCGAGCAGGAAGGATTATTCTGAAAGGGGCTACTTTGCCTTCAGGCTTGTTCCTAGATGTTGGTGAAAGCAACAACCAGTCATACGACATACACAAGAACACAAGCAGTACGGCAGAAGTAAAGTGCTGATCTTTGTGAGTCATTACGGTTTTTTTCATGTGTTTTCCAGGCTAAATGGTGGCTTCACAAGGTTACATAACCCAAACATTTTCTTAGGTTCTGTGCAGGAAGTCAACAGCACATTTACTAGAATTCCAAATAATGACAAAACACTAAATAGTGTAAACTTGTAACCCACACGGGAGCCGTACGCACTTCTTGTTTGTCGCCTTTTGTCTCTTGAAGAGATCTTCATCTCTCCGTGGAGACTGCACTCGATCTTAAGTGCCGTTCAGTTGTCGTCATGATGACCAGCGACCCATTTAGTCCAAATCATCGGTTCTGATCGGACAGCAACATCTTCTCTTTTAGTTGCAGGTTGTTCTGCTTTCTTCCAAACATCATTTTGCAAAGATTAACGTTGCAAAAAAAAAACTGTCATCAGCGTTTCTTTATCCTCCAGCATCTCCTTACCTTAGGCAGCTGTTGAAAAGAAAAATAAACTCAAGATGAGATGTGTGACTGATGTATGAATCATTGCCTCAACTCCGCTGCAATGACCTTCTTTTTTTTTTTTTTATGATTACAATTCTGCATGAATGCTGTCAATGTGCACCTCGAAATCCAACTGGACAAAATCTGTGGTTTTCATCAGTTCTCCGTTTGTACGCACACATCTGCATCCTTTAACATCTTTTTTCTGGAACCATGTTGTTGGAACAAAACCTGTGGTGCTTGTAAATACTTCCAGCACTCGTAGTAAAGTAAAGGCAATTTGGCAAATTTGGTTTTCTGTCCGTCAGGTCCGTTCTTGTGATCTCAGGAACACCCTTGAGCAAATTTCTTCAAATTTGGCACAAACGCCCACTGGCACTGAAGGTTGATCTGATCCGAATGTTGTGGTCAAAGGTCACCGTGGCCTCACGAAACACGGTTTAGGCCATAATTCAAGAATGAATATGCTAATTATGACAATTTCACACAAATGTCTGAAAGGATAAAAGTTGAAGTGATGACATTTTGGACGGATATGGATGCAAACTGCCACACGACAGGTTGACAGAGTTATACAACCCCGAGGCAGTCATTCTATTTCTCAATATTTTTGGGGATTATTAGAAGGAAGAAGGTAAAAGGTCATCTTGTGTTGTGTAGCTGTAGACTGCTGTGCTGCTCAGTGTGACCGTCTGCTCTGCCTATGACAGCGCACCTTAGTGCTTTATCAAAGATGTGATTGGCTGCATCGAGAGAAAGTCTCCCTACCTAGACGGACACCGTAATGGTGTTCTGTCAAATTACTGCAAAACAAGGAGGAGGAAATAATAGAAATGTTTCCCTTTTGGTTTCAGATTATTTCTCTCTATCACAGAGCAAGTTATTTACAGAGCAGCTATGTATGCTATAGCAGCCCCCAACAAAACAATTTAATTGAAATTGGTACTTAAGCTTAAATGAGTTGTTTTTCTACTCTCTACACTAACGACCCTGCATTTAAAGTTGTTGGTTTTTTTTTTTGAACGACTTCTTCTATTACTTTCTTCTATATTTATAGAATTGTGCCCACTCAGTTAATTTACTTTGAGCGTTAAGTAATGTGGCGACAATACTGAGATATAGTCCAGCAAGCCGAAGCATCAGAGCTGGAGGAATGTTTTCCTGTGTAACCGAGTGGCTAAAATCAGGTGAAAAATATCAGCCATCTCTCATGTGAGTCCAGGGAGCGCACTGTGACCCTAACTAACGTACACAGCAGGGCTTGACAGTAACAGTTGCCCCGCTGCCCCGCTGCCCCAGGCAACCAGATTTGGACCGCTGTCAACAATTTTGTGCGCGGTCTGGTCGCCTCTGTTGGCAACAGTTTTGTTTTTTTTTCTTCTTCTGTGGTTGGAAAAACAAAGCTGAATCCCTCTGTGTGCAGTCTTCTAACTCAGTGAAAGTGCACTTGTTGAACCATTTTACTGTGAGAAATTCTAGAATGAAGAGTAAAAAAAAGAGGTATTGATGACAGAAATAAGTAGTAGTAGAAACTTCATCAAAGCCTGTGAGGTTATAAACAACTATTTGTGTGAAGAAATATAAAGTATATCCATCAAACTGTGTAGGTTTGCTCATCCAGCTCAACATTTAGCAGCTGAACCATGTTACAGGAGGAAGAGAGCAGTGCAGCAGGTGCACCTACATGAGAACAAACCAAAACTGTGCTCAGTATGAGCTCAGAAAGTCAGGATCTTGACAAACCTTTGATATTGTTGACTACATTCTGGACTGCCTGGACTTTTCCGATTTGCCTCACGTCTCCATATTAAAACACCTCTCCGATGTGACAGAAAATGTCGAGCTGTAGATTAAACCTAGGCTCGCACAAGTTAAATATGCAGCCGATTGTAATTTATCCTGCTAATTACATTATCTTGCAAATGGCAAATTTAAATGCAGTAACATTAGTTGTTCACTCTCACTTTCATATTCCAGATTATTAATGAAGCAAAAGCCGCTTAATCAAATCCAATTTAATTGTGCGTTACACAAAAGGGAGAGAAACACAGAAGGCCATGTAACACAAAAAGTGTGTCATTTAAAGGTGTTTTCAAGGCGACAAAGTTTTTATTTAGTTGTCATTTTACAACTCAGGGTTGCTCACTGAAGTGTAAGTTGTCGCCCCTTAACGCTACACGCACAGAGCACACTGTATACACAGACGTGTAACCCGTGGATATGAAGTCAGTCAGATGGATCATTGCGCCCTACTTCACTGGGGGCAGGATGATGCTTGTTACTATGGATACCATCCAATTATATAAACACAGCATCTTACGCCAGTTAATTAGTCTACAAAATATAGAATGCCTGAACAGGAAGCATATAATGACTCTGTCATTTGTTTTGCTTTTGTTACCAGCACAGTAAAAAAAAATTAGCAGCAGCAGCTGCAGCGATGTAGCCTAGCATTAGCTAACGCTGGCCGTGTTTCCATGTTAGCGACTTTCTCGCTAGATTTGGCGACCCCCCCCCCCTTTTAGCGACTTTATTTCAACACAGCGCCTAGTGAGACACCTGGCAACTTTTCGGGCCGATCTGAGCTCCTCTCCCTGGAAATACGTCGCCAGTATCTCTCAGAGAATTTGCTCTCAGGTGGCTTTGACCAATCAGCCGCCAGAGAGAAATCTCTAACGTCCAATCACTGATCCCCATTCTTTTTACAGGCACCTACTTGCTTTTAATCCAACGATTTAATTTGACCATTTAAGTTATTCATCTTTACAAGAGCAACTTTATTGCACTGCTTCTATTCATGGCACTATACGTCTGTACAACTTGATAAAGTGTTTGACATTTAGATGCATCTTGATGAGATGATAGCAGCTTAAAAAATGCTAACAGATAATGATAAAGCTAGCTACAGTCAGTGAAGTTTAGCGTGGCCTCATTGGATTTGGCTTCTTCCCATTGAAAATAGTCCGCAACGCTGACCATGAGCCATCTGTATATGTTGCTCCACTCTGCACTGTTCATTTCTCAGGCGGTGCAGAGATCGAAACGATCCACATCGAGTGAATCTGTCACACACTTCCCTGAAGTTCACACCGAGGCAGGCAGTCCAATATTTATGATTTGACCATTCTTGAGATCACTTTTATAACTTAGATGGAAGTTTTAATTGACTGTTCGCTAAATCCCCCCCCCCCCCCCCCCCCCGAGCATTTATTGTCCAACCACAGCTTAGCAACCGTAGCTAGGCACGGCAGGTCTGTGGCTCTTCCACACACCGAACTAGTGTGTATCAAGCTCTTTATGAGAGCAATACTCAGCATTTTAAGAGTGTTTTTTTTTTTAGCCTTTCCAAAAACACAACAGCATGAGAGTAGGCAATCGATTAAACAGTGTGTTTAAAGTGCTGCAGTCCTCCGTACGAGCACATCATAAACTAAATTATGTTGTGGGTTTACAGGTTACGTGAGAAAAAGCCCATCTACGAGTAGTGTGTGTGTGTGTAGGCCGGACCTGGATGCTATCAAGGTTCAGGGTCAGTTCTGTCCAGCTCTTTATTGTATTTTTGGAAGTGTATACTGTACTCCAGAAATGTAAACCTCCTTAGGTTTGCTTAACACATCGGATGGTCCTAATTGTACAGGCCTTCTCTCTCATATATGTATTTTCAACCGTGTTTTTGCTCAAAACAAGTATTTAAACTAAGATGCTAAACAGGGTTTTGTTAGAAGTTATACGAGAGAAAATTATGGAAATGTCTACCAACTGATTTTAATACTGGTATTAAATATTGCCTTAAAGAGAATTAAATATTGTGTTATAGCATGTCTTCTACATGGTAGCTATTGAAGACCCCTTTTTCCAAGAAAAAAAAAAAGTGTAAATCTGCCGCAGTAATCTTTGTAAACTGCATTTGTGATGTATGAGAACAGAAGGCCAGGCTTGACTGGCTTAGCAACAGTATCAGTGGGCGGGCCTTAGCGAAAGGTCAATTAAAGAGATCCTTGGTTGCCAGGTGGACAATGTCTTCTGAAAGCTACTGTCAGCCACATCATCATGGAGGAAATGGTAGTATCATTAAAAGCAATTTTAACCAAACAGTTTTTCTGCCTTTATGCAGTTTTGTTTTTTTTTCTCCTAATTTCCAGTTGAAGTCAACTAGATGCAGAAAAAGGCTGTGAAAAATAATCCTTCTGATGTTTTCAATGCAGCAGACGTTCCAAGTCATTAAGTCATCACACATTAAGAGCTTCTGCTGTGAAAAATGACTCTTGAATACAATTTTTTTTCTGACATGGAGTAAGGATACAAAAGGGGTTTTCATTCTTCAACCTGCTCAATAGATCTGAAAGCGTCCTCAAAATGAAGCTGAACATTTGCACATTAGCGAAAAATCACTTTATTCCTCATTACATGTAAATATAGAAAGGGGAATATGAATAATAAGGTTCAACTCCTTAGGTACGGACGGTCCTTCTAAGACAACTAGCTTCTGTAAACATCCCATATTTTTCTCTCACATGTCAGAATTCAGAAAATCTCGTAACCTTGAATCATTCTTGCCGTCAGTGAACAGAAAGCTAATGGGACCTGACGGGTCACTCACATCAGTGGAGCGCCGGTGCCCTCGGGATGGAGCGATGCAGCACGGGGCAGGAGCTCTGCCTGGCACGTTGAAGGGCCTCCAAATCAAAAGGCGGGCCTCAAAGGGTTGTCTTTGCGGGTGTCCTTGATTACATAACAATCCCATTATGTCGGTTGAGCATGCCGAGGAGTTTACGCATGTTCACCTCAGCCGGGGAAAAAACCTCCGCCGCGATGCGCCGCCGATGTTCTGAGGTTAAACTACACGAGGCACAATCTTTCTGTCTGTCTGCATCAGTGCTGAGGTGCCAGAGACCAAAAGCGCTCGGAGGCACGGTGAAACTAACCCCTTCAGATAGACAGTGTAGACTCATAGCAATTCCTTTTCAACACCTATGGGTGTCTGATTCCTGCTGCAAAATGGCTGACAGCCGGCTGTCAGATGGGATTAAGGAGAGCGTTACCTGTGTGCAGAAGAAGGCCGAAAAGAGCCGAGCTCTGTGAGCCGAGAATAATTCTTCTTTCAGTAATGGCGAAAATGATGTTAGACCTGATCTGAGTTCGCTCTTGCGCAGAATATTGGATCATTTATTAGAGAGAGATGTGTGGCCCCGGTGTCACTCAGCTGCACAGATCTTCTGTGAAGTGTAATCAAGGAGCAGGATTTAGACCATGTATGTTCTAAGTGCATTCATCTTGTTTTCACCAGGTTGTTTACATTTGGATCATAGATTGTCCCCGTGAGTAAAAATGCAACGTAGAAAATATTAACACTGCAATAAAGCAACTATTTGTCATATTCATATTGGTGTGTAAACACAAAGGACAAAGATTGAAATCAGACTTTTTGTTGTTGTTTTTTTCCAGGCAAAGTCTTTTTTTTTTTTTTTTATATATATATATATTCAAATATCGTCAATAAACCAAACAAATCCAGGTATCTCAAACAGGAGTTCAGTCTCTACAAATAGGAACAGGTGAGAGGACGGAATATGTTCCAAGAAGTCCAGTTTGAGTAATGCATCCATGAGCTTGAAGGCTACACAGTCGGCATGTTACAGGATGTTACAACTCTGTGAAGACAGCAACGGTTATTGTAGCCTCTGTCACAGCGATTGCATTCAACAGTAATTAGAATCGGGCGATATGACAAGATTATCGTTCAGCATAATTATTGGTGGGCCTGGATAATGGTCCTCACATGCCCACAATAACAAAAACATATTCAATTATGCAACACCTGTAGTAATGGCTTTTCTCTGTGCTTCAACGCATTGTTGTAGCGTATCAGAAAGAGCAACACATCTGTACGTCATTATACAACTCACCAGTTGTTTTTCTTCAGGCAACATTGTGAGTCGGGGTATTTTGATATCGCCCAACCCTAACAGTAAAAAGTAATTTACAGTACAAAGAATGTGCGCTTGCATGCAGCGGATTGGCCAGAGCAATGCTTTGAAATATGAGGTGTTGCCAGATCACCCTGAGGTTTCTTTGCCGTAGGCAGACCTGCTGTGACAAAACAGAGTACTAATTGAAATGAATTAGAGGGCTGCCCTTTAATTCAGACTCAACACAGGCTATAATGCTACAGCTCATAACAAAATAACTCCTGATATACGCAGAGCATTACAAACTGATTTAAGACAGTGTAGCAGTGTCTGCTGTTTGGCTAGATTTCTAATTAAGACCTCATTAAATCCTGTCTTAAAACATTGAGTGTTCTCTACCGTAAGGTCATGTAAAATCATGTACGAAACTCGCATGCACACATTGCAGACGCACACACACACACACACACACACACACACACACACACACACACACAGTTACACACACACACACACACACACACACTGAGTTGCACACACACAATCGATATAATTGGTAATGTCTCCCCGACCAGTCCGTTCATCACACCGGAGGTCTTGATTTATTTTGTTTGACAGCGACAGTGCAGTGATTTTCCGTTTCCTCTCTGCCTCAGAGCTGAGTTGTGCTGAAGGAGACGGAGTAAAAAAAAAATCTTTGCACCTGCCACTCTTCTGTCACAACAACCATATTCATCCAAGCAAATTTCTTTTATGATTATTTGCCTGTTGCCGTGTATCACATTTGTCGAAGTTGAAAAGATTTTACAAGAGTAATTATCTGATAACGAGTCAAATTCTCCCGGCTTACGCAGTTGTTGTTTTTTTTCCTTGAGGTGCCCTCACTCTTCAGCGGAGGAAATGATTTCAGAGGAGAAGTGTGTGTGTGATAAGATGAGACAGAAGCCTTGCGGGCATGACTAATGCTACTGAGTCCAATTAAGCTGATGTCTTGTACCCACTGAATTAAATCACCCTGATATGATCTTGACTGCCTGTGCATATATTTTCCTTTTAACTCTGATCACCTGGAAATCCGACCAGAGACAGAGAGCCTCGCATGTGAGTCATCGCTGTGTATGTGGAGAACTTTCTATTATTGTTTGTGCATCTGAAAAAGACTTATAATAATAATAATAATAATAATAATAGAATATAATTGGAGGGATAGAAAGTGTCTGACTCATGTGCCCTCCGAAAAATAAATGATGTGTTGCCATGACAGTTGCAGGAAGCGGTTCATGGGCAGGAAATTGACTCAATGATTTGTTTTCCATTATGAAATTTGCTCGCCCTCCAAAATGTGATGAGATAGCGGGTTACATACAGGCCAGCTCACACAACTACCGCCAAAAGTATTGTGATTCCCTGTAACCACTGCAACACCCCCACTGAGAGTGAATTTATGACTTAGTTAAGCTCTCTGAAGGCTGCAACAGCTTGCCAGTAAAATGATTGTTAGTCTAGAGGAAGCGATAAATCAAAACAGGCCTGGGTTTGTCATTATCTATTAATACTCTGCCGCTCTCGTTCTGGAGTTCTAGAAACTCGCCTTCTCTCAAAGACTGAGAGATTTCCTCAGGAAGATGGAGGGGAAAGACAGCTCTTCAAAGTTTGCTCAGCCTGTGATTGATTCACTCATCCCTCCATGGTCTGCCGCGTGCGCTGACAGCTCTGGAGGTGGAACGGTGTCGAGCGCCTTAATTGAGCCGAATGCGCGGAGCTTAAACGCTGCAGGCAGAAAACCCACACAATTAGGGAGGACTAATGACGTGGGGTACCACCCTTTTTTTTTTTTTTGTCCAAATAACCCGCAGGGCTTTACATATTTAGTATCACTAAGTCTTAATTAGTGATTAGGAAGATGAAATGGAGCAGTTAGCCGAAAACTGAGCATTTTCACACGTCTTTTGACACTTTCTGCATCTTTTGTTAAAACATAAAAGTGGATTTATATAGGTCATTATTTAGATGTGTTTGAAGATCTTTTTTTTGTTGCTGTAATTTTTAATAAAAAAACCAAAACATCTGTCTTTTCAGAGCCACGATGATATGCGTGTCATCCACAACAATCAGCTGGGTAAGTCTGTTTTTTTCTCTAATTTAAGCAGTAGGGAAGTAAGACAATGAAAAGAAGGAAAGAATAAATGGGTGTTGCTTTAGATTACAGCCCAAACATACAGATCATACCCCAAAATTACAATACTGTACATTTGATCATTAATCTAAAGACATACTGTTTTATAGCTACTGCTTTATAGATGCATCTTCCTTCCCAGGCTTTGTCTAACATTTTCTTCCCCCAGCAACAATAATGTTGTTTACACCAGGGGTCTTCAACGTTTTACAGGCCAAGGTCCCCCAAACTGACCCCCTACTATATATATTGTATACAGTTGTGTTTTATATTAACCTGGGCCTAGTGCCATGTATAAACATACCTTGTTATTGTGCATTCAATACTAAGCTATTCAAATAATACACAGGTTCATGTATTGATGTTTTTATGTTAAAGGTACAGTGAGTAGGGTGGTCGTGACACTGACATTCATAATCACACCTTGTATGATAATCATGCATACAAGCTATTCAAATTTATGTTTTTATTACATAAATGTGGAAACGAAAATGAGTGATGGTCTATTAGTACCACTGCTATGCATAAACATACCTGTTATCTTGCATACAATACTGAACTGTTAAAATAATGGACAGATTCATGTTTGGGGAAAAAATAAAAATAAAAATTGTCCAATTAACCAAAAACTTCACGGACCCCCTGTTGAAGACCTCTGGTCTACACCATTTTAATAACAACAACAAAAAGCTTTTTACAAAATTGTAATTGTTAAATAGAGTGAATGCTCTCTCTCTCTCTCTCTCTCTCTCTCTCTCTCTCTCTTAAACACAACGTTGTTTGGTAAACTGTACCCAGTGAGTATTTCACTGATATCCTATATATATATATATATATATATATATATATATACCAAGGCTGTAATCTATCAAAAAATAATAACGTATAATGTATCTGTGCATTTTTGTATTTATTTATATCAATGAGATCGCTGCTGTCTTTGATAGGGTCATATTTTGGACTCTGTTATTGTGTTTGATATTTGAATAAGTCTGCTTCAGAGGAACTCATTCAAAGGGATGACCTATTGTTATTATTGCATATTTTTCAGTTTTAACTGTGTGCTCAAAGGATTGAAATACACTATCACTTGATACAATCATGAATAGTAAATCTTGAAATGAAAAATGACGGACAGGGTGACATTCGAATAGCACACGCTAATGAATGAAATTGTTCAAAGGGCTTTTGTGTGGTGCCCGCCTTGAAAATGTAATCTTCCGAGTTCCTCAGACTTTTTCATAAAAATAGTCCCGTCTTTTTATCGATTTGAAAGGAACCAGAAATTTCATAAGTAGAGCAAATAAAAAGATGTCATGCGTGCCTTTCATGCTACGGGGGGCTCACACAATCACTATCTGAGAGTGATTTCCGTGAGCATGCAGAGGAGTTTGGAGCCCGTTTACTGGACCTCTGCCTGTTGTTCATTCAACTGGGTCACAGCAGACGCAAAAGCTCACAAAAGCAACTTCATAATGCTCTCATTTGGCACCTCGGCACAGAGAGGAAATACAAACAGACAGCCATCTGAAAAATGGAGCTCCACTATCTGGCACCGCCATAGTAATTCCCTTTGTCACACCGGGGGAAAAAGATGCAGTCGCCTTCAGAGAATGTTGTTTGTTAGCAGGAATTCATGTATAAAGGAAAGTCTGGCTTTCTATCGTTTTAACAGTACTGCAACAAAAGGAATAACTAGCTTGATTATTTTAAAAGAACTGGTGACCTTTTAGAAGGTGTTGCAAGTCATGATTCCAACAATGTTACTTTAGAGGGAATGCAGGGTGCCAAATCTAAATGGAATGATGTTTCAATTATGTCTGAATTAAACCAGGCATTATATTGAAGTTTGTACACACTACAAATCTACATGATCACATTACAAGAAGCAGTGGGAGTCCTCTGGGCGTATTGTGCTGTAGTGTTTATAAAACTGTGACATCGTACATCTCCCAACACACCAGAGGAGAAGATCACCTCGAGAAATGCCTCAAGAAAAGAGATTGTTCAAATCAGCCGCAGTATAAAGATGCATATCTGCATTGTTAAAATATGAGTGCTATAAAAATGTCCTCCATCAGTGCCGTGAGCCCCAAGTCCCTACTGAATGTAACTTCATTTCACAAATGTCTGTTTTCCGCACATCTTATTGTAGCTTCACAGCATAAATGTTAGCTGACAGGAGCATATTTCTTCAATTGGCCATTACAATTTAGTTCATAAATGTAGAAATATTGCACTAAAATGCTTTTATCTTCTTTTTCGTCTCCTTCTTCTCTAAATCAATTTATATTAAAGTATTAAAGAAACAACGTTATATTCTGCTGCATCACGAAAAACATCCTAATAACACAAATCTTGTCGGGCCTTTGGCCGTCCAGCCCGATTCATTCACTCAGTTCACTTCATTTTCAGACTAAGAAGGAGAAAAATTACAACAGATAAAATGCTGTTTTATATGCCTTGGCCCAGTGGAGCAGTCGCCAATGATAATGCATGTTAAGAACTTTTTTTTCAATTAAACCTTTTTATAGAAGCATAGAAGTGAGTTTCCGATCATGTCTGGCGTTCTAACTCACTGCTCCTGCACACACGATGAAGTAATACATTTGGACAGAAGCAGCTGTAAAGAAATTGAGAAAAAAAGTCGAGTTTTATCCTGATTCAGACGTTTTGATGTCTTGTCTGCCAAGCTCAGCTGTTTCAGTGAGTAGATGTGAGGCAATGATGTTCTTATCTCTTATGGAATGTCTAAAGGAGGCCGTTTTGACTGAAATCCAGTTGGCTTTTCACCCAGACCACAGTAATTACCTACTTTACTATTAAGCTGATGTCCTATTCTGCACCTTTCTTAAAATCTAGGCAATCAATGTTTTTCACAGATTTATTTTCCCCCTCCACATTTTAGTTAAAAAGTCAGAAAAGCAGATATGCAAGTTTTAATCCGATATATAACAGTTATTTGCAGAGAAAGAAAGAAATGAAAACTGAACACAGAAACCATGAAGCAGGATTTGATCCTCTTCTGTTCAGGTCATGGCCGGTATCTGTGTTTCCTACGATTGTTGTACGTTGTTGCAGATGTAGGAATAAAACCTACCTCTTTGACTTTAAGGGAATACCACAGCAAGAGCATCAGAGGTTCACCGGATGGAGTTGTAGAAAAATAAACGACCTCGGGGTTTGGTTCTTTTATATGAGAGAGAAAGGAAAATGTTTCAGCGTACAGCAGATACAAGGTACATCGACAAAAGATGAGTTTCTTTGTTATGTCAAATTCCTTTTTTTCTTTTTAAAGTATAGTGTTTGGTAGTTTAGGGCACAGGGCAACTCTGTACCACAAACAATGAATGGTATTGTTTGAGAGCAGAGAAGGTATGCCAAGAATTTAAATCAGATTATTACTATCACAGTTATTGTGGCCAGGAAAGCAGTGCTGCTGTCCCCTCAGCAGTTGTATTATATTCAGGAAGTGGCTCGGAGCCAGCTTCTTCAAACCCACGAGAAGTGCATTGTGTCTCCCCAGAAGGTACAATGTCCACAAGATGTAGACTGAACCAGCGAACATTTCCCCGTGTATTTACTTTGACTTGTTTTCTGTCTCCAACCCTCTCATGTGTCCTAGTGACCGGCTGCATGCCACCGCTATTGTTTCTGCTTTTTCCTTCTTTATTAATCTGAACACATATTGAGTGTGAAATCACGTATCGTTTAAAAAAAACAAAAAACAAAACAAGATCTGTTACTGAGAATAAAACAAACGTATTTTCAAGTGGTGTCTCATCCAATTTCCACTTTTATGGATAATGGGTTTCGTAAGCAAACCTGGAATCTGTTAAGCGTTAATTGCCCCAGCTTCCTGAATTATTGATGCTAAGTGAGGTTTAAGGGTTGAGTTCAGCTCTCATTAGTCTTCGGCAAAGTTGTCCATAGAGTCATGAACTCTGGAGAACCTCTAATGAGTGTGTGATTATCACAGATGGGAGACCCTTTTCTCCAACCTTTACGTGTTGCATCTGCTGCGTGATTGTTTTGTGTGTGTGTGTGTGTGTGTGTGTGTGTGTGTGTGTGTGTGTGTGTGTGTGTGTGTGTGTGTGTGTGTGTGTGTGTGTGTGTTTTGCTTTACGACTTGCAGAGAATTGTAATGAGCTTACTTTTACATGAGAGCGACTTTTCCCCCTGATGGCTTTCCCCCTCATGCATACCTAGCACATAAACACACACACACACACACACACACACACACACACACACACACACACTTCCTCTCTTTCTTTGTGCATCTACCTTTCTCCTCCTATTGCTTTGCATGCTCATCCCTTTCTGTCTGCCCCCTCCCTGCTATATTCCTTTCTCTGTTTTACTGAGAGATATTTATGACACTGACCTTTTCAGCAGTAAGCTGAAAGTTAAATACACCATGTTCTCTATTGATCGTGTGCAAGGCAATTCAAATTCTGTATTAATATGAGAAGAAGGCTGATAGCAAATCGTTTCACTTGCTGCAAGACACATAGGTCTCTGCCACACTAGATTATTGCCTATGGGGAAGGTAAATTCATTTTTTATGGCTTAATCAAACCACAAACAGCCTAATAAGCTCGCTGTATTGGATTTGGCAGCCTGGTCACCTAAAAATTACGTTCCCATACAAACAAAAAACTGCACTGTCGATAACATTTCAAGGGAAGCTATTTATCTCCCAAATTTATGTTTGTTTCTGACGCATCACAAATACATTTTATATCCTTGCGCATTGGGACGGTCAGGGTGGATGGGTCAAACAAACAGGACTTTTACCCAAGTTGCCACTCTTTGTGTCCCAGGTGAAACAAAAAAAGTTACGGTTGACTTATATGACTTAACTTGACTTGAATGACGAAACAAACGCAACTATTTTAAGCCAAACTGATGTTTTACTTAACTTAACTAAGTTGTTTTTCTTGTCTTTGTTACGTAATTGTTTCGAATTCAATGTTAAACCCGTGTTTAAAGCTGCGGCCCCAACCCGGGAGACAATAAGCGTAATCGAAAAGGCAGTTTCGTTGTATGGAAACATCATTTTCTAGGAGACGGGGGGTTGAATTTGGCCTTCCAGATTGAATATCACCGGATGTCTGTGAATTGGCTATTAAACCCCGGTGCTGTCTGGTGTGACGGTCATGGTTAGTTTGGTCAGGAAACTGCAATCCAATTCTCTTCGGTGTAGTATGTCTCTTGGATGGGCCGGATTGGACGTGAGAAAGAGAGAGATGAAGGGGATTTTTTTTTTGATTTTTTTTTAGGAGAAGGATGATTCTTGGCCATCTTGTCACTGGGAGTGCAATAATGTGAGTCACCGGAGTGTAGCAGGTTTTACACCAGCACAATCAGCTGCTGGGTGAGGAAGCCTGGCCAGTCCATTATGGAAATGAGCTATTGACATCCTCTGTCATCTCTGAATATGTGCTGGCAATGGAGAGCTCTGGATCTGTCGTGACAGTTTCATTGTTCCCACAACAGCCTAATGGCCCCACTTGCCGAATCTTATCCCTCTCTACTTTTGCAGACGTTTGTCATTGAAATTGCACTATTGATCTGCTGTCCCTCCTCACGCTCCTCCTTTTTCTTTTTAGAATTCTCAACTAGATTCGAGCGCCGCTCTCCCAAACTTACCCATTCATTTGTGCGCGCTCACTTCCGGTTGCCATGCCGTGGAGGGGTGTTATTTGTCTTTACCTATGGGGGATGGAGGTACTCCAGGCTGAAAGGAAACATTCCTGTGACAGCTCTGGAGACCAAACACACCTGCTCCGTGACACTGATGGAGATGGCAGAGCTCCAGGAGTGCCTAGAGGTCAGTGTGCTCTCAGCTCCTCTGCCACTTGGCAACGTCTGCCATCCCGCTCTAAGGAAGTGTCGCTATTGATTTGTGTCAATGAGGTGACATCACTGCGGGGGCCAAGCCACTGCGAGAGCTACATTCAAGTGCAGATATGTACTTTAACCTCCCCCGTGCACGTGCACGTGCACGTGCGCACGCCAAGAAGTACAGAACATATTTTACTTTATCCTCCTCGATTCTTTTATCAGCCTGATCCTCTGCCCTCTCGTATGCAGAGAGGCCTTCAGTCGGCGATGGCCTTTAAAGGGTGGCTCCGTGCGCTGAGAAAATCATCAGATCAGGGAGAGAATGAGGCAGAATTCTCCTGTGTCTCATTTCGTCCAATATATTTCAAGGCTGATACACTCTTTCCTTTCTACGGAGTGGCCCCTGTGGAATACTGAATGAGTGAGGGGAGACAAACGAACACTAGTCTCATGCTTTCTAGTTCCATCAGCCTGGCAAAATAAAATCATCTGTTCCAAGGTGATAGTGGCTTTAGCTTCATCTTCCCAGTAACCTTCAATCTTTTTCATTCGAAGCATATCATTTTCAGCCAAGAGGCATCCTTGGAAAATTTCACTTAACCACCAAAAAAAAACAAAAAAACGAGCTTTGTAGTATGTTTGGCACAAGGCTGCTGCTTCACATCTTTGCCGTACTATTAAACAGATGAATTAAATGCATACTTTCACGTCTGGGAATACTGCTATTGATAAAAACTGCTGGTGCTAATATCATTACCTTAATCTAATGAGGCTGCTTTCTGTTTTGACGGCCCTAAACTGTAGATCTTAGAACAGCAAACTCCCTTGGCAGTTATAAAAATAAATTAAAGACACCTTTTTTATTTGGCTTTTAATTCGGTTCGACTTTAATGGTGTCATTGTTTGTTGTATTGGGATTTTATTGTGATATTGTTTTTGCTTTGGGCTTTGCATTTAGTGAGCTATACAAGTGCAAAAATTAAAAAAAACATCTTGTCAAGCCCCCAGAGTCACCCTAACAACCATTGCAATGACCACAAATACCTGGAAAACAAGTAACTTTCCTCTATATCTGAATGAAAAAACAATAAAACGTGTACCACTGTAAGCTTTAAGATATTTGTTTGACTTTTTTTTCTTTTCTATCACAGCGTTTAGTCCCCCTGACATGTTGCAAACTTGTTATATAATTGTCAATTAAGTTGGTACAAACAAAAAGGAAGGCGGGAGAGAACATAGTGAAGGAGCAGCTGCTAGGACTATGGGCTATGGTTGAAAATCCTAAGAAGTATCCAAGAAAGGAGTTCTGGAGTGGCTTCTCCAGATAAGCAAAAAAAACTTGGCGTTCAGAGGAAGGATTGAAGTCAAAAAAAAAAAAAAAAAAGAGGAAATTATCGACGGCGAGGACAAACACTAATCACCGGGGGAAGTGCAGCGAGCTCACCTGCAGGCATACGTCATAAACCGGCGTCGGCGGTGTTTGTGTAATTACTCTCAATGCCTGATGGGGAAGACAAAAGTTCTGCACCCCAGCTTTAGACAACGTATAAAAAGACACAAAATTCTGTTTTTTTTAACCATGCTTTTTAAATATGTAATGCCAATGCAGCTTCTCTTACACATTGCAGGACACTGTCCCTTACACAGCATAGTAATCTCTGGTGTGCTGCCTTGCCCTCGGAACGGTCGCAAATCCCTGTTCTGATGGTGGGAAACGCCTCTCATGGGACCCATGGCACAAAAACAAAAGCCCTCACAACCATGAACAGTAGCAACACCCTGGCAGCACTCACAATTTCCGAACAACGATGTAACAATCCACTAGCAACCATCTAGCAGCCCCCCTAGCGCCTACATCAAAAGCCTGGCCACCTCCCAGCACCTTAACGTCCCCCTATAACGGCCTTTCAGTGCCGGGGCATGTTTCCTCTTTGACATAGGGGATGTGCATTATCTGCACAATGAGGGATTGGAAACCTGCTTATCTGATTTTGAGGTTAGTCTCATGTAGCTGGCATTATTGCTGAACTGTGCAGTATCAGGAGGCTGGTACCACACCTGGGGCTTTAAAATGCACTGCTTTATGTGAAACCATATGCACACACACGTACGTACGCACACACACACACACACACACACACACACACACACACACACACGCATAGTCAGTCATTTAGCAAACTCAGCAGAAGGACATTTAGAGGTGGTGTCGTGGTATTCACTCCCTAAGCTCAGCTCTCGACGGGGGTTAGATCTGTTGGGAGATGGACATGCTGAGATTTAGCAAGTAACCCCCCCCCCCCCTCACCAGGGCTCCAGGATCAATGGAATCTTTGTTATGAGCAGGGCACAGGAGCGACACACCCACCACCACTTCATTAAAAAGATCGGACACAGATACTGTACTCTGACACGGCGTCTACCCCCGACCCCGCTGCTAATATCTGAACCCATGGAATAGATTCAAGCAGCGTAATCGAGGAGGAAGCGATCCATCTAATCCTGCCATTAATTATCAGCACTCGGCCGTCCCCTTTCCCTTTGCATTGCTTCCACTGGGAAGATTATAGACCCGTCGGCAGTGGCTGTTACTTATTTATGTTTTGGAACACTATAATACACTTAGTCGGCAACTTTTGCAGAGCTTCATGGGAAAAGGTCCATCTAATCATAATTCATGACATGGTATACCCTTAATGACTAGGTTCTGTATAAATACTTAAGCAGCTAATTAAAATGTCTAAAGCCAGGGTGAATCATTTGAAACAAAGCTCGTTATGTTTGTCACAAAAAGAATCTCAGCACATCTCATTACCGGGAAGTTTCTGAGCTGCCTGTCATAGCAGGATAAAAAAAAAAAGCCTCCGACATCTCCTCTGCTTTTCTTCGTACCTCGTATTGGTTCCCACCTCTCGGCTTTAAATTCTTGAAAAGCTTTATTTTGTTGTCACAGACATTCCAGCCAGGTGCTGCGGACTTTATGTGAGGGACAGCTTACAGGATTTAGGAGTTGTCAAATGTAATTGTACTGAGCCAAAGACGAAATGACAGGATATTTTTTTCTTTTTCCATTCTCTCCTCCTCTCTCCCCCCCCCCCCCCCCCCCCCTCCCCCCCCCCCTCCGGTGCTCTGGTCTAGTTTTGATTGTACTGGTCGTGAGAGCCCTAGGGTTTATGTGGACGTGTTTGTGCAGCCAATGTCATTCTTCACTGAGCTGTGTCACTGTTACGTCCCTTTGAATGGATTTCACACGAAGAGGAACTGCAGCAAGCTGGGCCAATGACAGCGGACGGTGTCTAAACACGTCGCCAGCGTTGAAGTAGCCTGTATTAGCAGCTTTTTACGCCGGCATTGTTGAGCAGGTGGCTCCCTGTTAACCTTGGCCTAAACGTGCAGTAACAATGCTGAGTTTTACTGTCAGTGCAGTTGTGACGCTCAGCCAGAAGTGGACAGCTGGGCTGTGTCAACCTTTTGGGGCGTTTACTGCACCTCAGAGGAAGACTCTTCTGACTGCTAATCTTTTTTTAAGTAACACAGACTGGGCTGTGACATTTATAAACTCTCTCCCCAAGCCAATTAAGCTCTTGATGCGCTGGTTATTATCACCAGGCCAATAATGGAGATGAGCAAAACCACCTCAGTTATTCAGACCGCGGCTCTTATCTTGTCGTGCACTCAGAAGGTCATCGATTGCCATGATCCTCTTTTTTTTTTTCTTTTTTTTTTCCCACAGTATGTGAGCAGTCTCACATCTCCGTCCTCTGTGTTCCTCCAGACCTGCGGGAGATAGTGTTTGTCATCCAGAGTCAAAGCAACTCCTTCCATGTGAGGCTGGCGGAAAGACGGAGAGCAGACTTGCTGAAGCAGGCACGCAGCCTCGCAGAGGTAAGATTCAAGACACCTTCCCCTCACGCACACACGAGCTCTTATTTTGGAAGAGGAAGAGCACATGAAAGCTCAACGCAGATTTCTGAAGCTATATGTAGCTAACGATCATCACTCGCAGCAAAAGCAGCGTCTGAATACGAGTTGCAGCATTTCTTTGATTGGAAAATTTATTTGGGATAAAGTAAACATGATTTCACTTCATGCATACATACATTCACTACTACCCAATACGGATCATTTTAAATATTGAATGATAGTTTGAAGAATTATTCATCACAGCCTCAATATTAAACCTCTTATGTCCACAATATGAAAGTGTAGTTTGTCGAAATATATATATATTTGTGCAGCTTTGATGTTCGGATATAGCGCTCTTCTCAGCAGATCAACCTTCCATTCCCCGGGCCTCTTGTAGGTACAGTTTTAATGAGAAGTGATGATTATCCAAAGGTGTATTTTCATCTTAATGGATGTTTGTAATTCCCTAAAAGCTGCAGGAAAGAGAACCTGTGTTTTCTCCTGAGACGTCGGCTCAGTATTCCTTGCAATTTGTAAAGACATCAGCATCATGTCAGAGGGAGACACGGAGCACATTTACAGGTCGACATGCCAATTTACTCCTGTTCATTAAATCTCTTCAGAGCCAAATGAAATGGGGTGAAATACACGAGTTGTATTCCGTTTGGTTAAGAAGTGAATGCAGCATCCCTAATGACGATGTTACAGTAAATTAGATGGAGGAGCTGCTCGCTGTGTTTGCTGTAGCAAGAGACTAATTTAGATCTCCTATTTGGGTTTATTCTTCTGCGCTCTTGCGTTTGTCGTTGTTTTTGTCTCCACTACTGCTGGATGTCACACACCTTTTATCTTCACTACTGACTCGCTGTACCAAACTGAAAAATGTATAAATAATCACTCGGAGTCATTATTTCTCTGTTTATTGTTGTTTTTAGTATCACACAGCATTTAAATATCTTGCTACAACAACACTGAAATCCTTTACTCCACCTTCAGCAATACAAAATAATACATTTATCATTTGAATATTATAAGTGAAATTTGTTCCCAATTTGGAAAGATTGTTTCATGTTCCCTGTAATGAATAGTGGCATCAGTCTGTGCCCGTGGATGGTATTTATCCTGAACGGATTCGGTTACACTGATGGACGTCACGTTTCACAAGAAGAGACAGACTTTATAAATACCACATCATGTTGTGTTTGCTTTTAGGATCTCCGAGATGTCTGGCGTTTTTAGTTTCTGTTGCATGCAATTACACAAACTAAGTCCAGGGAGAATTTTAATCAGCGCCTTCTCAAAGAGGCAGTAAAGGCTTGACAGCTTTTCAAAGAGATATAAGACCCAAAGACTGGTGATCAGAATGAGTTACCTTCACAGAGTCAGAACGCAAACACCTTTAGCCTCAGGTGCTCGCGCTGTAGGAAGCACTCAGACAGTGCATCCTGTACCGCCGCCACGGTCTTCTGAGGGAAAAAAAACAATTTATTTTTTGATAATAGAAAATGTTAACAATTTTAATTGAATTTGGATCCAGATCTGTATAGAAGATGATTTAATACAATTTAAATTATAAAACCATTTCTATACAGCTTGAAAAGCCAAATGGAAGTGGAAAAGAGGAAATACAAAAGAGAGGGATGAAAATGAAAAGGATATATTAATACTTAATTTTCCCTTTCCAATTGACTGATATGTTTCTTTAACGTTTCTACTGCACATTACAATTCAAACATTTGCATTTAAGCTTTTCATTTTTGCATTAAAAATACCATTAATTTGTCATTTATTATCCTATTTATTGTTCACTCCTTGTTTATTGAGTAGTATTTTGTTGTTGTTTTTTCTTTTAAAGCTTTAATTCTTTTTTTGTTTTATAATTTTTAATTCAAATAGGAACAGGAGTTTATGAAAATCATGTCACAAATAAACAAACAATGTTAAACAATCATGGATCCACACCAAAAGCTGGCTCGTTTCTTAGACCATGACCCAACTGAACACCATACTTCATTAAAATCTGTTTTTAAGATCCATAACTGTCTTTTCAGTTGTAAATATATTTAACACTGACAGCAAAGTAGCTTTGAAACTAATGCCCTGTTCACAGCATAAGACGAGTAAATACCAGCACTCATGAAAACTGTCTGGGGATTATGGCATACTGTAATGCAAAATGTAAAACAAAAGCTAAATATTTTAGTAAGATTAGAGTATACACTGTTGAAAAAATGTAAACTCTCCAATTCGCCATCCACCACTTCACTCCCACCTCGGATGCACAACACACACACACACACACACACACACACACACACATGCCTATAATTCAGCTGTTTAACAATCATAGAGAGTGCTGGTGGGATACTGAAGGAAAAAGATGAAAGCCAAATAATACAAGAGATTAGCTTAGTTTGGAGCTGTTAAACATGTTTGATGTACAGTATCGTGTGGTGCGTTGCCACGGAAAGCTCTGCGCAAAACCCTTGCCTTGAAAATATCTTGAAATCAGAAAGACAGTGGAGTCTTTGGAGAACTGCAATAACCTTTGATTTCTAGCCCTATGCTCCAGACACAAGGTTCAGGTTTTGTTCAAACCCTTATCATCCGCTTGTATTTGGACTTTCTTTTCTGTAGGTCAGGGGGAAAAAAGCGGAATACAAAGGACCAGCATTGTGGTGAAAAGCATTGTAATACAAAAATGCTTTCTTTAAAGCTTCTTAAACGATTTGAGGCTGACTTGGTATCACTGAATCTCGGCCAACATCAACGATAAGTTGAAGATTTATGATCTGATCGCTGCACCGCCGAGACGGGGAAACACATGTACAATCTGTTTTTCTATCTCCCAGCCTTTTTTCCATCCTCCTCTGACTGTGGACGGTTTTGTGATATCCACAGATTTACACAGGCAGGAACTTGTGTATTCTATGTGGCGGCTCTCAGCCCATTTTCTTACAGTTTGGCACTGTGTCTCCTGGGAGGAATTCACATTGCATTTATACAGTGTTTGTGTCGTTTAGCCGATGTTCGTGTCCGCCGAGACGCACACGTATAACAGAATGAGATTAAACTCAGAGACCTTGTACACCGTAGTGAAAACACACCATGTGTCCAAAAGCTTTCTCATGCATCACATATTATCTTAACAATGTTTGCATCTAAGGGGCCACTGGGATGAAACTATTTTAATGTGGGTCCCTGTTCTGCAGTCGGTGGTTTGGCCCTCGTTGACATCAACAATGTCATATTTGACTGCATTTCATCACTGAAGTGCTTTTGACAGTCTCCCCCTCCAGCCCTTCCAGCTTCCCGTCCCTCCATTACAACCAGGTCTCAGTGACCCCTATCTCCTCCCAAGTCACCAAGCAATCAGTGTTCTATCCGTGTCCACACGAGGCCCGGCTCTTATCTGTTTCGGAGTCTGCAGCTTTGCACACAGTTGCCACCAAAGCATCCGTCTCCTCTTATTGTACGCTTCCTTCGTCACAGCAATGCCACTATCTCTCTGAAGCAGAAGCTTTTGTTTTTGTGATTGCATTATTAGCAGAAGATGATGCTTCATTTTGAACTTTTTGCTCTTTTTTTTATATAACTGCGATGGATGCGAAAGTCAAAGACGGAGCAGTTTAATAAAAGAAGGTAGGCGTTATTGTGCCATTAGCTTTACTATAAAGCTCATATTAGATGAGAGCTAACTGACTAACAGGGTTTAATAAGGGTAAACAGTGTCAGACCCAGCCCCTAAATCAAACAGAATGGCTCAGAGGAGACTCTTCCCCCCTGACTTCATGCATGATGAGTGGACCACGCAGTAATGAACCACAGGGTCTTACGCTCTGCTGCTTTGTTTTCCTCACAGTGTGAAGCATTGGCTCTCTCAGACAACGCTCACACACCTACTCGCCGTCCTCACCGCGGAGCATTTCGCTGAAACAGATTGCTCTTGTGTGGACGTGATTGTGTTCACTGTCCACATCCTGAAATATCCTCGGCTTATTTCCATTAATATCTTCCGGCTTACAGTGCATTGCGTAGTTGTGAGGGCAAACAAGAGCAGCTAGCACTGAAGGCAAAATTGGGTTTTAAGGGATAATAGCAGTTTGTTTACTAGCTTTATCTCCTTAAAAGATAAGATTGTAATTACTCTACATTGTCTTATTGTCAACCAATGACATGGAAAGATCAAAACAAACAAAACCTAAGGAAAGCCAAGGTCAGACTACACAATATGAGCCTGATAAAGGCCGACCGTACAGACGCCGGGGATGGAAATGAGGTAAATGTGTGATTTGTAATATTTGGCTGTATAAATAAAATGGACTTTATTGGAAATGAGCTCTCGGGTGCAACAATTGCTCATCTCACTATGTGTAGTGTGTCCCAGTGAAAGACAACTGTCGTCCCAACAAAAAAGACTGAACAGCGTCAACAATGTGTTCTGTGACATCGGCCTGTAGGCAAAGCAGGAGTGATTATGCCTGAGCTTCATACCATGGGCTAACTTTGTACCTTCACTCAGGGGTCTTCAACGTTTTTCAGACCAAGGACCCCCAAACTGATAGGGAGATGGAGCAGGGACCCCCTACTATATATATTGTATAAAATGGTGTTTTATATTAAACTGGGCCTAGTGCCATGTATAAACATACCTTGTTATTGTGCATTCAATACTAAGCTTTTCAAATAATACACAGGTTCATATATTCATGTTTTTATGTTAAAGGTACAGTGAGTAGGGTGGTCGTGACACTGACATTCATAAACACACCTTGTATGATAATCATTTATACAAGCTATTCAAACTGATGTTTTTATTTTAAACATAAATGTGGAAATGAAAAATGAGTGATGGCCTATTAGTACCACTACCATGCATAAACATACCTGTTATCTTGCATACAATACTGAACTATTAAAATAATGGACCGTTTCATGTTTGGGGAAAAAAAAAAGAAAGAAAATTGTCGAATCAACCAAAACATTTCGCGGCCCCCCTGCAGTACCTCCGCGGACCCCCTAGGGGGTCTGCGGACCCCCTGTTGAAGACCTCTGCCTTAAAATCAGAGTTTTCAAAATGCGGTAGTAAGGGTTATTCTTCATCTTCCCATGAGACTTACCTTGTCCTTTCTCACTTTAAGAGGCTTAGGTGGTTGACATTTCAGGATCGAGTCTCTCAGATCAGGCACATTCGATTGAGCATTGTGTTGTCAGTTCAGAGGGCAGTTCTGTATGCAGTGTGTGCTGCGCTGACTTATGACTTATTGCAGGTTCGCTGTCATTCATAAAAGTGTGTTTACATATGTAAACATGCGTCGTCGTTGCTGCCAAGTGGAATCGTTAAGTAGTTTCCTGGCATGTTACCATTGATCTAATGTCAGTATGCAAGGCGGCCGGATTTCATGGTAATGAAGGAACATGTCAATGCAGTACAACATTGAAGATATGTGGCTCATCAGACTTGGCAACACAATCAATGCTTGTAGTATAAATGTTCAGTTGGTTTTGGTCTTTTCATGGGATTTGTTGATGACTTGCAACTCTGCAGTCTGTGTTCATTTTTGTCAACATTACACAATATTGCTGCGAGGTCAAGCGGCGCAGATTGTTCTAATTGAATTACCATGCAGTGATAATGTATCATTAACTAGAATAACGGCAGACATGGTGTTCACTGACATTAAACAACTCATGTGAGTTTTAACGGGTCAAGATTCTGCTAATGGATTTTTTTTCATCTCTTACAGACAGGAATAGAAGACTGCTTGGCCGCGTCGCGTCTGTAGAGAGAATATGTTCAAAAATGTGAAACAAATCAGCCTGGATTGCAGAATGGTTGGATTTAATGTGGAGTTTAATTACGTCATTTGCAGTAAATGGGCAAAAACTAAAACTCCTTAAGTAACAGACGAACGGTCAATGCTAAAATCTTGAGCATGCCTGAACACCAGCGCCCCCTTCGGGTCCTTTGTTGAAGAAAAGCTGCTTTCACTGTCTTTGTGTAGCTGCTGTGCAGTTAATAAACCAAACTATCTCTGTTTGTGTGGCGTTTCTTTCAGAAACCACCGGTGGTTTTGCTCTCTCACACTTTATCAGACAGCGAAGGAGATTGGAGTATCCTTCCTCTGCTGCCTAAGTAAGTATCCCTGAACTGTCGGGACTCGGTGCGCATGTCATTAACCAAAGATTCCAGGGCTCCAAATGAAGACAACATGTCAGATACACTGTGTCTTACTTCAGTTGAGATTTTGGAGGTTATATTTTGGTTTTGAGGACAGTTTGTTTGCCACATTGGAAGGCTACGAATTGCTGAGAAGCTATTACCGACACAATAACTGTGATAGATTGCCTCACATTATAACAAAGGCCTTCGTAATGTGCCTGTAACTGCAACAATAAGCCTCTTGCCGCAGTAATCTCAACAGCATGATAATGACGTTAGTTACAGTCGTCTACATGCTTGGGCCTTCTCAAAAACCCAATATGTGTTCAGTAATTGTTTGGAGGAGATGTGGAATAACATCTGAATCTGTTTTCTTCCTCCATCGTGAAGATTTCGGACTTAAATCACCAGAAGCACCGCAAATCATGACAGAGCAGCCCTCGCTGAAAGAAGTCTGTGTGCTTGTGAAGTTTAGGCCCTCTGGGGAGAACTGTGTGGCTGCCTTGATCCGACTGGGTCAAGAGCCTCAGTTGGTTATAGTTCCTCAGACTGGACTGAAATAACAAAAACTGCTTTGTGTTGGTTTTTTTGTCTGTGCATGGCAATGTTCCATTTATTCTTGTTTTATTGTTTAACTCTCCTTTTGATGCTACTTTTTTTTTTTTTTTTTTTCAGCTTATCGCACTCCTTTGGGAAAAACTCATCCTGGATTGTATTTCTCGAGGAGGAAACCAATGTGAAGATGACTAAGCTGGTTCAAGTCCTTTCAAAATTTAACAAGAATAAAGTAAGTATACAATATTCTCCGTAAACCTCCGTCTCTCTCTGCCTGTCTTTGCAGCTCTGTCTCTCCGTGCCAAATTCATCAGCAACACCAAAGCCTCCTATTCCGAGCTCCAGCTTAGTTGATCATCGGTTCAATTAAGAGATACAGTATCAGTTTGGCTCCGGCGTCGCTGCAGCTGCTCGGCTGCACTGAGCTCTGCCAGCTCACATTGTAACCTGTCAGACTCCGTCCTCTACTGTAGAGCTAATCTGAGCTCTGTCTCTGCACTCGTGAAATTATTTTTCTTGAATATGGGTCGGTGGCACAGTTCGAATATAAACAGACTGCAGACTACGGTCGTTTTTCTCAATCAAACTAAGCAAAATTGTTCTGCATCAATAATTTGTCGGTTTATGAATTTTTTAGATATTCCAAATAACTGCCGCATTTAATTTTTTTGTGCTATTTGTTCTTGTTGACAAGCCTTCACCACACAAGTGTGACTTGGCTTTCAAGTGAAACAATGCCAAAACTGATGTTGATTACACTTTGATGTAAAGCCTATAGGGGAAAACAAAGTTGTTTCTATCAGCAAATGCTTAGGTTTGCTTTGATCTTTTTCAGTAAAATCCCATGAATGGAACCCTTATTCATTGTCATCTTGGGCTATTTATATCCTGCATGGTGTAGCACTTCCAAGTCAGAGGTGGAATTAGATAGAGTTCATGGGGAGGCTGGGGTCAGGTGCTATGGTGAGTGCTTAGCTTGTGTCAATTGGGGGAGTTTGGGAGCAGAGAGAGAACAATGATTTTTGAGGTGTTTTCTTCCTCGTTGGGGGACAGTGGGCATGGTGAGGTTACATGTGGAAGTGTCACACGCGTGAGTTCTAAAGGGTGGACCACTTGACATCAGGAAACAAAGGCAGACGACCTCACACTGACACAGAGAAACACACGCGCTAAATACACAATAGGCTAATCAGCTAATGACACACAGGTGAGAGGCAGGGAATTTCAAAATACGACAGGAAATGAACAAAACAAAACCCAAGACCGTGACAGTAGAGGGCGACGGGTTCTGTGATGCTCTTTGTGCACAAGGAGCAGAAGGTGGGACGGAGAGAGAGCCCTGAGTCTCTGGTGGCGGAGAGCCTTGTTTTGGTAGCGTTTGTGGACGTAGGTAGTGTGATGATCAAAGGTGAGTTTATAGCCAAAAGGACAAGAGTGTTCATGATTGTGTGTTTATCTACAACCTTATCCTGAGGAGAAGGAGACGATGGATGCAACGGTTTATGATTTGATTCATTCCAACACGCCCGAAAGCAAAGACTTCTCTCTCCGGTGTTACAGGTCAGCGTGGTCAGCCGTGTGCTGGAATAAGCAATACAAAAACACCTCTCAGCATAAAGCAATGTTTCAAATAAACTGGTAAACCACGTCAGTGTGTTGAATACAATATTTCAAATCACTTCATAAGCTCACGTAACCTCCATCGAAACAATAGTGTGACATTCTGACGGAGAGTTTAGATGAGGAGATTGATGCAACTCTCATATCTGTGCTGTGAAGATGCTGCTAAAGACAGCAGCTGGTTAGCTTAGCTTAGCACAAAGACTGGAAATGGGGGGGAACTGCTAGCATGGCTCTGTCCAAAGCTGACATAAATTTGCCTCCCATCACTTTTAAGGCACACTGAGACTATTCCTTTAAAAGGAATCTATTCATGTACGTATTTTCTCTAAATATAAGATATTTTTTACTCGAGATATGTCATGAATTTTGATTAGAGCCTTTATGGCTACAGTACCTGGTATCTCTTGATCTTTTTTCGATCACAAAATCTCGTTATTTTCACAGCCGGTGACAAACTTAGTGACAGGAAAGAATTTCAAAGATTTTCTGGCAAGTGCAGTGTGAAAACTCCCAAATTGGGCCAGAAGCTTGATATGTTAATGGTAAAAAAAAAAAATAAAAAAAAAATGTAAACATCTTAAAGTAAAGAGAAGTAATCTGCTCTAATGCTAACATCCTGTCACGTACTTGTCATTTACCAGGAGTGGTTTCTTGGTAAGCCCCTTCATGACGAGGAGTCGACCATCATTCATCATTACGCGTTTGCAGAGAATCCCTCCGTCTTTAAATATCCAGACTTTGCTGCTGCTTGGGCCGTAAGCGCCCCCCTTGTTGTGCGGTGAGTATGTGCAGTAAATCTGTTAGTGTCTGTAAAATTGATTCATTCCGTTCTATCACAGCTGTAATATTTGAGAGCTATATGTGTATCCATTTGTTGCGTGTTTCAACTAAAGTTCTGTGATTCGGTATTTCAGGCTTGCAAACAAAGTGAGAGATGAGCCGCTGAAATCTGACTTCACCATTGACCTGAAACATGAGGTGAGCTAGCACACTTTACGAGCCGTTACCTTCAGACCTGTTGTGTTTGGAAAGTGATGATCAAGCGGCCTGTTTCTCACACTCAAGCCAGCGCCGACTGACTGTAATCTATTTGCACAAAAGGAGCGAGGCATGAAATCCATCTAACCCTGGAGTGAAATCGTATTACTTCGGAGAATTGTCATGGTGCAGCATTGAGGTTCTTATTTTTATCGCTGAAATGCAGTCAGGGAGGCATCTATGGGGATTTTGTTGAGTAAACACGGCATCAAACTTATCAGGCTCAGTCTGGAAGAGGTGCTTTGGCTGGAGATGGCATGAGTTCAGTCCTAGAGATTCAATTATATTATGGCACGGTATATTCTATACATTTTTCAAATGGAATGTTATAGAATAATATTACCTTATATTTTTTTGCAGATTATTAAGCCTTCAAGCACCACAATGCACATCAACAACACAGCGCATACAACAACACGCAAATAGAAATAAAGTACAGACAAATATTGCATGAATCCTCGATGTCAATCCAGTTCACTGTCAGTAGATTAGCTCCAGGCTGTAAGTCAGCAAAACATCATAGTTTCCGGTTTCTGTAGCTTATTCTTCCCGACAGTTGCCAATATTCAGACGGCACTGATTTTACTGTCCTCATTACGTATTCTCTTACTGTAATGTCTAGATCGTCCCCTGCAGAATAGTTTGAATCCTAGATCTCACTTTGCTCTACAGTAATACTCTCAAGCTCTCAATTTCGTCTTTTGTTAGGCATCTTAAATTTTACATTAGCTGTGAGAGAAAATGTTGTTGTATTTACTAGGAGAGAAGACCGAAAACATAAAGCTTATCACGCTCGTAATAAAGCATTAATGCCTCAACGATTGCATCTTGTCTTCAGATCATATATCAGTCTGTGTTATTACAGGTTGCTTTGTATATCTGGGACAATGGGAACGGTCCTCCTCTCACCGCTGTCCCTGAGCTGTGCACCGAGCCGGAGGACTCCCCTCAGACCCGCCACTGTGCCACCGCTCTGAGCACCGAGCCTCCTCTGTGTGTGAGTACCGCCTTCGCTCTGTGTGCGGATCAATTGGATTGTCCTCGATTCCCAGGAGATGGTCAGGGAGCAGAATTAAGCGACATAAAACAGAGGGCGCTTCGCTCGAAGATGCTGGCAGTTCTTGCGTTGATGTACGATATTCTGGCACGCTCACGGCCGCATCGGAGCAGCACCAGTATTTCACCGTGCAGCACGGCCTTGGATATGATTGCCTTTAACCACCATTCAGCAGAACGTTGTGCATTAACCCCCCCCCCCCCCCCGAAAAAGACAGTTTTTTTTTTTACTCTGCTTGCGTGCTAAATTTGATTTATTCATCCGCCAAGAAAGAAACTAAGCAACATCCTTCAACATCCTCCCGTAATCTAGAGTTACGTCTGACTTTTTTAAAACTTATTTTTGATATTCATCTCAATGTGTTCAAGTTTATCCATCTCCAATACTGACTTGGTGTCAACAAATACGAACATTAGAAGTAGTTTGAATAGGTTTTTTGGCTAATCATCTTCTGTTAGATTAATCCTTCCATCGTGTTCACATGCAAATTCACGTTGTCCACAGCCGGTGACTAGCGGCTCTCAACCGCTCCTTTATCCCCTTTATCCCCTTTATCCTCTTTATCTCTGTTGTGAGTCATCTTACTCACATGCACGTCAGAATTCTTTTACAGGAGCACATATTTTGTGATGAATTTAAGGGTATAATATATTGATTCGGCTATTTCAACATTAAACATAATGATCGGGTCACAAAGTAAGTATCATGTACGAAACAACTCATTTAGTCTACTTCAAATCAATTTGTCATTGCATTTTCATTTATTGTAAAAAATAAGAACATGCTGTTACAGTATATTATTGTGGCACGCTTTGCCACATTACACCCGGTACATTGTCAGTATTATGTGTTCTCCAGCTGTGAGCCGATTAGAAGGGTCAGCCAGCCGTTAGCCGGCAGTTGTTGACCACACATCCGCCCGAAAACGATCAATATTGTTGAGAAGAACAGATGCGTGCGGGGATGTGTGCTTGACTGTAGCTTTCTTGAGAATAGGTGAGAGGAGTGATATTTGGGATGCCAGAACTACAGCAGAAAGTATCCCAATTCTGAGTTTCCCTCCCTCCCCCCTCTTAGATCTGCCAGAGAAGAAATCCAATCTGATCTTTTCATTTGTGATTCAAATCACATTCTGCATGTGCATATGCGGTTTAGAGTCTGATACATATTTGTTGCAGTCTGAATTGTCAGATTTGTATTAATGCCTTTTTTTTTACCTCCCGGTGGAAATCCCTCTCCTCATAAAACGGCATTCATTTGACCAGCAAGAGGACAAAGACTTGTGCAGAGAATCGTGAAGGTCACAGGTTTAACCAGTATGCAGGGAGAAGTTTCCCTTCACACCAAACAAGAGGCGACGTATCGCAATCGGCCAGTTTTCGAAACACTTGCAAGACAAATTGCCAAGAGGGGACCACAGCGACACTCGGGCTGCAGTGTCAACAAAGAGTCAAAAGCCTCAAGAGGCAGATTCAAGGAGGCGAAGGACGACAGTCAACAAAGTGGCCGCGGCGGCAAAACATGTCCTTTTTATTTCAGGCAGTAAACTTAGAGTGGTGTTGCCGCTCTCTGCATTTCAGCACAGAGGCACACATTTGTATCAGACATGAGTCTTTTTATAAAATGAGTAAAACCAGACAAAAAGAGCCTGCTGACAGTACACTCTGTCCTGAAATACTGATGGTCCTGTCAGCGTAGCTGGATGTTCTGTGTGATCAACATTTTGTGGATTCTCAAATATGTTGCTCTATAACTGCTGCATGTGTAAGTAAACAACTGTTTCCTAACAGGAAATGAATACAACAAAAGAAGGACCAGTTGCTGCCCTAGTTTGTACATCATTGTTTTAAATCACAACGTTAGTTTTGTGTGACGCTCAGGCTTTATCAGGGCACAAGAGTTACTTTACTTCACATCCTTGGGAAAGTGCTGGTTTGTGCAGCAGCCGATGACATTTTGAATGTAGCGTGCGCCCCTAATGCATTCGGTCTGTTGTTGATTTAGTGAATCTGCTTGAGTTTGTGAAACAGTCCGGCCTCTTCCGTTTTGCACTGCATGTGGTTACAAAGGGCTCAGAGATGCGCACGGATCATCATCTTCCCCCAGTCTCACTTGTTGCTCGTCTTTTTATTCCCAAGGCTTTTAAGTTTTGCAAACGTACAACTAATTCAGCATAAAGTGCTTCATTTTTTACACATGCCGCAGTGTTATGTTATCAGCTGCTCCTTGTCTGTAGTTTCAGAGGGAGAACAAAGACAATCAGAATGCCAGATGACCTCAGATCATTTAAAGAAATATCCAATTCTAATTTCACTTTGAAGATAACAACTCCCACGGATCACTTAGACACTGGATATTGCCTGAAAATCTCAATTTCAACCATTTGGCTCAGCTGCATGCTCAGTAAAATAGATTGTTTTAATCATGTATGATTTATGTTCATGTGAGCATTTCTTTGATTCATGTCTCCTGTTTTCATCAAAGGGGGAGCCTGTAAACAAAGAAGATATATTTGTTGCTGTGAAAACGTGTAGGAAGTTTCACAGTGACAGAGGTAAGTCACACTCCCACTCTTCCAGAATCCACCAAAGATGTGCAATTTCCTTTTAAAATGGCACATGCTTTTGTCTTGTTGTTGACTCGTAATGGATTTGTTTTCCTTGTGTCATGTGTGACTATAAAAGAGCTTTATCTCATCATCATAATAGTCTTTTATTTCATTTTTCCACCGTTTTGTCTGAATGGATTTGATCATATTAAGGCTTAAAAAAATAATTTGGAGTGCTAATTGCATCCTGCAGATATTAAGATACTGATTTGAATTGGTTTATTTGCAAGCCTTGCTTGATATTACGCTATCTGTGAATCTGCTTCTCTTTTAACCTGATCAAAATGTAGCCGGTTCAGTCAATAGATCAAATTGCGGATTAATTTCAGAGGGATCAGACAAATTGTACACTTCATTCAAAGAGTGTCACTCAAAAGAAATTGCACTAATTACCTTAATTACCATTTCCACTGGCAAGCTGCCATCATCTGTTTCAAGATGAAATGAATATCAGATTTATGTATCAAAGGTTAGCTTAGATCAAGAAGCTAGAGACATGAAAGAGCCTCGTGTTTCATTTACAGTGGCACTAAGTGTTTCTTCTTCTTCTTTATCTGTAGTGATTATACACAGTAGTAGAAAAACAATGATACGGACATTAAAAGGCGTTGGAAAAAGAACGGTCTAAACAATCTGATGTGGCTGCAGAGTTTTTCTTTTCCTTGTCTTTTTATGGTAGCTCAGAGGTTTGTTGGGTTTTATTGTATCAACAACAATCCGCACACAATACATTTTTCCAAATATTCTCCCGAACACCAAAACAAAAGACAGAAATGTAATTCCTATGTGGGACAAAGAAAATACTAAATTAAATAAAAGAAACTGTAAAAAGCATATAATACAAATGTCTTATGTATAAAAGGAAGAGTGCTGTGCCTCTGGTTGTGACATGCTTGAATAGTATAGTGTAGTGTAGTAATACAGTACATTCATATGGTACATTTGTACATACTAAGTACAGTCACCATTTGCTTTAAAGGAATTTAAAAAGGACCTTGTGTCTTACTGTAACTCGGTACCAGTAGTCTGAAATAGATGTCGGTTGTTCAGTTGGAGGATGTGTGGGTTGGCAGCGTGTTTTAATGTGTTTTCAAACTGATCCTTAACATCTATCGATTGTCTGCTACAGTACGGCAGACAGTAAACATCTGACCTGCATGATGCAATTCTAGAATACGTGTGGCGATATTTAGCGCTTAATTGTCTTTCCTTTTCTTCGTGAGTTCAGTTCAGAGCCATAAGAGGAAGCGAAGGCCAGCCAACCCAACTTTTCTTCTTCTTTGGTTCATTCTGTCAGCGTTCGATCTGCCACTCTGATTCACTTGTGTTGATTTATGAGAGTCGAACACAGCCTCGAGCTGCTGCTGTGAATCTCTGGCTATTCTGTGTTTCTCGGCCCGCGTACACTCTCGCCTCAGCAACCCAGAAAGTCATCACAAAACCTCCAGATCTCATCAGTCAGGTCCCAATCAAATCTACTGGAAAACTGTCGGGGGGGGGGGGGAACCACTGCTGCAACTGCAGAGAGTGCCTTTTTGTACAGGCTGTAAAGGTTTCGTGATTTTAACCATTAATAACACTAATGGCACATTAAGCGGCAAGGATTTAAACGTATTTAACCTTGGAATTCCTCAAATGACAAAAGGTTTTGTACACTCCACACTGCATCTGTGTCAAACACATAATACCTAGATCTTAGGTATCTGGAACTTTTAACAAGGTGGGTTGATCACAGACGCACAATATTTGTTCATATTTTCCTCTCTTATTTTCTATTAAAGGGAATAAATCAACCGTTCTGTTGATTTATTCCTTCAGTCGTCGTTTATCAAAAACCGGACAGAAACATCAGAGAAGCGGCGTACAGCCATAACTATGAAATAATCATCTGCACGGAACCAGAGGTCTGCTTGTTGTGAAACTTGGTGAACACTATTGATTTTGCTCCTCTTTGCTTTAGTTCCAGTGATAAAGAAGACTTGGGAAAAGGATGCCTTCTTTTTAGAGTACTACAGCGACCATGCGGATCCTTCAATACCAACCATTAATCTAGGAGTCCCAAATACTGAAAGAGGTAAGTGCTTTTGATGACACAGCTTTGATAAATACTCGATTCTGATTGGTCAATAACGGCACGCTAAGAATTATTCTGAGAAACATAAAAGAAGGCGTGCAGATGAAAAGAGCTCCTTAAACTAAAAAATACCAACACAATTGACAAACATGTCAAATAAAAGTTCAACCTTGGTTTGACATTTGGTGTAGCTTTTGATTTAAAGATGATTTTATTGGCATCCCCTTTGGAAAAGTCGTCCACTTGCTGAGTACGGATATCAAAAAATGGTTCATAACAATGGTCTGTTATTCATAGCAGTAGTAAAAAACTGCTTTTTCAAAGGGGATGCCAATAAAATCATCTTTAAATCAAAAGCTACACCAAATGTCAAACCAAGGTTGAACTTTTATTTGACATTTTTGTCAATTGTGTTGGTATTTTTGAGTTTACGGTGCTCTTTTCCGATCTTTTCAAACTATTGCACGCCTTCTTTTATGTTTCTCAGAGTTGATAAATGGGTCTGTGCCTTCAGTTTGTTCTTGAGTGTGAAGAGCTTCTCTCTGACTGAGAGCTGTAAACTGCACATTACCTCACCAGGAGCTTGGCCAACAGCCACTGCTGAATTGCGGGACTTGTCAGCATTTAATGAAATGTTTGCTCCAGATATTTGTTTGGATAAGAGCTGGTGATAATCTGTTTTCGTGGGGCGTTTGGGGCTCAGGAGGTAGAGTGGGTCGTCCACTAATAGGAAGACCGACGGGTCGATCCTCGGCTCCTCCACTCTGCGTGTCAAAGTGTCTTTGGGCAAGATACTGAACCTCAAATTGCACCCGAAGGCTGTGCCATCGGTGTGTGAGTGAGCGTGATTGGCAGCCTCTGCTATCGGTGTATCGATGTGTGTGTGAATGTTGACATGTAGTGTAAAGCGCTTTGTGGTCTTCATGTTCAGAGGAATAGAAAGTCACTCTGTAAACGCTCATCACTTTGATTCTCAACGTGTTTCTCAAGAGTTAGATGGACTGGCGGTTTCCAGTCTCTATGCTTAGTTAGATTAGTTTCTACACATGTGAGAGTGGTGCACATATTCTCATTAAGCCAATCAGAGCAGTTCCCATAGTGTCAAACTATTCCTTCAAATCCACTGAGCCTCGTTATTAATGAAGTGTTAATATCATGTAACAGAATGTTTTTAAACGATGCAAAAGACATCTTCAATATTTATGTTTCATGTAGTGGTGCAGCAAGTACAGAACATGTATCATGTAGTATTTATTTTACTTTGAACTCAAAAGTAAGAAGCAAAGAAAACAAGAAAACAAAGCCCACAGTGGATCTTGATGTCTGTGCATTAGCTATGGCTGAATGGGAAAACCTGGCACAGAGAAGGAAAACGCAATCGGCAGCTGGGAGAGCCTGGTGAATCCTTCAGCTTCTCCTGAGGGAAATGCGAGACGCGAGAAATCCATAATGAATAATAAACAGAAACAAGTATGAGAACATCAACCGCTCAAAGCAGTCCAGGGTAGCGTGTGAAGACGGCGGTAGATCTCTGCGTCTCTTCTGGTTGCCAGAGGCCACTTGGGCCATTTTACAGGACCTTGGACCTCTTATGTTGCACCTTAATGAGACGATGAAAAGGCTGTAGCCGCTTTCAGACCAACTGGTGGGGGTTGTTCTTCCAAAGAGTTTAGTCTCCAGCTTCTGTACGCAGGCGGCTCAGATATTTAACAAGGGCCTCTTTGCATTGAGGCAGTGACTGATGCAAACTAGGAACATGCGGACTAGTCTCTCGCAGAGCCTCGTGGAGAATAAAAGTCAACCTTTTCTTGTAAAGCTACTCTGTTATCTGTCCAGTTTGTTGTTGATATGCAACCCCCGTGCTCGAGGGCCGCCTCATCTCCACCTCCTCGTTGTGGATAGTGACAGGTCTCAGCTGCTTCTTGCTCTGTAACAAATCCACCACCAGCTCCTTTGCCTTCCCGACTCTGAACTACAGATAGTCCGTGCGCCAATTGTCAATGCTCTTAGATTTCAGGCCTACTACTGGATCATCACTGAAGTAATCACATTGGATTTTTTTTCTCTTTTTTTTATTTAAATCAAATGTTCATGGGAAGTATCCACATGGATAATCTGATTTAAGAAAGTCTGATCAGATTTCTGAAGATGTGTCTCGGCCCCAGCTGCTCAAAATCGATTTCAAACTGATTTCAGACCTTTACGTCACACCTTAATGTCACATTCAGAGCGATGTTACCCCTGTCAGCTAACCGCGAGACAGCAGCGGGGACCGGCAGGGACGGAGGAGTTTCACTCTGCGACTAGATATCGTTGTTCTGTGGAGAGCAAGACGATCTGTCTTTCGTCCAGCTTGCTGCTTGTTACGTCCCCTCCCTATCCGGTGGTAAAATGCCACCAGTAAATGCAAATGTGTGAGTTGTTTACACCATTGCTGCAACCGCTGACCTTACGGACGCATCCCATAAAAGTAGAATCATGACTGCGGAGTCTCTGGAGACGGCATACCTACTGTAAAGCTGGAGGTGCCAGGTGACTGTAAAGTCCCAGAGGCCACCACAGTGCCTCTGTGCTGCTTCTAATGCATCCCCAAATCATCACTGCATTTGTTATTGTTTGTAGTCAGGCCACATTTGACGAAGAAATGATTAAACATGTTTCGACACATTAGGGTTCATTGTATGTGGAAACATGTTCATACTGTGCAGGGATAGACTCAATAGAGCCTCAAGGTTTAAATACGTAATGAAACCCTGCCTGCTTTTTTGTTTACCTTTTCCTATTTCTCTTATTAATTGGTGTATTATATTGACATACTGATTGCATGGTTTTCATCCCATTGGTGGAAGTCAGAATAATAATAATAATAAGGTTGTTTTTAAAGTCCAGTCCAACTGCATTTACACACATAACAGGCCGAGAACATAATGAAGTCCAGTACAACACCGCTATCTGAAGCCTAGAAAATGGTCATACGTCCACCCTCTGAAACGCTCCGTTTTAACGGCCGTCTGTTTAAGCCTCCCTCCGGAACGAGCCCACTCTGCTCTGATTGGTTTGTGAGAAACATATGGTGCACCTTTACAAAGGTAGTTCTCCAGCGGTGGTACACTCTGATGAGCCTGCGCGTGACAGAGGAAGTGGAGCCACATCTGATTGGCTTGTTGAATCACGTGCTTTCTGATCCATTGCAGCCCACTAAGAAGCTGACTGGCTTGTCGTATTTTCACAGTTTGGGTATTTTTCATGATATATCCCTTTTAACTTTACTCTGATTTAATATATCGACAGAAAAAGAATCAAATCCTCCTATTTGACAATGTGGAACTAGCGAATGAATCAATTAGCTGACTCACGTAGATAAACCGGGAACCTATTCTGACCTAAAGATATGTTCCATGGTCCTCTATTCTTTCCCATTAAGCAGAGCAACATTAATAATCCAGATGTTTAAATGATGTTGGTCATGATATCGTGCCTCATGCTACAGATACTGGGGTCAGGACAACAGGTGACGTGTGCTCCCATTCACGGTTTGCTTACTCCCAAGCTGGCAGGCTGACAGCTGGTTATGCCATGACAGATAAAAAAAAAAAAATCAAGTGCAAGTTGTCTGGCTTCTCAAACCTGCTCATTTGCATAACTCGACACGTTACCTAGCCCAGAGCACCGAGAGTTGCTCGCGAGTTTGATGTCTTACACCGGAGAAAGCCACGGCTCTGCTCCTCTCAGCCAATACATGATGTTCCTACTGAAGTCTTTTCCTCTGATTCTGCCTTCCACTGCACACCAGGAGTTTTACTTTTCGGGAGGCAACAATTGAGTGTTGGAAGTTTGGCAGCGATCCACAATGCCATCATCTAGGCAGGGGGATTTTCTCTAGTTTGGTAAGCAGCCAGATACTGAAGCTACTTTCAGTTCGGTAGCTATGCGTACTGTCAATCAAACAAAGCACTCTTAAGGCCATTTACATCCTGGAATACGGACAGGATGACAGACAGGGGTTTGAAAAAAAGGGAGGTTTTAAAGACGAATGACCTTTGATTAAACACCACGTCAACAGAAAATCTAATTTGTATTATACCGTATATTTGAAAACATATATGCAGTCAGTCACTCAGGGGTGAGGTAAAGCTACTAGCCACTCTGGTAGTCAGATAAGCATGCATTCAAATGATACATGGCTGAGGGCAAATGAAAAATGAGCAGTTCATCTATCCCTCAGTAGATACCCACATGATACCGATCGGTTATCAGACTAGAGTTGAGATAAAGTCATATTTACATATTTACTTCCTTTTTTTTTGACCCGTTTCTGTTCCTCCGTGACCTCAAGCGTCATGGTAACGGTTGCTGCTTGACTCAACAGGCATCAATATGTCAGGAATCTGTAGTCACCCGCTTTATCCTATATATTTTTTCACCTTCCACTGACTTCATTGATTCCACTGACTTGCCAGCGCTTTGACTACAGCACTAATGTAGGCTTGTAAAATATATTTTGAAGAGAATGGTCACACCGTAGCTATATACCATAGCTATTATTTAGCTGATCCATTTTAAACGGATAGATACTATGCATGAAACATAAAGAAAACTGACCTAAAGTCTATTTTAACCAAAAATAAAGACATTCTCTTGGTTGCCTCCAGTAAAAAGCTTGGACCCCATTTAAAAACTGTCTGGGTAATGGCGCCGCCATCTGTAGTCACAAAGAAATATGAAGTCTGGTCAAAACACAAAAGCCTGACAGTATACATATATATATTTAAAGTGTAAAAATAAACTCGACAGTCTGAGGTTGCAAGTTTTTTGATACAGTCAAGACGGAGCAAGTGAGGGTGATGCAAGACCTTGAAATGGGAAAATGGCACAGGAATTTAATCAAGTAAATACTCAGCTATTCATGGTCAAGTGTGTTATTCCGGGGGAAGACCCGGTGATGGAAGACACTTGTGAGGAGCTTTATGCTCGAGTAAACGTAGCAGTGGTAGGTCTCTTTTTTTTTTTGGTAATGATAGATACTGCATCTTTCCATGCCCCCTGAACGGCGCTCACTAACCTCCAACTAGAAATAAGATTACCAGGCTTGTCTGGAAATCCGCCTCTAAAAGTGAATTTTTGGATTTTATTCCTGTCAGCAGTTCAAGGTGTCCTTACTTATTCTATATTCAGATACTCGGGGAAAGAAAACACCGTGGGTGCCTTATAAATAAAACAGTACGGTCTCAGTATTCTTTGTGATGCTTGCCACCAGGGATTTCCATGTCTCAGCCCTGATGGTGCGCAGATATTGGGATTTTGATGAGAATATCTCTTATGGTTCCTTGTACGTATGTGTTGTATACTACCGCATCACTTTTTTGTTTTTGGGAGTTGGCAGAACATTTTGTTCCATCTGGCAGTCATGTCAAACATGCCAGAGTAAAAGTTTGATCTGCCTGGCCCATCATGCGAAACATACCTTATTATGTCTTTGAGATGCCAGAATGTAGACAACAGCTTTCTCTCTGCTCACAAAGCTCTAGAGGACACATCCGTGCATTGGAGGGATTTTCTTCCATGCCGTACAATACGAATCTTAACGAGGTGGCAAAGTCATTTTTTTGCCCCTTTAATGTTTGACACTTGTTTTATCATTGCAGTATGGCTGAGGTGTCCGCCTACAGCCCCGAATGCTTTTGAGGTGTCCTTGAATAGAATGCAGAACCGCTACTCGTTCACACTTTGTAACTTGTAAAGCATGCAAACTGTCCAAAAGTTGCAAATGTACTGCGTCCTGATTAGGTTTGGGCTCCGTAGTCGCACTCGTTTGCATCGCCTCCTCAAAGGCGCCTTTCAACAGAATGAAAGTCTAATTAACAATTTGTTGCAATGGTTTTCATATTGTTTAAAGCCCTATCGGCCACATCTAATGCTGTTTTTTTTCCCATCAGGCATTGAAGCTCATGTAATGTCTTCTCTTAAGTATAATGTTGCTGTTTTCTTAGTTAGTAATTGTGACAGTTGGTTAGCTTTCAAATCCTTTAGCATTAGCGTAATTTACGACGACTCTTTTCTTTTTGTGGCAGAGCTGTTGTCCTCCGTATGTATTTGTGCGTGTATGCAGGCGTGTGTGTGTGTGTGTGTGTGTGTGTGTGCATGTAAATACCCGCTTATGCCAGGTGTGTTTTTTGTGACAGGGTCATTTATCTTTGTAAACCAGGATGCAGCACATGGTCAATATGTGATTAAGTCGTACAGGCTGGTGTATTGATAGCATGTCTCTTTTTTGCAGGCCACTGCGGGAAAACGTTTGCAATCCTTCAAAGATTCCTAAGCGGCGCTGTCCCGGACACCAAGTGGCTCCTCGTCGTGGATGATGACACACTTATCAGGTATATTTTCGTGATCTTGAAATGGGTTTTCAACGTGGCGTTTCTTCACATTTTTATTTATTTAATTTTTTTCCAACTGGGACACAGCGTCTCATTCTTTAAATGCCATGCTTTCATTTTTCTCCGAGTTTGAGTGACATTTACTCATACATTTTGTAACACATTCTGTCTCACAGCCATGAAAAGGTTTGCACGGTGAAAGAGAGAAACGCCCCGAATGAAGTCATTTTGGGAAAATGAGTTCCGGAGATATTACCATCCTGTCGAACATCTAAAAAGCTCAGTGCATAAATTGAAGTCCGGCTGGCTTCACTCTATATCTGTCAGGTTGCCCCCTCATGTGGAAGCCCCTGGATGTGTAATGGTGCATGAGGGACAGCAGTTCTTTCGCCTTCTAAATGGACGGTTTCATTATGTGTGTACGGCGCGGGCATGTGCCTGTGACGATTATGAGCGTGGGATGAGTTTGATCTGTGCTTCCTTCAGCCTCTCCCGACTACAAGTGTTGCTGAGCTGTTACAACCCCTCTGAACCGGTGTGTCTCGGGGAGAGGTACGGCTACGGCCTGAGCCAAGGCGGCTACAGCTACATCACGGGAGGCGGAGGGTGAGTTTCTCGGCGCAAGGTGCTCGGGGAATAATGATGAAAGATACAGAGGCGGCGCAGGGACTGTAAAATATGTAATGGGAAACCTGTAATCTGTAATTTACTGATAAACCGTTTCAGTTCAGTTTAAAAGTGTGTTGCTCCCTTAAGGGACATCGTGGTTTGCGGGCTGCATAAAAGTAAAGATACTCAATAAAAATATGGAATGAATCACCGCGAAATACAGCAAACGCTTGATAAGAAAATACAGGGAGTCAATGCTTAATATTCACACTACATTATACACACGGTCGGTTACTGCAAGACAACATATAGGACTAAAATAATAATTCCAAAGGGACGATATTTTTTGGGCAATAAGCACAAGTTACATGTCAGCTGTCAGTGCTGGAGGGAAGCTGTGCAACAGACACGTCTCGGGCTGTGAGTGAGCCGTGTGAGAAACTATTTACGGACACTTCAGTCTCTGTGACACTTTACAGCACTGCAGCTGCCAGTTTTCTCAAAAGTGATATCTTCTAATAACTGTTATGAGTGGAGAGATGAGTGATATTTTTTTGGCAGCCCAAGATTTTGTTTTTTCATGTGTAATTGCGTCTCTTTCCAAAGAGGTGTCACATCATTGTTGCGCAGAGCCGATTCACAGAAGAACCATATCTCGCTCTCAGCTTGATTTCCAGTTTCTCTCTCTTACACTGTCGCCCTCTGTGACTGAACAAAATAAGCATGCTGAACAAGATGACAGCTGAAAGATATACTTGTTGTTTTCTGGTCATTTCCAACATTTGCTGCCAAACTGATCATTTGCAGTGCAGCTAAAAAAAAAAAAAAAATCAGCAGTCCCATGTTTCTATTTTAACTCCGGTTCCGTCTCTCTGTGCCGCTGCAGTATGGTGTTCAGCAGGGAGGCTGTGGTCCGACTTCTTGACAGCGGCTGTAAGTGCTACAGCAATGACGCACCGGATGACATGGTGCTGGGAATGTGCCTCAATGCCGTCGGACTTCCCGTCACACACAGTCCACTCTTCCACCAGGTTGTCGTCACACTCTTACAATACTTTCTTTGTGTCTCTGTCTGTGTGTATTTGTACCACCGTTGGTGGGATTGATATGGCTTTTTTTTTTTTTTTTGGAATGAAATACAATCAAAATATTTACTGGAAATACATTTTTTTTTTTTTTTAGCTCGGTGACAAATCATCTTCCCTTCGGTGCGTGTTCAGTTCAAGGGGACATTTTGCAGCGAGATTCGCGATGCTTTTAAACGAATATACTGCAGAGAAAGTCAGATTTCATCACAGCTTTTACAGACTCATCACCCTGAGACACATAGACACCTCTATCTTGTTGGTAGTCGACAACAAAACTGGCTGCTATCTGATAGTCAGGAGCCCTCACAGGTGTTTTCAGTTTTTCCAGCTCATTCGACCCCTGCTCATGCAGCGTTTAAGTCCTATCTTAGACCGCTTTACGGTACTTGTAATTTTACCTCGGAAATATTGAGAATTTCTGACAGCCGCCGTAGCTCCCATCTGGCAAACAGAATAAAAAATGACTGCAAAGCTTGCAGTTACGGGAGGATTTTCCAGCTCTAACCGTTCTGCTGACACAATGTAATTGCAGCATCGTGTCACATTCGCGTCACACGGGATGGATGGTAAAGATGGAAAAGATTCCCCAGGGTATAACTTGCGACTATGCACATCATTGGATGACTCAAGATGGTTGCAGGATTGGTTTTGTGAAGGTTAAACACACTGTATTGCACACTGTGCAATGATATCATAGCACTATATCAATTAATATGGGTGTAATTACTTTAAATGATGGATCTGAATGGGCATCCATATGTTAACCCTTTCAGGACGTGTATCTGCGCTTATAGAAAAACCACAGCAGACATTTTGCCTTCATCATAGCAGGAAAAGCACATGTGTTACTCATGACATTAACAATGGATCTGCTCTATTACAGTGTCCCAGTTTGCCATGGCAGTGGCACAATGAGCCAGCATGCACAATACTAAGACCCTGAGACTGAAGCAGCTCAAATCATCCATCATTCGTTTTATTATTAACCACACTTGAGCTTTTCCTTCTATGACAGGTCAAAATGAGTTCTGAAAGAGAATTGCAATTTGTCCTCAGCCTAACTAGTCAATCAAGCAAAATCACACACACTCACTCACACAGTCTGGTTTGGAGTGCTAATGAGCAGAGAGGAGAGAAATCACCCAGTGTGAGTGTGAAGGACTTGTATTAAGATACCAGATTTCTAATACGTTGACAAATCAATACATTGAATTTTAGGCTATTGGGACAGATACAGTACTAACATGTCATAGCAGGGTAAACCCAGGTGTAATTGATCAAATTCATTTGTGTGTCACAGGCGTTCCAGGGAGCCAACGTGCATAAAACCAGGGCCTAAAAGGAAGAGGACCATAATTAATGTCATTGATTACACCTGTATTCACCCTGCAACGACATGTCAAACTGGCTGCCGCGAAAAAGGGGCCTATTGTTACAACTCACTAGTACGGTTACTCGTGTGTGTGTGTGTGTGTGTGTGTGTGTGTGTGTGTGTGTGTGTGTGTGTGTGTGTGTGTGTGTGTGTGTGTGTGTGTGTGTGGTTGAATTTCATCTCGAAACACACAATAGTTTCAGTCGCTCAGTTTTCAACATAAACGTATACCGTCACGCCTTTCACCGTTGCTCTCTGCAGCACTCGCACGCAGTCTCTTGTGGCTGCTTCCAAATAAATTACTGTACTTCATCTTACCTTTCAGGCACGCCCAGAGGACTATGCCAGAGACTTCTTAGCACACCAGGTGCCCATCTCTTTCCATAAACACTGGAACATCGACCCCGTCGCTGTTTACAACAAATGGCTTAAGGATGACTTGAGGGCAAAAGCTTCGGATGGACTTAATGAGAACGCTAAGACGGAGTTATAATCATTTTAAGCGCACAACTTGCCTGTATGAGTGTGTATGTATGAACAGTCTGTGTGTGTGTGTGTGTGTGTGTGTATTATAGAGTCATGGAACTGAAACCTTGTCCTTCACAGATATCATTTTTGTATTGTTGATGTTGAACTGTTGTTAAGAGGGACCGTGCGAGCGTGTGTCCACGACTTAATCTGTGAGTTTCTTCATGGCTGAGATGCATGTTGAGGTTAATGTTATTTTGGAAATATGGATATAATATGTGGATATTTATATCATATGAATAATCTGAACCTTACAAAGGAGAATCTGCTTCTCTGGGAGATACTGTATCTTTGAAAAAAAAAAAAAGGGGGTCACTAATGCTGTACAATGTGCTCTATTTTGGCATAAAAGTATAGAATTGAGATTGAATTGTTTTGTTTTTCATTGGAGGCTTATTATAGGATTTGGTTTAACTTAAACCAGTAATGTATAAATTTAAAGGTTCATTGGTGCTACGACTAAGATGGTGAAACACAGACTGTTTAGTGCAGCTAAAAGGCATTAAAGCTCTCTAAAGTATGCTGACGGTTTGTAATTACTCCCAATGTGTAGCCTTTAAATGGGTCCAACTGCTGCTCGGGCAGATAAACGTCTTACCTTTACTTCAGACTCACCCTCATTACATTTTTGGCCTCAGACCATCTGTTTCTTTAGGCTCTCTTTGAAAGCTGCAGGAACTAAAAAGGAGCATCATTTCAAAGACATAATTGCTTGTAAAACATTAGCTGATGTCCTGAGCTACGAGGTTGAAATTTGTTTTTATCAACATCAATAATCTTTTGTTTTTCACAATTCATTTTTCACAAAAACGAATTGTCTCAGATATTTATTTGGCAGACCCAATGAGTTTGCTGAACATTATGAAAGGTCTTTCACAGACCTTGAGCTTATGTTGAAGAATTAAACCTGTCTCCTGGCTGTTTGCCATCCTAATAAAAGGAATTTGCAGCTATAATGCTTCATTCTCCAAAGAAATAAATGGAGGTGGCTGCTTTCTCATGGTGGCAAAAGCTTTAGAAAACTTGAGGATCAGAATCATAAATACTATATTGATCCTCGGGGGGGGGTAATTGGGTCACGTTACAGTTGGTCCTGTGGGCCCTGGATTATGAAAGCCTTGATATTACTTACACTGAACTAATGAAAATTTGAAATGTTAATGTGGGGAAAAAAAAAACGCATTACTGTCAGTTTGTGAAAGACCCACTGTGATACAGAAGATGTTTCTCTGGTACTCCTAGACAGTGAGAGCTGTGTGCTAAATTTACTCTGTCCTAATAGCACAGTAGGCCGGCTCCAGTTCATGAAAAGTCTATTGGCCTCGGGCGTGTGAAGCTGTGTAATAAGTCAAGCAGACGTCTCCTCACACACCTATGAATTGTAACCTATTTGCTGGAAACAAGTTAAAGTCCTAGAGGGACTCACCCACACATGGAGTGATGAGTGGTGGTAAGACAGTACTTTGCACTGAGGGAAATCCTCTGCGTAATTCTAAGTAGGTCCACACAACATGCTTGCTCCGCCGATATTTCTAGCGTGTCAGCAACAACATCCTAGTCAGGTTAGACTTTGTCTGGTGTTGAATTTTATGCTTTAATCCTCGTCCAAAACAGTGAAACAGTAAGATGAGTGTAGCACTGTGTTCCCTCCTAAAAAAAAACGTCTTTATTTTTCTGTTCAGCTAAGAGTCAAGAGTGTTTTAGAAATACTGAGGTCATGCACTCCACCCCCTCAGAAGAAGAATTAAAAGAAACAAATGTGTTTTTTTATTTTGTATTATTTTATCCTGCTCGATTGAATTTCTGTAGATTTTATTTCCCTACTTAAAGGTCTAATTGCGGTTGCGAGGCCTCTCCACACTGCCAGATATACAACTAAAATATTATATTTTTTCTTTTGTTGGCCTAAAGAAATATAAATGCTTAAATAAAACACCATGTGAAACCTTCAACTATAAACTCTCCTGCAGAGAAAATTAAATTATTCACAGAAACAAAGACATGACTTGGGTGTCCTCAGTAGTGAAGAGCACTACAGTCTGCAGAGCGACGTCCTGACCTTGCTTAAAAACATCAGCTATGCGGTTATGAATGTGGCTTTGATGATCGTTTTAGTTACTGCAGGGATTTTGCATCATATGCTTAAAGAAACACCAGGCTTGCATTACCTAATTCATTTGTGCCACAGTATTGCTCTGTGTTTTTTTTGTAAATATGTTTTGCCTTTTTCTCCTCTTTGGTATCATCATACTTCACACATTTCATCCAGTTAGGGTTGTGTGTGCAAAACAGCATCCTCGCTTACTTCTAGGTGTCATGCAGTTTTCTTGTCCAGGTGTTTCTGCATGTGAGATTCTTTCTACCGAAGCAAAAGTCCTTATTAAAACTGGAATGCATGTTTTGTAATTTGGGCGAACTAGTCTTTCATAATTGCTGTGGATTAGGTTGGGAACAGCAGCAGGGAGGTGGCACTCTGCAGACACTCACCTTTATTCCTCCCTTTGAAGCAGTTAACTAGATTGGAAAATTAACTGTACGGAAAGTTCAGGTTCTCATCATTTTTCAACGTATGCATTCGTCTTTTTTACTATAGATTTGGGGCTCACGTGGCCAGATTAATAGTCATTAAGCTGTATTTGAATAAAAGCATGTGTGAGCCGAGCCGAGACCCGGCTGGAAAGCAGTTGGGAGATATAGAATTTTCAGTTTGAAGTGCTTTTTCCTCAGAGGATTCTCTGTGACCAGCGGGCCCTCCAAAAATGGAGCAGATGAGAAGAGCTGCCGCAGTCAGTGCCATCGCCAATCTCCGTTACAGGCGGCTCAGCTGGGGCTTTTATCATCACTCAGTGATCTCACTTGTTGCCAATCTGTTGTCCGTCCCTCCAGGGGAACAACAGGGACTGCAAAGATCTCTTTAGCAAAACAATTATGAGACACGAGCGAAGAAACTTAATTCTCCCCAGTTACAGTAAGTGATCTCATTTGGTGAAAGTGATGCCTGGTGAACTATATACTATGCGGTATCATTTCTGTTGTAGCATTTTAGTGTCACTTGGCTCTGTAGGGATGGAACTTGTTCGACTGTTGGATGAATATGAAATTTTGTATTTGCGACTTTGACAATTCCCTGACACCTGCAAAAATGACTCATGACCTCAGTTGTGTTTTGCGTTTAGTGCAAATTAGCACGTTGGCATGGCAACACACCTGCTAAATCAACAATTAGCATGCTGAGGTTAGCATTTAGCTCAAAGCACTGAAGCCTTGTAGTTGGTAGAATTGTTTTTGTGTGAGTCTGTACATTGTTTTGCTTTTTTAGAAAGCTTTATACATCAGTTTGATATTAATGGCCAATTTCACTGATACCATCCAATCAAATTAAGCACTAATTTTGAACATTATTCATTCAAAAGGTGTTCCTCAACAGGAGTCATCACTTTGCTTGTCTATTTTGAATAGAAAAATCATGGTAATGAATGTTGGCAGCAGGGCTGTTGAATTAATTATTTTCATGTATATGTATAATTCAGCGGCGGCCTGTAAGGGTAATACGATTGCCGGCGCGATTTAGCCTCACAGAATAAAGCCGGTGTTAAGTTATAATAGTGATCTCCAGAGGGGTGAGTGGATAACACACAGGGTGTTCAAATTGTGCAGATGTGCCGGTGAATGGGCGGATGCAGTTAAAGCCATGCAGCCAAGGACAAGTGTTGAAAGTCAAAACGCCACCAGCTCTTAACCACCGGTTACACGAGATTGGTTTTATAGCGACTTCATAGTAAAATAAATAGTGTGCTGTCATAGTGTCAGGCTACTGATCGCGATTAAGATGGTTCTGAATACTCCCCCCCTTCACCAGCTTGCTTGTGAGAAAAAGATTAGATTACATCAAATAAACTTTATTGTCCTTGAAGGGAAATTTGTTTTGAACATGGAAGTCAAAGCAGCAAGGACGTGAAAACAGCAGTGCAGGATGAAAACAAATATATCATACAAAAATTGCAATTAATGACATACACCATGGGGAATATAAATCTTTTTAAACCAATTACTGTTCACCGGTTGCCTTTTTCGTAGTTTATTACCACAAAATGCTCAATAAACCTCAACATCTTTACAGTTAGTGTAATTTGCATTGCATTATGCTTGTTGTGCAGATGTATGCAATTTACAGTAACTTTTGCAAAAGCAAATTATGCTATGCAGATCAGATTCAGGTTTATTGCCAATTAGGTTTTCACTTACAAGGAATTTGCTCTAGTGATTTGGTACATAACAGAAACATTTAGCTTAGATTCAGTTTTTAAATGCAATTATTATTTGTTTTTTATTGAAGTTGAGCATTTCAAATTCAATAAACTATTCAAATGCAGTCACAAGTGACACATATTTGTATACTTTATTTCTACTTCATATTTTACATATAGTACAGTTTCAAATGAGCACTTGCAGGTGGCATAGGTGATGACCACACTTTAAAAAGATGTTGAAATGAATGCACATCAGTACCATGGGCCTCATACATCTACAGGACCGGTGGACTAGTCACATTCACAACTCACCTATGAGTTGAGGCAAATGATTGGGAACATGAGCTGGGCAGCTGCCTTCACTGATAGGTAGGTATTCATACTGGTCCAACTGACACCTTACAGAAAACACGCATTTCAATGTCTCTAAACAGGCTGCATCCACTCAGGCTTTACTCGTAGTTCAACCGAATCATTATTAAGTGAAACAATTACATTTATGCTGCAAGAATGAAACTACCCATCCAAATATGTAAACACAAATACAACTCTGAGCCATTAGTCTCCAAAACTGGAGTCACAGAAGTCATGGTTTTATGGTGGTGACACATTTTTTTCAAAACAACCAAAAATGATACGTTTTCATTCTATCATCACATTGAGCTCAGTATACTTTTGAAACTTCCGAATGAAAATCATTTTGTTGGATGTATTTGAATGCATACTGCATAACAAAAACAAAAAGGATGAGAAATGGGGTGACAAAAACATCATTTATCACCTCATTTCAACAACCGCAGCACTGCAACGGTAAGCAGATCTTAAACAACACCACATGTTTGTATATCTTAAAAAAAAAAGCTTCGTTTTAAAAAAAGTACATCCCAATCAAGCATATTGAACGTAGACATCAGGGTTCCTGGGGTCTCCACATCGCCGGCCAGAGGTGAAGACAACACCTGCTGCAACGCCATCACACACACACGACGGACCACCTGAATCCCCCTTAAACAAGTATTAGTGGCGTGCTGCACACCTAAATTAAGTTTCTCTTCAACATTCCATTCTAAAAGGCAACTCCTTCAAAAGGTTAGTTTGAGTACCTGGTGAAATGCTTGACAGTGTATTCATTAGATTGGATCTGTGGACTAGTTTGTAACCTCAAATCTTCAAGTCAAATCAAGGCCTTGCCGTCGCCCGGCCACACTTCTAATCACCTCAGTAGAGAACAGGGAACACTTGTTTACTTCCTGGTCCCTAGTTTGTGGCTTGAAAGTATGCCATTAATGGATGTTTTAACTTGTGGCTTGTTTAAATGTTATAGGTCATAACCTACCATACATAGCTCATTATAGGGCTGTGGAATATGGTGTTGGCTTATCGTATAGCGCTGCCATATTAGTGTTAGTCTTCCCTCAATGTGATATATATAGACCTAGGTTAACGAGAGCATGTGAGAAGAGCTCGTCATGAGGCTTTGCCTGCTGTGTTCTGTGTGTGTGTGTGTGTGTGTGTGTGTGTGTGTGTGTGTGTGTGTGTGTGTGTGTGTGTGTGTGTGTAGCTCCACACCCTCCTCACTCTACCTGTCAGCCACTCCCTCATCGTCAGCCTGACTCCCTTCACACCTGCCTCTGATCACTAATCAAGCACTCCCTCCTCATCAGCACAACTCCCCTCAGCTGTTCACTCACCTGCCTCTGATCAAGCCACTATATAAACTCCTGCCTCTCAGACACACATCGCCAGATCGTTGTCATGTCAACCTGCCCGTTTGGCTCGGCGTGCTCCCGGGTTTCCAGTCTGCCCGCCCTGCTGGATCCCCCCCCCCCCCCCCCCCCCCCCCCATCGTCTCGTCTCGTCCTTGGATTCCCTGTGAGATTCCTGTTGTGTTCTTGGTTCATTAAAGACCTATTTCATTCTGCCTCTGGTCATGTCTGCATCTGAGTCATCCCCCCCCCCCCCAAGTTTCTGTTTGTTCATTCAGTTAAAAGCCTGGAGTTTTGTGTTTGGTTGTAACCCTGTAAAATGGTCAAGTTAGCCTTGTTTGGAGCTCAGTTGGTAATTTTCTCTTAATTGGTGTAAATACGGTAACCACGCCATATCCGCTCTCACTGGCTGGGATGAGAGGAGACTTGATTGTGTGTGGGGAAACACATTTCTGAGTTTCTGAGTGAGCATGCTCACTGTCTGTAAACGGAGTACATGGACATGTCTGGTTAAAGAGTATAGAGACTTATTGGTGTTCTGATATCTGGATGGTGTGCTTCGAATGCTGCGTGCTACGACCACGTGGACAGAGCTTGAGGACTGTCCCTCCAACACACCGATTGGACGTAGCTGGAAAGAGGATTTGAATAACTTTTTGAACTGAAAGAACACTTTTCACGTATATTCAAATAAGCTCCAACACGCCAAAGATAGACCTGAGTTCCAAAACAATCCTGGGTATTAAGATTCAGTTTTTGCTTTCACTTTCATTATCACAAGGTGGCATGCCTTGTTTTTAATAAATATTTCAGTGAATTACTGTATTTACATTTTGCTGCTTTGCATTTCCTCTACTAGTTGATAACCGATGGATGTCGTGGAAATGAGAATTGAGTGGGTGGGCTGCATCTGTACAGCCGTTGGGTATATCTGGGTAGTTGCAGTTAAGTATTTTTTATTTTTTTTGCTAGTTTATAACTAAAAAAAATGCAATTGTGCATATTAATATGCACAATTGCATTTTTTTAGTTATAAAAAAATGCAATTGTCCAACTCATGTTGGTGCATGTGTGAAGCCATCGTCTTCAATGAGTTTTGTGACATTGTTAATACCTAATGGATTTAATTTGTACACATTTTTGCCAATGAATACCTGTCACAAAACCTTCTTACAAATACCTTCTTACATACTAATACCTCTTCTATGCAATTTTTTTATTGTGAAATATTTAACAGTAACCAGTGTTTAAATCTACAGTAAATAATTTGCAATTAATACTGTATAGTAGTCGGCTATATTTAGTGATTTACAGTTGTGACGACCCCTGCCCTTCCCTTTAAATCTGTCATGTTTTCCAGAGACCTGGTGGCAGAGGATCCTTCAGGCCAACCGGGAACACCTGGTGTCAATACAGCCCTGATTGTGACCAGCCTCTTTCTGCCTGCTTTGCTGCTGCTAATGCAGCTCTCCACTTGTCCTTTCAGGCTCCCGTCGTTTGGTTTGGTTTTTGATTCTTTTGTTGCGTAACTTCATATTTAGTCTCGCACCTTTGCAAACACTCGAACTCACACTCATGCATCGCACACTACTACCACCACCACTGATCCAAACAGTCCACACCGTAAACATTCAGTTCACTTTTAATTTGGGTTCATTTAGTTCAATAAACCATCTTTTTTGGAAACTTTATCATAGTTGGTCTCCCAATTGTTGTGGCTGGGTCATTACAAATATTGTATAGTCATACTATAAAGCAGTTACAGTGTCATTCTGCCACAGTGCTGCCTTTAAGTTACCGCAAAAATACAACAGTGATAACAACTCGCTCATAAATAAATAATAGGAACTAAGGAAAGAATAGGAATGTGAAGCAGTGTGTTTGCGCAGTGGAGACCCAGACATTCATTCTGAGTTAATCAGTTTTATTGGCAGGGGAACAACAGACTCATAGTATTTGTTCAGGCAGCAGCATGGGACACTGTATCATCCGCCTGATGGGAAGAGATGGTTTTAGCTGTCCAAGATGTGAGTGGAGTCTGCTGATATATACACTCATATAGGCTACATGTATTTTCTTGTGTGATCACATTTTTATATATGAGACAAAAAAAACCTACATAAATCCCTAAAATATAGTATTTACAGTGAAAAAACCCAAACATTTTGTCCCCATTTCTTATTAAACTATAACTGTACTTTTTTCCTTTCCACATAGATGTCAGTGCAAAGTGACCTTGAATGGTTACGTGTTGATTGGTGGTACTCTTCATGACAAGGAAAAGGGTCTTTAAAAGTGTCTTTAATGTTCAATTGAAATGAAAGTTACATCTTTTTTTTGGGGAAGAAATTGTCATCACACTCCTGAGTCACACGTGTATATATAACCTGAGGCTTTATTTTGGGAATGTGTTGTTTTTTTTTGTTTTTTTACAGCCGTTGGTGTAAAAAAGTAACAAGGATTAGGTAGAGGCTGACAGTAGCTATGATGATAGGCGTGGGCTCACGGAAAGTATTAACTTTAACAAGCTTATATTTGTGAGAAAGGAGTGGGAGCACTTGCATACGTGAGCTTTCACCTCCGGCTTCCAACACTGTATGAGCTACACGTATGGAGGTGTGACATAGCTGCAGGATTAGAGGAGAGTTCAGTGCTGTCACAGAGGAAGCTGTACACTGATTTTCCTTCAGCGGTATAATGTCTGCTTTTCCTGCAGCCTAAGACTACAACGTGTTTGTCTGGTACATTAATGTTCACAGCACAGCCACTTGAATTAATATATGGCGTGCCTCTGACAGTTCCTGTGGATAATTTCTCCTCCGAATTTGACCCGACCCCAACTTTTGAGAAGCAGTAGGCCGCCGCGCTGCTGCACCCGGGGAGCAGCTCCAATTCTGAGCCCACTGTCCTTGACCGAGGCACATCTTATATTCTGGAGGTGTCTTTTAGAATAATACTGCTCGTTGCTGGTCTGCATTCAAATGGTGCAAGCAAGGATACCACCATAATGATGATGGTGAGCATCGTTATTCAATAAGCAGGAAATAAAGAGTGCAAAGCAGCCCGGTGTGCAGGTGTCTCGATACTGTAACTGTGCAATGCAAACAACATGGTGGGATGGAACTAGTCTCAATGCCTCCCACACATAACCCTCATTTATCTTTGGGACACAGAAAGCAGAGGAAGAAAAAGCCACCTGTTCATTTTCATCTCAGCATGGAATGTAATTATTTTGAGAGGTGTGGGTTAGTTGGAGAATGGTAAGCTCCATGAGTTGCAGCTATGGTCTCTGATATGTGAAGAAATACTGCGCCAGTTCATTTTGTTTCTTTGGATTCAAAAATGGGAGGCCTCTGTTTGAACTTCTCTCTTGAAGTGTTTCATTGGCGAGAACGTAACGTGGAGTACACTGAATCGAGATTCCTCTTTAATCTTAGTTAGGTGACAGTGGTGACAAAAGAAATGTTCTTTTAGAGTGCGCTGTGAGCCCAGCTTTCACAGTACTGATTCAGAACTCATTCAGTGCTGGTTAATGGATGTTTTGTGTTTCTCCCACAAGGTTGGATGCCGCACTTCTTGTGTATCTCACCTAATGCCAGAATTTTAATTTTTAATTTTTTTTGTGACTTAATATTTTCAAAGTTTCATTTTTAACCTCGAAGTTTCTCTCTTTGATGTTGGAGGTGAGAAATAAAATTGGAATAAATTAATAAAAGCTCATAATCCGCTTATGACATGTTGGTGCAGTTGTATGATATGCAGAGTGAAATCCGCCAGCACAGGAGAACAAGTTAACATGGAATAAAGTAACAAAAACCGTGTGCCTTACTGTTGGTAATAACATACCTGAGCAACAAAATCAATGGAAAATCATCAGCTCATTAGCTTTGCTTTTACAGCAATCAGTCCTGACTCTTTAAATCCTTGAACACTTATTGATGACCTATTGACCCAACCGGAGTGCACAATGAAAACATATAACACTATGTAATGTAACAGTACATGAATTACTTATTAGCATTTCTGAGGAGTGAAAATGGTGGATTCGGTGAATATTAATACCTTGAATGTATGACCTGTAGCCCTTTAGCAAGAACAAAATGGCGCGGTGGATGAGGGGAGAGCAGCTTTGAAAAGAGCAGCATTTTAATGAAGAGCAGAATTAAATATGAGCAGTCTGACTACGGTCCAAACACTGTTACTTATGTTCTGAGTGTGACCAGCATCTGGTACGGCTTTGTTGTTGATGTTGGTTCATTCGCTTTCTTGTGCATTTAGATTTTTCACAAAGCTCGCCAGGCTACGCTCTTTTTGAAAAATTGTTCATTTGTGAATCTACACTGTGATGGCGGCACCATACAGAGGACGCAAACCTCATGAATACTCCCTCCCCTGCTCTGTATGTTGACAACTGTTGGCAAATACCAAGCAGCATGTGGCTACAAGTGATTAGCAATTTCTTTCATGCACACTTGATAGATTTCCTGGCTGGTCTGGTCTTTAGCATCATCTTATTATAAATTATGTATATACATATGTATATGTATTTGTTGGAAGATGGTTTTCTGTTCATTCTGCATCTCCGACTTAAATCTCTGGAGAGGTGCACTAAGATGTGGTGAAGCAAAGTTTTGTATTCGAGGCTAGAAAAATATATGTTTTTAAAATGTGCATTTTAAAGCATGTTTAGCGTCAGTGCGAATTAAACCCCTAAATCTTGCACTAGCAAAATCATTCTCGGCCAAAAGAGCCTGTATGCGACCCGATCCTGTAAAATAACAGCAGCAAACAAACATGTGAATAATTAGGCATAACAAAGGGAAAATAATCACTGCTGGATGCATTAGTGCCCACTCAGCCGAACTAAAATAGCAGAGAATACATAGCAAATTGCACATGGAGGGGGTCAGGGGTCTATTAAATTGTTTCCTTCTGATGACTACTAAAATATGCAACTGCCATTATGGCTTTTATTTCCTCACCACTGTAAGATGTAAGAGGTGGATCTGTGCTCCTGGAGTATGGAGGCAACCAGATGGCGCTCCTTGTGAGTTTCTTTTCAAAGGAGTTTGCCCTTCAGCAGCTGTGGCATGAAACTATAAAGACAGAGACGCTGGTCCTGGTTCTAGTTTTTTTTAAAACCCGGGTTTAGCCTCTTTGCATTTCGATAACTAATAACGTTGGGTGCTCAGGGATAAATGTGTCCTCTCATCTGGTGCAAATCTACATACATCAGTCCAGCATTCCTACAGTAATGTGTCCCAATGGTTATTAATATCATTTAAATTGCTGTCAGTATTGCATTATCTTCACCGTCTCCATTATTATTGCTCTGGCCTCACGAAATATAGTCCTCATGCGAATTCATACGGCAGCGATGATGCCAGAGCGCAGAAATGTTCAACTGATCAGTAGGGGGAAAAAAAAGGAAACGATGTAATCAAGGGTGACATTTAAAGCAGAATGAAGCTTCATCTGTTCCCAGGGACCTTGAAGAGAGCCAGAGACACACTCTCTCCCCTTCTGTTTTATGTAGTAATCACACTGCTCTCTGTTCAGCTAACTATACGGTTCCTGTTCCAAGTCAAAGCTGTAAAAGCAGTGGTTGACTCCAGGTACTTTGAAATGTCTTTTAAAACAAGACAAGTCTGACCCATGCTAGTGGCTCTGTTAGGCTGTCGAGAAAGTGTTCACCTTATTCATCAGCACAGTTTAGTGTGCTAGCATGCTAACATTTGCTAATTGTTAGCCAGAAACACAACGTACAGCTGGGGCTGATGGGAATGTCATTAGGTCTAGTCTTAAACTTACACAAATCAAAGTTTTGACCTGATGATGGCCCGAGAGTTACTACGATTGGTCCCGAGGGGGAAACAAATGTGTGTTCCAAACGTCATCACCACCGAGTGAAAAGATACACGTGTTGAGATCTGTTGAGATATTACTTGAGCCTCATGGCTAAACATCTTATTCCGTTATCGATTGAGCGCTTTGACTTTTGTTTTACTTAACTAACTCACTTCAACGTTCTCGCGGAACAGTTGAAGGCGACCAAAGTTCCGATGCAAGCAAGCAAGCCCTTATTGCCTGCGTTAACCTTCTCACCCAGACATGATTGCTTGGCCAGAAATGTGATGAATTTTGATTGTATTGCAGTCAATTCTAAAAAGGCTTCCTGGTCTGCTGAGCGTTTACTTATTGAGAGCATTATTTAAAAAAAACATCACAGATGTAATTAGTAATGCATTTAATTGTGTTAATAGGAGAGGATATTGCACTGTTAGAAATATGAGAAAGCTAATTACGCAAGATATGAGAAGATTAAAAGTGTTGTTCAGCTCCCTTTGGCTTACTGGAATAGAATTACACATCATGTTCATGAGTAATAGTGCATTACAAGCACTGTAAGAACATTGAGAGTATATTGTCTGTGATACGGTGTGATTTGTCCCCATTTGCTTCCCTACTAGTGTACTCTGTGTGGGTGAACGTCTCTCTTAATATTATTAGTTTCAACTTGCCATCTGTTAGAGATGTATAGCCCCTGATAGAGGCTCTGATTGAAGCTGTCCAATCCGGTTATGTGAGGCAAATTGGTGTAAAACACAAAAGGGTGATACATATTCCTGCAGATAATGATGATCTCTACCCTTCATCCTTTGGATCCTTACACGGTAATCAAATTAGGAAACGACCGGAGGACAAATTCTACGCCTTGGACCCGCACAAAAAAAAACACATGCAGAGAGCAGCTCACCCGCGGCAAAATGCACAGATTCTGAGACAGATGTTTGTGCTCTTTTAGTAGCATGTCCATACATGGAATAGGATTAGAAGTTACTTCTAATATTATCAGAGGCCTCTCCGTGACTATTAACAAATAGATAATTGTGACTCCGTTTCATTTTTATTTCTTGTCTGTGATGCTTTTCCAACCGTGAGTCCTATATCATCTTGAGAGGAATATATGTCTCTCCAGGCAGACTTAGGCAATCATACCATATCCAATAATAATCTCCTACCGAAATGCTTTGATAACTCCGTCTCAGCACCCTCTCCTTTTCTTTTTGGATCTTTTAATTTTGATTGTTATTTCTTGAAGACAGCCTAATAACTCGAAGCTGGGTTATCTCTCGGTGTGCTATAATTCCAGAGAAGCAGATTGTCGATAAAATCAAAGATAAACAAGTGGCCTTCCTGCGCGCTCTTGTGCCAGGCCCAGGTCTTCCAATCCTCCTGGGGAGATTAGCAGGTAGAGGACAGATTGAAACCAGTCAGATCATACACAGTACCTCATCTCCGTCTAACAGTGAGACTGATGCTGCTCCTACACACACACACACACACACACACACACACACACACACAGACACGCCCAGATGTGCCAGCTGCTTTTCAGCTTTTCGCGTCCATTAGACTCTATTAACTCATATCCATTTAATATAGTTAGATTATTTTTGCTGCCTCAATCAAATGCGGAGCAGTCAATAAGAATCACAGAGCCGTCGTAACGACAACAAGAAACATCAAGGTCAAAAAGAGATCAGATGCAACAATCACAGATTATGCAAATTGGACACAGAGATGTACAGGCCATCATATTTATTACCAGCAATGATAAGATCCCAACAGCAGTGAGGCGGCAACACTCAATCATCTCTCAAGTGATTTCTTTTTTTACGGCGTTTGTAATCACTCACCTCAATTACATCACATCAACGGTTTGACAACCAAGCCTAAAACATTTCGAATAAAAAAATGGCAACGTGCATAGTAGCCACCACTGGAAAACATGCAAATTGAACAGATCTATCTGGTGTTTATGGATATCAGTGGAATGTATTCAGCTTTGGAAGACTACTCAGGGACACTACCTCTTTTGTCTTGGGATGCTGGCACAATTCGCCACTTATATATACAGTATATACTTAAAGTTATGATCTTATTTTTGTGTCCTTTTACGCCTTGAACTTGTCTGCGACAGGTAGATAAATCGCTGCCCCCTGGAAGCGAACGATCAGGGTGTAAAGTTCCTTACAAGTCACCTCAAGGCCTCATTGTTGTGTGTTAAAGGCTGACCACGCAAAATGCACTCAAACGAGACAAGTGTGACTCCACTGATGTCCTGACCAGCGAGCGGCCCTAGGATTTGTTGCTAAATCTGAAGTGGAAAGAAAAACCCATTAAAGTCCTCTTAGTAGTGCAGAGCATGGGGGCTGCAGTGCGCCGTGCACGGTGTGCCAAGTGGCTAGCTGTGCATAAAAGGAAATCATTGCCGTGGCTGAAAATGCCAGCTCCTAATTTGCACTTGTGTCAATTGTTACTGGTTTATTTGAACATTATGATATATTATCTTTTAATTTCATACCGTCCCTTGTCCTTCCTTGACCTCTCTATGTAAATTCCAGGCCCTTCACTGAAGGTGAATTCTCCTCTGACCACTGGTGTGAAGGAGAATGCTTTATTAATGTGGGGGATAATTAGCACTGGGTTTCAGGTTTGGTTGCACAAAGAGATGTAGATTCTTAATTCCACTTAGAGAATCTATTATCCTCTTACTATTTTTTTTTTTGCGTTGATCGTCTCTGCTCATGTACAAATAGTCTTGATATGCACATTAAACCTACCTTTGCTGTGGTGGCATTAGAGCCTGTAATGAGGGTGGCAGAATAGCTTTAACGCCACGCTAGGCAAGATATTTATGGAAAGGACACCTGTTTTAGCAGCCCGTGTAGATCCCAGGGCTGCAGTGGAGAAGAGCTCCATGCCCCTGCTACAGTACGTGAGACCCTGAACACTTGTCAGCTCGCAGAAAATGATTACGTTCAAAACTAAAATAGAAACAGCAAATTGCACACTTTCCATCGACCTGTTGTTTGTTTCAGTCAAGACCACACATTAATCTCCAGCTTTCCCAAGTGCCCTTGAAGTTCTTGCTTAGTTTTTATACATATCCTCTCACATCATTTCTTATTTTCCTCCTCTCCAGTAGCAACAACATCACATTCTGCCAAGAAAGCACTGCTAATTCTGCCAAGTTCCTCTTTGGTACGAATTACAAAAAAGCCCAGTCGACTCCAGTTATCTGAACAATGTTAATCATGTTTTTTGATGCTTACTTTTGGGTATTTTTGACGGGACTTCAAATTACAATACCAAGCTCTGTGCTACTGGTCTAAACTAACTAATGCAGACAAACTATTGCAGGACTGTGGCACCAAAACGTCACAGTGTGTCCTTGTTCAAATAATTTGCAGAAGAGGCACAGCACATCTGTTGCCTCTTCAATACGGTTTGTGGGATGGTGCAGCACGGCCCGATCCATGCGGCCAAAGCATCCCTGCCAGACATGAGAGCTCTGAACCACACTGCTGACCTGCCGCTTCAGTGCCTTCTCCCTCTGTAGCCGCCTCTCAGTGGGGGACTGATCTCTTGTGCCGTAACTCAAAGGTTTCAAAGGAACTCGTATTATCCATTAGAAGAGCCAAAGCATGAACCGAGGGGTCATCATGCCTCCGACTTTCAGCTGTGAGGTGGGTTCCATGCGGAAAACTTTCACATTATAGCAAGAAATCCCATATGGCGGTGCTGCGGGAGCATCAGCAGCCACAGAATAACCCTGAAAAAATGTCAAGTATGCATTTGAACGACTGTACGCTCCCTCCAAGTGGAAGGTAAAACATGACTCACTTTGAAGACGATGTGGCTAATGTGATTTTATGCATGTCTGTGTGGCTTTCACAGCTGGTTTATGGAATCTCTTTTAAATTGGTTTGCAGAATTTCATCTGGGCTGAAAAGTACCTGCATCAAGCCCCGGTGTTGCACTGTGACAATCATCCACATCCTCCTTTATCCTGCATTTTCTCTACTCCCCGAAGAAACCAGAAAGGGACACTTGACTCGGGTCAAAGCCGCGGGGAAGCCGCTTTGAATCGTGTCCTTCTTTTGTGTCGTGGCACTGATGTGTTATTTCATTGATGGGGTAGCCTATCACCACAGCCAATATGTTGCAGCCAAGAACACCTGGCTTTGGAGGACGCACAGGAAAAACATTTTCCAAGACTTAATTGCAAATTGCATCAGTGCTACTTTACATTCAAGCTGAATGAATACATGCTGGTTTTATCAGAACACCAGTTATCTCCATGCACATGTCTGTTCTGTTTATATTCCATTCCCATGTCTGTTTATTTCTCCGTGATTTGAAAAGAAATTGATGTTGTTCTTTTTTATTTATTTCTTTGTCTTGTAGCGCACCTGGTGCTTTTTTTTTTTTTTTTTAACTCTGGCACTGAGGAGCTCTGCTGTCATCGTGACAACTGACAAGCGCTGGTGTGTGTGCATACAGGCGACGAAGCAATATTGTTGTCCTGGGCTGGACGGAGCTCTTGGGCATGCTATCATCTTGAATCAGTAGCATGCTCTCCCTGAGTGCTAAAACAGTGACGTCTGAGAGGTTGATGGCTAGCCTTTGAACTGCGTAGCAGGGTATCTGCTCTCGTCTACAACAGCTGTGTCTCTCTGAGGCTTTGAGTTCACACATTACAAAGATCTTTTTTTGAAAAGCAACACAGACCTTCATTTGTAGTTTTGACACATCTGTTTGAGAGATATTTGTGTGGGTGTCTGAAGTGCGATTGTAAACTGAAGAAAACACCAAGCTGTAGAATTATGTGCACTTTCCTATTCCTATTTTCCTAATATCTTTTTTGATAATCATTCTCTCCTACACTTCTCAGGCTTATTATTTTCCAAACATGCATGCGTTGCTCTTCACCCCTTTTTTCTTTCAAAGCTATTTCTGCCTTTGTCATGTTCTTTGACGCCATCTGCTGGATCCTCATTAGATACATTTCACTGAAAGTTTAAAGTCCCACTCATTGTACACATCAATACAATTATCATCCCGCTGTGTTCGTGTTTATCACATTTGCAGTTAATATCTAACCCTAACCACATAATATTGTTTGAGGCAAAGGAATGGTGGCACAAATTTCCTGAATTTTGCCACTGAGATTGTTTTCCTATTTCATAATCCTTTCTTATTGATTTGTTGTGCAACCACTAAACAAATTTGTTCAAGGAAAACAAAGTGTGGAGTTGAAATGGCAGACAAGCCAGAACACTCACTAAGTCTATCAGCCAAACTCTCCACATGCACCAGTTCTGTGTATATACAGTAGTGCTGCAGCACTATAACTAATAATATGTGTAAAAACTGGACCCTTTTAACCCATTTTTAAAGAGCTATCAATCAGTCTTTTTTGTTGTTGTTATATCTTAATTATAACATTGTTTTTGTTTGTAATAACTTTAAGTTTTTATGTTTTTTCCTGTAGAGTTATGTATTTGTGCAAAGGTCCATCCATCATAGTACAACTATTCAAAACAAACAATAAATGCAGTGGTATGTGGCACTGGTCCGTACATGTCCCCACAACGTTACACATTAAACAACTATATTGTCAAATGCATCACAAGAAAGAATTACTTGAAAAGTGTTTGCGATAGATTCTACATGCAAAGATGCACGTGGAGTAAATTTGCAAGGATATGTATTTTTATAAAAATTTTTGCACATATATATATATATATATTAGGTTTCTAGGGACTGTTGAGCACCACAGCGGTGTTGTAGTTCGTATACATCACTGTGAGTAGGCCTCCCTGTGAAGCGAAGCACAGGGCCGCAGATGTGTGAGAGAGCGGCTGACATGGCCCTGAGCCAGGCCATCGTGCAGACTGCAGAAAGCCAACGCTTTGCATGTTCTTCATTATTCAGGAGGACATGAGCAGGGTGGCTGCTGGGGGCGGAGTCTGTCTCTGCAGAGCTGATGGAGGGAGCGCGAGGCGGAGAAGTGCATCTGAACAAGTGGATCGCCTGGAGGGACGCTGAGTGTCAAACTTGGAACCACTTCTCAAGTGGAGATGGAGTAAGCAAAACAAACGCACCTACTCTAGTCGAAGGTATTTATCATATTTCCAAACGTTGACAACTCTGTCGAAGTTTATACTTCTTTTTTTTTTTTTTACTGCCGTTCATCTTACTGCCGTTCACAGTAACTGTCGTGTTGTTTTCAAGCTAAGTTTCTTTTTGTCTCTGCAGGTTTTTTTCAGTAACATGAGGCCTTTCGTGTCCTTCCAATTATAGTGTGGTTACTCTAATTAGCATAAATTGGAGTCGGAGTCTTAAGTCGCATTTTAAAGAGGGGATAAGAAGTCTTTAATGGAGATTAGTTGTAACACAAAATGTCGCCAAATTGAGTTTTAGCCATTTTTTTTTCTTTCCTAAAAGAAACCCGATCTTAAAGGGAAACACCACCTAAATGAAGAATTCCAATATGTTATTTCCATGGCCTTGGAAAGTTCAGTCAATAACTGTGAACACGAACTTCTCTCTCTCAAAGCCAGGAAACAGAGAAGTCTCATTCTCTAAGCTGTGCTGTCATAAAGTACACAGTCTGGAGCTGCTGCAGAGGCAGTGAGTGGGAGAATGATGCTTGTTTTCTCTTTTTTAAACCCATATGAGCTTCATTCTATTGTGGTGAAACAGAAAATGTACCCGTATTTCCCTGGCTGCTCTCAGTGTCTTCTATAACATATCTCACCAATGTATTGTCTATGGAGCAGTTCCACACTTTTACACTTGATGACGTCTCAAATTTCAGTTCCAGCACTCTAGTTTTTGAATTTGGGAGAGAGTTGTTCATGTTTACTAATATTTTGGGATTGTATTAGACCACCATGGGAATAACATGTGGGAATTTAGAAAATGAGCGTAGTGCCCCTTTAAAGCACTGCATGCTGTACTGAATAAACTTTTAGCTGAAGTTCCTGAAAAGTAATTACCCGAAGAGGGCGGTGTCTTTCATTTGGCAAAATAACATTCCAATGAAAATAATGTTTTGGTGAATTTAAACACTTTGTTCTTTATTGCCAGCAAATGTAGCTAATGGCCTTAAAATGCACTTTTCCCTCTAAGCAACCTCCTTAATGATCAAAGCCTGATGCCTTGAGCTTGAAGAAAATGGAAACTGTAGAGTTATTAATATGTGATGCTGTATCCGTGTCATGGACTAGCTGCCCCGGATGTCCCCTCTCTAGCCTCATGTGTGCTGGGCTGGACTGCAGCCCCCTGGTGACCCTTGATGGATGTTTGAATGGTGCTTGGTCTTCTTACAGTATTTCTGTTGTTATTGAGCAGTCGTGGACTTTTGGAATAGCGGTCCTCAGTGTTCTTTCTCAAAGTCAACATTTCAAATTCTCTCTCACAAAAACTTTCAAGCTGTCAAACTTTGCTTCACTGTCAATATGATTAAATTGCAAATTGAGGCAGAACATTTTAATTTAGAATTCAGCGCAGCAATTCCGCTTCAGTTCAATGTGATTGAAGATTCTTCCTTTTCTTCTTTTAGCTCTTAAGTCGCGTAATCAATAAAAACACAGGCGAGAAATACATTTTTCAAAACAGTTTCAAATTGATCCTCTTCCAAGAGGGTCAGGCGTCTTTAGCACAGGAGAAGAGTGCTTTTAAAGATTTCCAATCTCTCTGTCTCTCTCTCTCTCTTCGTCAGAGCTTGTGCATGCCTGTAGGCAGTGATAAAATGAAGGCTTTAACAACTCAACTTAACATGTCTTTCCTTTTTGATATTTATGATCCCTTCTGAGTTACACGGATAAACCCCCTAGCTATCCACCTGCCGAAAAAAAAAAGACTGAATCGATAGCGAACATGTCCTTCAAAGGTAGTAAGCGTACCATGCTGGGCGAATGCTCAAATACCCATCAGCGGCATTTACAGAAGTGATTTTTCTTTTTACCCTAAAAAAAAGTGAGGCAATCTCGTTGATGCACACGAACATAATCGCCTCACTGTAACTGATCCGCGCAGCGTTCACCTCACCTGGTCTCTTGTTGTCAGAGGCCTCAGTGTGTTCAGTGTGAAGCCCCTCCCTCCCCAGGTTGATAATGGGCCGGCGGAGCAAGGAACAGGTGCAGATTGTGGACTTGTTTGCAGCCCTTGAATAGTCCTTTTGTGTGTTGACCCAGCCAGACCCAGGACCGTGCAGAGAAGCGACCATATTAATATCAATGCACTGTGTATGCTGGCTCCTTGTCTTTTCCTTACCTGTTACAGGAAGTTATGTACGTGAAGATGGATGGATCAAATGTCTAGGAGGCATGTCTGACAAAATACAATTTGGAAAAGGTTGATCCCATGTGGTATTAGGTTGTCATTATGCAAATTCTTTCCACTTTCAAGAGATTTGCAAAACGTTTAAACACTGTCACCTAATGCTGCTAGAGAAAAACACTGAAGTGAAATGCACTTCAGGCACATTCACGCACACCAATATTTGATCACTTGAAGCCGCTAAGTGCGTTACATACCGGCCGTTTGGAGCAGTTCCCACACTGTGCTGCGGGTTTGTCTACTTGTTGCACGAGTGTGCGACTTCAAGAGTCCACGAGCGTGGCTGTAAAATTAACCTTCAGCTGCTTTGCGGCTAACATTAGCGGCCTGATATCTATCAATTATTCATCGCGTTCTGCTCTGCCTGTGCAAAGCTAAATGTGTCTCACCATGGAAACAGCCTTCTGTCTCAGCCGGAGGGTGTTTCAGCGGCCGCGACGACTCCGACCTCGTTTCTCAGGATCAGGCTGTCCCGGTCTGCTCCACATTCGGATGCATGCGATGAGACAAACACGGGCCTAACTTCACAGTTTGTCGTGGGTTTTACGGGTCAACTCGTAATCGGTTCAGATTGTTTTCAGACTTGACAGATGTGAGTATATATATATATATAAGTAAGTACTACTAGCTTATGAAGGCTTGTTTCTTAGTAGGTTTGTTTCTTTTCTTTTCCACGTTGTTGTTGTTGATGGATTTGCTCGGGTTGATTTTGATCCTGGATGCATAAAGTACAGTTGTAGTTTTATATTCACGCTCAGTTACAAAGTGCATATTAATATTAGATCTAGTGGGTGTTTTGTTGCTGACATACTTTTGGTTTTTTTTCATTTATAGATCGTAATAAAGTTGTAAGCTGCTATAATATAATAACCAGTGTCTCTACCATATCCTGCTGATGAAGCTCAAACAATTCACAATCAGTTCGAACATTTTCACACAAAAGCTAGGCCGTTCCCTCAAAAATGAAAGTTGTTGTTGTTTATTATTGACATAACTTAAATATTGCAATATATTTCATTAGAGTGAGAAAGTTGCATCAGCACCAGTTGTATCTGTTAACAGACAGAAAGGACAATTATTATTGGTAAAGAGGAATAATAGTCAAAAACAGTACTGAACGGTGACTGGGACTGCTGGTATCATGGTGACGGATTACAACTTTTATTTAGCCAATTCTGGTTAATAATAAACTCAGCAAGAGAGTAACTGTGTGTCTGTCTGTGTGTGTGTGTGTGTGTGTGTGTGTGTGTGTGTGTGTGTGTGTGTGTGTGTGTGTGTGTATTACTTGTCAGTGTACTTTTCTTCAACACTAGAGGGTGCACTGTTACTGCGACATCCTTTGCTACCTGCTGTTATTTACAGTAATACTACACTACAATACTACACAGTGGCATGTGCCTCAGGTACTTACAATCTTTTAATGTTAAGGGTTTCTCATTACATCATATTTTATCAAAGGGGACAATCATTTCCGATTAAAGTAGAAATATTAATAAAATCTTAAAAATTGAAATGGAACAATGTAAACCACTTTAAATGTGCATATTTGGACTCTGGAAACGCTGATCAGGCTCATTAGTAAGTGGAGTAGAGTGAGCGTAGGCGGGTGTGACTTTGTTTTTTTTGTCACTTTGTATTTGTTTAAGTGATTTGCATATATGTGTATGATATTAAGGATTCCTACTGTTGGTCTACCGACAAAGCGTGTCTTTGCATGTTGTCTATTCTCTGCCTGGTATTTACTATGACAACATGATGATTCTTGTCCCGAGGGACGTTTTGATGTGGGTCAGGACCAGGGCTCATAGATCATTGCAATTCAGACTGTGCAGGTGTGCTGTAGACATGATGAATGCACTTTGTTGTTTTTGACAGTTTTCTCAAGCGAGCTGCTGCAGAAGCATTCCGCTGAAGCTGTTTTCTTTAGGCTACCTTTCTCTTTTGACAGCTGGGTGAAAAGTGAAATTACTGCCGGACTCATTAGACTGAAGGAGGACTTGTTGCCGGGCGCTCCCTGTTGTGCAGCTATTTGACATAGTTCAGCTCTGTACGTTCAGTCACTTGAGACGTTGATGATATTTTGGTGCGATGTTTGACATTTTAATTGTGGCCACATGGCTCTGTTTTGTTCAGCAGCGCAAATTCTTGAAAAACACATCAGTGAAAAAAAAAAGAAAAGAGAAAGAGTGTATAGGCTGGTTGTTCCATGTTCTAACTGTGGCTTGTTCCTAAAACAGAAAACGCCTTCTCTTCACGTACATACACAGGGTGTTTGTATTGCCGATGTAGGTCAGACTTGGAAAAACTGGTTCATGTTGTAGGTGTGTCCAGTTTGACTTAGTGCTTGAAAAGACTGAATAGAGCATAGGCAGCAAGCTGTGTGAATGCTCCTCAGGATTTACGTCTCACTTGATGGTTTTCACGCCTTCCACTAATTTCCTCAATGACGCCAGCCATAAGCAGCAGGAAATAAGGCAGTGGGAGGACAACCAGGTCCTCGGCACAGAAGACGTTCTGGACTGATGGAACCAGTGGGGACTTTTTGGGAGAAGATGTAAACACCTCTGAACGTGAAGCGGAGTCACTGTGCAGCTTTCAGATCTTCTCATTTATGCCGGTAATGAGAACGCCATTATTTGCGAAATTACTTTGCGCCTCATTAACGCCGCAAGAGGCAAGACATGAGTGACTTTGATGTGTGGACTCCAAAACAAATACAGGATATTTATTCAGGGATGGCTCGTGGGCATGCAGTAGGCGGGGATGTCGTAGCTGTCACAGCGGCCTGTCCTTCCCTCTCCCGCCCTGTTTAGTTACGACTTTGCCCCTCTCTTCTGTGCCTCTTGCCTTTCTGCTGAAAAGAGGAGGGGCCGTCTAAGTCCGTCCAATAGCTGCCCAATTCATGAATGTTACTGTAACTCGCTGAACTGCCCTGACAAGTGCAGGGGTTAAAACACACCAGCAGGCCTTAAGCTGACAGCTCTGGCTGCATCTCAGAACGGCAGAAAAAAAAAATTGCTGCTCGACCCAGAGAGGTTCGCAAAGGAAGGAAAAAGGAAGAGAAAAAATAGACACTGCACTCAAAAAAAAAAAGAGGGGGAAACCTGGCACAGCTTCAAATGACTTCTGTAGAAGAATGATAGAAGTGGATGTGGGATCCCTGCCATCCAACATGTCTTTAGAGGAGAGGGCTGTGAGAGACATGGCTGAGGGTGAGACGGATTGCTCTGAGGGACTGGGTGAGGTTGTCCTGGGGCGCATTGCCAGCTTTCCTCTGGATCCATTCCCACCCAGGGACTTCAGAAGGAAGTTTAAAAAGATGCGCCATAAGAATAGGCCCACCATTCTTGAAGGTAGGTACCGCTTTGACTCTGCGTTTTTCATCTGGGAGCAATGTGTCTTTTGAAAAATCTGCTGCGAGAGGCAATACCAGCAGTTCAGCTGCTACTACCATCGCCACTTTGTGAAATGCCTCACCTCCCCACTGTATTTGTCGTACGCACCTAGGAATGTGATGGCTTGTTAGTAATGGAGTCAGACGGTGCGAGACACAGTTTGTGATATTATTGAGCTCACGAAATTAGCTTTCTGTCCGACCTCACTTTCCAAAACGTCTGTACACTTTACGTATTTAGAAAAACGAGCAGCCGTGAAACAGTAAAGACTTGAAGAAAGTAGGGACTTTGAGGAATATGTGACCAAAAACCAGAGAAGAAGATGAAGAAACAACGGACACCAGGGCCAGAGAGTAAGAGTGAGAGGGAGTCAGGTGTTAGAGCTTGATAACCACAAAGATGGCTGAACTGGACAGACATACCTCACATTCCTGACCTCCATCAGAGCCTGATAATGCTTTTAATAAGTGCTTAATGTGTCAGAGCCATCGCCCACCTAAAGCCTAATTAAGCAAAAAAAACGCTTCCGATCTTTTCTGTGGGCAGCAATGCTTTTCAGATTTTTCTGAACGTGTTGCTTCGAGAAAGAAACTTGGTAATTATGGAAGTATCACTGAAGTAGTTTTGCTTCACGAAGTGACGCTGATCCTATCCTATCCAAACTGTCAGTGCTTTTCTAAATGTGTGGCAGCAGTCGTGCCGACAAGTTTGGAGATTTACAGATAAGACGTTCTGCCATAAACATCGTATTTAAGCGTCTTCAGAGTGACACTGCGTCTGATATGTCCATGATATCCACTCCTGGCTGTTATGATGTGGTGCGATAAGAACATTGTGTGTGTGTCTTCTCTGGCATATTCATTACATGTGCTTTTTTTTATTTATTTTTTTAGATATCTGTGGAAGCGTACAGTCTGAGTCATGGCTGTCTAGTTCAGTCACCTTGAATCTCTCTGAGAGACAAGTCCACTAAAGTTGTTCCTGCTTCTCAAATAACAGGAAGCTTGGGAGATATCTCCATCGCTACGCCTCTACTTTAACTTTTCCCTGTTTAGCAGCCTTGTTGTAAAACGTCTAAAATGATTCTACGAGGGAATTACATAACCACCTGCCCTACAGAGGCCCTCTTAATGGACAGGCTGACCAGATTATTACTGATGGATAGGTCAAAGAGTATTACGCTGTGACCATAAAAGGACAAGCAATTGCCCATAATAAGTCAAATTTAGTCTGATTGGACTATAATATGTCTTATCGTTGTGTGTGTTGATTTTGGCGCAGACGTAAACATACAGTACATGTAGTAAGTGAGAGATGTCTTTCTGAATACGCCCTGATCATATCTAGAACAGAGCTGCTTTGCAGAATTCTCAAACTTTATCGTTGTCAGATTACTTGTAATTTACAGAGAGAGCTGATTATTGTAGAGTTTGTCCTCTAACTCAGAATGATGCCGTAGAAACTCGTTAAAATGCTAATATTGGCTCATTGTATTAGGGTGGGGAGATATTTGCTGATAGGGCAAAAATACAGGTACTTATTTTAGAAGAAGCTTTAATGTTCACCAGGATACATGCGGAGCTTCTTACTCTCTTCATTTTTATCAAGGCATAGGCACGTTAATAGACACCACAGAAGAAGTAAGCAAAAAAAAGTAGCCGGGACGTATAGATTTGTGTCAATAGTATGAATATGAGTGTGCGATTTTCACCAAAAATATCATCCGCATGTGAATTGTGTCGGTGTCAGCACCAGCTTAGGTAAGATGCGAGTTACAGTAACTGTAGCAACCCTAAAGCTTAGCCACATAGTGCTTTTTCAGTGTCCACACACTGTCCCACCTCTGGTGTCTATTCTGTCATGTATTATTCAACACCCTGTTCAACTTAAAAGTGATGACAAGTTGCAGTATTTTCCCTTTAATGCCGATTTTGCGCGATCTTCATTCGCATAACCAGCAGAGCTGCTCCGCAAAGTCCACACTTTGTCACCAGTCAGGTTTCTTCACACGTTCAAAAAAACAAAGCTCTCTGACTCCATGTCCCTTGGGAGTGTTAATCATTCATGGCGTGACAAAATGAATGAGCGCGTCAGGGAGCGCAAGAGGTTGCAAACACAACCCTCGCGAATGATGGCACAAGTCACAACAGCACTGTCGTACGAGGCGGTTTATTATGTGGTGGCAACATGAAAACAGAGTCACTGCTGTGGGAAGGAGGGACGTCCTGTAGGAGCAGCCAGGCAGCCTTGGGTCGAGTCAGGAACACCTGAGGCCCTGAAACGTGTGTTTAGCAACGCTGCTCCGTCGCAGAGTGTGTTATGTAAGGAAGGGCAAGTGGCTGTCGCTTGATGGACGGACAGAGTTCTGATAGGATTATGCTAAGAGCGCTGAGGGACAGTAGAGTAATGGGGGATTGGAGGATGTGTCGTTTTGGTCCATATGGTCGATGACATGCATCTGCTTTATATGTAGGAAAATGTTGTGAGGACTGGATGTAATTGTTGCATGTAAAAAGCAATTAGAATGTCTTATTTGTTTAAGTGGTTGAGGCTCAAAGGGTGGAAATACAGATCTGGAGTTGTTGCGAATTTAAAAGTGTTTTATATCACATATTCAACATGCCTGCAGTACATATCTCCTAATTGATGCAAAATAACGGTAATGAGGGAAAAGTATTAATCATATTTGTAAACTGGTTGGTTCAAAATAGTTGATCGACAGAAATAAATGATTTATTTGTCTTTTTACTTCATATTTTATCATTTTTAAATTAATATATATCTTTATATATTTTAGATAATATATATATTAGATTTGATAAATCAAGTAATATATATGATAAAATAATTGCTAGAATATAGGGGGAAAAATAGAATTATCCCCCTAATGATAGTAATAATAAGAAAAGTGTGTGAAAAAACTAAAGGCATGCATTCAAATTTGGTAAACGTTTTATTTGACAAGTGTTCATAGTGAAACAGATCAGGGTTAACAGCCAGCAGTCAGCCCCTGCTCCCATGCAGATCCCTTGTGTGCAGTTAATCCCGTCTGCCCGCTGATCACTTTGGTGCCTTCTTCTCTCCGCCGCTCTCACAGATGTTGCCTGCTACGTGTCATACTTCCCGCGTTTTCTCCATCTCCTCTTGTCAGTGGCGGCGGCCTGTCAGATGCTCCGAGTCACGCTGAAAGACGCAACAGGCCCAGCGATGTCATCGTTACCAGGCCCCGCACGCAGACAAACAGTGGTTATTATTAACCGCACTCCGCTAAGAGGATTGCTTCCTGCACTCTCAGCCTCCGCGCAGTTATTTAAAGGGAGCTTGCATTGCCGCCCACTGCCTGCCACGGCTTTAGAGAGAGAGAGAGAGTAAGAGGAAGGAGAGGGAGAGAGAGAGAGAGAGAGAGAGAGAGAGAGAGAGCGAGAGGGCTGATAGCCAAGGACAGGACACAAGAGGAGGAGTAGAGCAGTGCTACTGTGTTTTCTCAGGGTCTCGTCAGCACAGCATTGTGTGCGTCACAGAGAGGTGACAGCAGGCGCTACCTGCTGGTCCCAGCTCAGCTGCTGCTGCTGCTGCCGCCGCTGCCGCCGCTACTGGAGAGAAACCAAAAGTAAAGTGGGGGACACTCAACGGCAAGCTGCAGCCATGGCCAGCCAGCAGGACTCAGGCTTCTTTGAAATCAGCATCAAATCCCTGCTGAAATCGTGGAGCGGCAGTGAGTAGCAGTTTGTCTGTTGTTGTTGTGGTTTTTGTCCTCAGCTGACAGAGCTGACTGACTCCACTGCGGAACCTGACTTTTTATAGCCTCTTGTTCCTGTTGTGGATCCGAGCGGGATGGGCTGTTGCTCGTTGCAGAATGAAGCAGAGTGTGATTTGAGTGTTCGGGATTGGATTTGGGAAGCGTCGTACTTTTAGCGTCAGAACACCGCACTCCGAAAGGCTTTCAATTGTCTCATAGCAACAGCCAGGGAGATGAGTATCTAGCAAGAGTTGTTGGCTGAGGAGAAGTTGCTCATTATACACAGGCTCACAGTGCTGTGGTACAGTCACTATTACTCAGATTACCCTGTGTACTATGCAGTAAGTTCTGCTGATGTATGCATATCATATCTGCAGCTTTTCTTCAATTCTCAGCTTTATTTTTCTTCGGACTGTGAGTCTCTAACAGAGTCTAAATAGCTCTTATTAAGTGCGAGGGCACAGTAATAGGATTAGTGGAGGTTCAGCTTGGTTGCATATTCTGTCCAGAGCTCACAGCTCCACTGTCTCCCATCACGGCCCACGAGGATGGGATGGGATGCCTCTCTGCAACCGATTCACGGCATAATTCTGTTTTATGTAAGATATGAGAGGTGGATTGTGAAGATGGACTCTCTTTGGAAGAAAAACAAACGGGAAAGTGGCAGTAGCTAAACCAGGAAATGTCACCTCAGCCAACGAAACAGTTGCAGCATAGATCCCCAACAACAATTGAGCAACATAGCTGACGATGTAACGATGCTTAAGATCCAAAGTGAGTTATGTCAGAAAGTCATCCGTGGCTCTCGTGCAGCGTGGCAGCTTGCGCTATTGAATCTGAATGAAAAGAGATACCAGAGAACATGCCGTCCTTGTCCAAACACTCAACATTGAGCCATCTCCCGGTGATGTTGCATAATCCTCAGAGTGGGTCACTTTGCTGATAAAGGCACAGGCGCTCATATTGTGCAATATCAACCGTGGCAGCCCACAGCGACGCATTTAACATGAAACGTAAATGTAAATATGTGATCTCCTAATCTCATCTCTCTGCTGCCGTTTACATGCGCTGTTTCGTAACGAATCACAAGATGACGAGAGAGAGAGAGACAGTGTATAAATAATCACTGGCTACTGATCTGGATAATATCAATATATATATATTTATCTTTTAATTGTTGAATATATAAGAATTGATCAGGTTTGAATAAGACTAGAAACAACAGTGTGTGTTGTGCTGCTGTTAATCAGATACTGTTTGCTCTGTGACCACCGGGTAAACAAAGTCGAGGTCCTTCAGCCAGTGGCCTCTTATAAATCAGTGTGTCCAGCTCTAATAAAACAGTGACAACCAGCAGCACAGAACTGGCATTGTGCAGCAGCAGCAGCATCAGGTCTGGTGTTCTAATTGCCTGAAGGCCGGTCCACCATCAGCCAATCAGAGCAGGAGATGAGCTGCAGCGAGCCGAGCACAGCGGCGCTCCTCTTATGAGTAGTCACACGTGTCCAGTTCAGTCGTGTCTGTTGTGAAACGCTATTGTGCACAATTTCCGTTTAGTTTCCTCACATTTTGACCACGTTTTTTTTTTTTTTTTTTTTTTTTAAATAATCCTTCCTCCATGCTGTAGCTTGATGCTATATGTGCGCTGTGCAATACTTGTGCTCTATTTTTGAGGAGCTAAAAATAGTGTTTTTCGACAGTGAATGAAATTGCAGAATTTATTCATAGACGAATCCCTTCCGTTTAGCTGGAAGAGACGGATGCAGGCGTTTTTTATGGTCGAGGGCTGTTCTAAATGAAACGCTCCCTCACAGCAGGCGGCCGTTTGCAGCATGATGTCAGCTGGCTAAAACAGGGCTGATGGTCAGTGGTTTCAGACTGACATTTGAATCTTTTCACAGAGGTCTGTAATCACTCTCACCACTCTCCCTATTCCTTTGTTTGTTTTTGGGACACTCAAACTGTGAACTTGTGATAATGTATTAGTATTAGGATGCTGTTGCTCTATTGCAGGGGTCACTAATAGGCGGACCGCGGTCCGGGTCCGGACCCAGACGTCGTTGTATCCGGACCGGAGAACCGAAAGATCATTAAAAGTGATTGAATTCTGACGGAGCGCTTCTACTTTGACCGGCGCAGCTTTTCTAGCCTTTAGCAGGAAGCACACCGACCAATTACATGCGTTGTAAGTCATGTCACGTGATGCTACTCAGCCAATCAAATGTGTGTATTCTGATAAGCATCGCGGCTTGAGTGAGATATAAAGAGACAGGAGAGACTGGACGAGAGGCCGAACAGTCGGAATAGAACGAGAGTCTTTAACCAAGAATGGACAGACTCTTATATCTTCATTCTTCCCACAGACAGTTCAAAACCAGTGTGTCTCTTATGTTCAGAGACCGTGTCGATTATTAAAAGCGGTAATGTGAAGCGCCACTACGAGACAAAGAACAACTCTTTTCACTCACATCTGAAATGAAGACACAGAAAATAATTCTAAGAGCCCAATATGATCAGAATCCTAACACATGAATTCATTGACCAACTATGATGTTAACAGAGAGAATAGAGCTGAAACAAGTAGTTTAATAACCACACATGAAGTTTGTGCTCACACATTTCTCCTTTTAGAAGATGAGAAGAATATAATATCATGTTTTTTTTGGGTGACATCTCTTCACACCTGAATGAACTGAATTTAAAGCTGCAGGACAATTCGGTTCAGTGCATTTTTCTCCAATTAAGTACTTTATTTTAACATTTTTCAAAAGCTTTCTTTTCTGTTTATTTTGTATTTGTATACATCCAGCCCTTATAGTAATTGAAATAAGAGAAGAACATTTTTTTATTATTAGAATATTTATTATTTAGAATTCATCCAGTTAAATTTGAAAACTGATGATACATATTGTAGAGATATTATTTAATTAAACTTTCTTTATTTGATTTGACAGTCAGTTGTTGACTACATACAGACGTTAATACAACTGCTAGGCTGCTTCAATAATTATAGCACTAAATCATTGCGCAAGTTGGACATATTTGTGATGTTCTGGACCTTTGCGTGAGGAAATTCTCTCGAACTGGACCTCGTTGAACTTTAGTTGAATACCTCTGCTCTGTTGGCTCCAGCTGTTGCCTGCCTCCTCTTTTGATAAATATTTCATCAAAAATAGTTCAGCTTCAACACCAAACAGCATTCCAGGATTTTAAGTCATAGATTAAATGAAAGCTCCAGTGAGTTATTCATTTTAATATGGAAATATAGCTGGTGTGGCACATCTGGTGGTTAACAGGGTTATTTCCTTTGACCTTAAACTTTATGATCAAAACCAGACGACAACGTTTTTCCCGTTACATCATTACGTTACATGACGCAAACTTCTTTATTAACGCCCACCTTTGGTGGAGCGCCTAAGAACAGTGTCCCTTTATGCCCAGCCTAGAAGGATAATACTGTACAGTGGCGGAGGAGAGAATTAAATGCAATTTAAAAGCCTATAGATTGCTTACTAATCCCTCACAGAAATGCAGAGTCAATGCTTCTCCCAGCAGCTGGACAAAGTGCTCCCAGTGGCCTATGTTGACGTTGGAATTTCTGGTTCACTAAAGGAGGTCAGTGGTATCTAAATATCCACCCACTCTGCTCACAAACGAGCGCTAAGGCGGTTGTTTACTCAGTGGGACAGTAGTGAACTGCATTCTTTGCACGTGTGTGTGTGTGTGTGTGTGTGTGTGTGTGTGTGCAAGAGGGACACTTGTTAGCCTGTTTGCATTGTCCTCTGGGGAGCACCACCATGCTCAGGGTGTTTCCAGCATGGCGATGATGTAATGCACGCTGTGCCCGCGCTCCTTGTTTGCAGAGTCACATGTCGCGTCTGAGTCCTGGAGACGGGGCAACAGAAAGGGCTCGATATGCACACTGGTTGCTCTCTTCACCTCCTATTTACAGTTTACTTAATTATGGGATCATTTGACAAAATTATATGTCGATTCGATTTTATCTAACAAGTTGTGCCCTTTAAAATGTTGATTAAATCAGACGTGTTTGCATCTAGACTCTGCTGCTGGGAAGTTACCTAAAAGCCTGAGTTTGATCTGATTTGCCTTAACGAGTGTAGTGCTTGAAAAAGTGTAAAAAAAAGTCGTTAAGAACTCGCCTGCGTGCCGAAGCAGCGCCTGATCAACACTGGTGTTTACACTCTGGTGGTCTGTCCCTCGTGCTTTAGGATGGTAAGGGAAAGGGGAGAGTTGCTCTGTCAGTATAGTGTGTACCCCGGGATAAATATAGTCACACAACTATGCCACCGTAGCATGTTAGACCTCATCGCCGCGCTGTGCCTCAGCTAAAAATTCCTGCCTGACCTTCACTCTTGGAAGGCACCGGGGTGGTCACAAGGCTGGAGGAAGCCACAGCAGAAGCAGCTCAGAGAGAGAGAGAGAGGGAGAGAGGGCGAACGGGGGAGAGTTCTGGAGGTTGCGTGGTCTCCCGTACCAAACGCTACTCCCACTTTTTTAAAACACACCCGCCGTTCGGCTCTGCGCGCCATGGAAACTATGCCCAGCAGGACAATGCCATCTGACGCACGAGACATGGACGTCGGGGGATTTTAGTAGCAAGCGTTTGCCTTGATTCAGGACAACCCTGGACACCGTATCGTCCTTCCCCACTATGGACGGGACGGCTGTGTGCTGGAGTAAGGCCAGCGTCATCAGCTTCATCAAGGGCCTGGGTAGGTGCTGAGTTGCCAGATGTGAGGGGGAGCGTGTTCTGAGAGATCGTCACACGTGCTGGGCATTCCTCGAAACGCTTTGTGTCCTGAAAGGACCTCGAGAAGAAGACCCGTTTCCTGGTACCACAGCGTTTCTCCAGCTTTGTCAGAGCTGCACACTCTTAACAGCCTCTGAAATATGCTGATTGGAACTTCGCTCAACTCCTGTCTTTTTGTTGTGCTGATCTCAGTTCCCCGTTCTTTTGTGCGCATTTGTCAGTTTCCTTCAACTATCTGTAAAGAGGTAATAGTTCTGAGTAAAGCAGTTCAGGTAATTCATTAGAGCCGAAAATGCTCCTGTTTGTCTGATTCCACTTTTGGCAGACTATAGAAGTCATTAGATTAAATGATCAGCTATGTGATTCCTCTTCTTAATACATACTGTAGGTTTTTGCCTTGTCTCAACATGAATACATGAACGTAAATTACTTTAATTTCGAGGTTCGACAGGTCTGCATGCGATGTGCTTAAACATGACGTTCAGGCCTACGGTACGATGAAGTGCTGATTCTAATAATCTTATCTCACATTCATTTAATTCAGCATTTCACATAATGGTCTCAGAGAAGTCTCTCCATATGACATTTTCACTTTGCATAACTTTGCAGCAAGGCCGAGCTGTTTTCATCGTACTGTGTTTTGTCTCAGTAAGCTCTAACCAAACCGGTTTTCAACAAAGGTTTGAAACAGTTATGATCCATAATTCAACGAGCAAAGAAAACAAAACTCATGCTGGCTCACAAAGTCTGGTGCTTGATATGATACTTTGGCAGATGTATTGTCCTCCTGACACAATGCAGGCTGTACTTTGCCGCTGCTGATTTCTGTCCAGTCCCATTTATTTATTAGACTCGCACACTTTAACACGCTCAGATTGCTTCGGCTGAAGGAAATGTGGTTGTAATTGTCAGGCGGTAATTCTCCTCTGTCCGCTCTGAATATTTAACACGTTAGATTTACGGCACTGTGGGAGGCGGACGTGCAGTTAGCCATTGCGGAGTTTCAGGCTAAATAAAAATCTCACATGTTCTAATGAGATGTTTGTATGCAGTTCTTCACTATATTTAGCACTTTTGTGTCTGGAAGCAGCAGAGCGTAACACCGAGCTGCATTTGAACTTGTGTGTTAGTTTGCGTGCTTTTTACGGCCTAAGCCAGCCGTAATTAAACGTGGGCCGCATCGTTGAAGGATGGTCACATGCACAAGATCTTTTGCTTCCCTCAAAGGGCAATGACATCTTTGGTACGAAATGAAAACACCAGCTGCTGGCCATGGTGTTTTCATTTCCATATGCGCTCTGTTCACTGTAGCAGTAGGAAAAGAAAGAGCCGACTCGGGGCAAGCCAGTGCCCTTTGGACCGTCTCCCTCAGGAATGTTCAACATGTTGGGAACTTCATGTCCATGTTTGGAAGCTTCACAGTAATGCTCTATTCGGTGATCTCTCTTCGTAAACAGATCCACGGCCGGTCCTGTCCCACTCATTTTGCGCTTGAATAGGAAATGTTCGACCTAACGCCGTTGTTTACCGTCTCGTGCTTTCTCTCTCCGTAGCCTCGCCTGGGAACGGATTCAAACCCCCCATCGCTCCAGTCTGCTGTCCTCAGGGAGAGAAGGGCCCACCGGCCATGTTGCCCATCAGCGTTGACCCGGAGAGCAAGCCGGGCGAGTACGTCCTCAAGAGCCTGTTCGCCAACTTCACCACCATGTCAGAGCGCAAGATCCGCTTCATCATGGCTGAGCCGCTGGTGAGTCGTCAGAGAGCGACGGACTGAAGGGTTACTGCTCTTTGTGTCCCGTGGCGATTGGCTGTTGTTGATATTTTCAAAGATGTGTGGAGATCGTCACGTGCTTCAGAAGTTGACACAAAATAAGAAGGAAAAATCGTCTGTTGATGCTCAGATCAGATATTATCACTGCCTGACAGAGGAGTATAAGCAGATTAAACACAGCTTGAGTGAAGATGTTTGTGATTGTCCCGTTTGAATACATTTAGAGGCTGGTAAAACTGTATTAAATTATTCAGGAAGTAAAAAGCAAAGATTGGAGGAAAGTCCCCAACATAAGCACATCTGCTTTTAAGGTTCATTTTTTTTTTATTATTATTATTATTTGCTGCCCTGTTAACCATCTCATGACCCCTTGTGGGTGTCCCGACCCCCAGGTTGTGAACCGCTGTAACAAGGTCAGACAGGAAGCCTCCTAGATAGGCAACAGTAGCTTGACATGAATGAATTACAAACTGTGGTTTAGATTCTTTACCTAAGTAAAAGTACCAATACAACTATTGAAAAAGTGCTTCAGTACCAGTTCCAATAATTAAAATCTACTTAAGTTAAGGTACAGTACATATTATTAGAAAAATGTAAAGTAAAAAAGTACTTATTCTGCAGAAAAATGTCCTCTGTGACTGATAACTTAGTAGACATAACAATATTTGATTGTAATTACCAATACATCAATGCTAATGAAGCATTTTACTGCCGTAGCTTGAGATGATTTGGTTTTAACTAACCAATAATGTACAGTCTGGTAGTTTAGTCCAGTGGTAACAAAACTACAGCTTAAGAGTCACAAGATAATTATTCGGAGGGTCGTGAGATGATTCATTGGAGAGGAAGGAAGACAAAACTAAGTTCTGCTCCTCAGGTTTCTTCGAGCAACATTTTTGGACTTTTGTTTTTACCTTTTTGGCCTCTAAAAGTTATTTAAATGAAACTAGATCTCTCCCCCAACTAGACGCTATGCTTTGTGACGGATCACAAAGCCACTGCTTTCAATAACTCATTTTAAAAGCTTATCATCCTGAATCTTTTTTTAATCTGATTCATGATTTTTGTAACAACCAACAGCCTGACTCACTGCTAATGAAGCCAGTAACAGTTTAAACTTCAAAGTGATATAATACTGAGTCCCACACACATAAAAGCGGAGATGTTAACTACGTTGTCATATGAAATTGCCGTCAGCTAAAAGCCTGGTTGTTTTGTGTGAAGCGGCAGCTCCATCAGCACAAAGCATGAAGCAGCCTTGGGTTGATTTTCAGAGACATTCTGCATGAATGGATTAATATCTACCTCACTTCATTGTTCAGTTCAGTAAACTTGCACTGCATTGTTGCTTTACAGGAGGGTAAAGTAGCAATTATTTTCATTAGCAGGTAATTATTATTCTTTTTGATCAATCGTTTAGGATATGAGACCCTTGAAATATTCAGCTTAGAAGGATATATGACAAAAGAAAATCAGCAAATCTTCTCATGTGAGGCGCTAGAATCAGAGAATATTTGGGATTTTTTTTTTCACAATCATAATCGCACCATTCTGAGGCTTTCAGCTAACTGTCAAATGCCTGATATTTTAAATAGGAAAGTACTTCCGGCTTGAATATTAATCAGCAAGTCGTTAAATGAATTTCCATCTACTGTGTTTAATGGACATTTCCTGAAAGTTAGATGACGGTAAAAGCTTCCAATGAAATCTTTGAGAGACTTTTTTTTGTCCAGTGGAGGTTGAAGCCGATCAGTGGGGCTAACAACAGCTGTCATGAATAATTCTGTGTACAGACAGTCAGGCTACCGCACTGCTCACCACCTGCTCCCAGAACCACATTAGTACCATACAAGAGCTGCTGAAAGTCAACTAAAAATGACCAACTGATCCATATTACTAAGAAAAGCCTCAGAGAGCAGAACCTGTAGCTTTATGTCACTGACGCGTTGTTTACCACAGATAGTTGCCCTTTATCGTTGTGTGAATGAAACCAAAATGTGGTGAACAAAAAGAAGGTGTGGATACTATTTACAATGCTTGTATGCAGGTTGTACAGGTCTGGTTTACTTGTGGCTGCTATGGCAGTCTCTAGTTTTAGGGAGTGTGATTTATAGGAAGCTGTTAGTCACCGGTCCCGGTCTGCAGGGAAGTGTTAATTAATTACCACAGGGAAAGTGGGCACCCCGTCGTTTCAGTGTAACTCCTCTAGAGAACTACAGGGAGGACGTGTCTGTCCTTGTTTTTCCTCTCAGTGGAGACTCGGCTGACTAATTTGTTTTAGCCCTGCCTTGTAGTTATTGGCACACAGTTGTCCCTCCTGCTCATCCTCATCATTCAGGGGAATTTGTTTCACTCAATCTGTCCGACAAACTGTAGTCAGTATTAATTCATGAAATCCAGAAGGAATTTCATTTTGCAAAAAAAAAAAAGAGAATGCATTAAACAAAAATGCTGTAAATCTGTGAGATAATTGAATACAGTGTTGCTGTATCAGACGACCACAAAGGGCAGTAAAGTCCTTTAAAGCTCAGCTGGGCGTGAGGCATCGACCTTTCTGTCTTTCAAGCACCGATGGGCTCCTCAGATGCAAGCATTCGTCCAAAAACTAAAAAGTTCATCAGATCAGGGCCTTAGCTGGCGTTGCAGCTGCAATAGAGACAGAGCGACATTACCATCAGCCCACGCAATGTCAATGTCAGTCACATCAGACCTGCTTCGGATTAATCATCAAGTAAACGATGTGCTGTGATCTGCTGTCCGGCCAACGAGGCAGCAGAGGGACCAATCAGGCAGAGCAGAGTAGCAGAAAGGTAAAGGGAAGCAGATGCTTTTATTTGTTCAAGGATAGATCAGGTGGCAATGTAAACATGCTCCTATTACTGGTGTGTGTGTGTGTGTGTGTGTGTGTGTTAGATAGTGTGCCCTGCTAAAGCTGCGTTAAATATCTTTAAAAACTCAAATTAAAACCTTTTGTAATTTTATTTGTTCATCTTCATTTTGACTTTTTCCCAGATGCGTTCAGGCAAGGCGTTTTATTTCTACAAAAATGAAATCGAATCGAACCATATAAAGTTTGAATGTGTTTTATTGTAACCAATTCAGATTTACTGTAAATAATGATTAAAAAAAAGATATAAATGCTTAAGGAAGCTAAGTTGATGTGTTAATATATAGTCAAGTGTTACAATATTCGCCATCCTGGTCACCAGCTCTTGATATCCAAACACACTCAGCCTTCATTTACAACAAGTAGGATGTGCTACTAATGATACACAGAAGTCAGGACTGTCCTCACAGTGTTTAACCCAAATCCCCCATGACGGCCTTTATCTCCGCTGATAGAAGACTGTAATAACGGGAGCTGTCATGTCTGCCTCATCTCTAATATCTGACCCTGGCTGCTCATGCCTGGCATCAGACTGATTGATGGCTCTCTCATTAGCTGGGCTGTAATGAGTCCCCGTTAAAAAATACTCCACACGGTCTTCGGACCTAGCGGATGGAGCTACGAGCTTCAGACCAAACTTTGTCAGTTTGACTTTGTACAAATAAGAAAACCGACAAAAGTTGTAAAATGACTCCTTTTTTTTTTTCTGTGTTTTTTAGGAAAAGCCATTAACAAAGTCACTGCAGAGGGGAGAAGATCCTCAGTTTGACCAAGTAAGTGCTGCGAAAAATAAAAATAAAAGTGATGTTCATAGTTACTTTATTCATTTAACAATTAGATTAAAGGATGGGATTTTGTGGTTGTAATTTTATCTCCACGAGTTTTACAGTATAACTTGCAAGCGGTTATATACAAGACCGACATTGAACTGTTTTGTCTCTCCCTGTGAGCACCTTGGCCAGTCACTTCTAAAATACTGCTCTAGTATGATGCACTGTGCCATGAAAGAGCTGCTGGGTGAAAGCTCTGCTCACATCCCAAAAGGTCTTTCACATCCAGTCAAAGGCAGGAGTGTTTACCTTGAGAGCTGGCGCTAGCTCTGCGCTAGGTGTGTCCAGCAGGTCCGTGGCTCTGGAGAGAAGGCCCTTTCACAGCCACAGAGGTGTGTTTGTGCTGCTGCGTGAGGCCATTCAGCAGCCACACAGAGCCAGGATTCTTCCCCGGCCTCGTGCTGAATGAAGGGCTCGCTGTGTTCCCAAGCCCGACCAGACTCTCCTCCCTTCCTGTGTGCCCGGCCCATCCCGCCCGTTCCTTCCTCTTCCCTCTCCCTCCCCCAAGACTGAGGGAGGCTGCCCCACGGGCACCTTGTCTCTCTGCACAGTCCCAATGAGGACCAGCTCCCCCTTCAATCTCATCTCTGTCCCTTAATGCAGCTTTGGACTGAAAAGCTCCCTCATTTACTCCCGTCTATTGTTCAAATGTTGGAAAACACAGTGAAACATACATGCATTCTCTTCGTTTACATTGCTGTACAAATGAACAAAGGAAACGCCAGCTTGCTATCTCTTAGTTTGGTATGCGAACTGCCAAACACAAACATGCATTTGCACGATGTGTGCGTCTTCTTCTTCTTCCAGCTGATAAGCACCATGAGCTCGTTGGCTGAGTACTGTCTCCCCTCCATCCTGCGCACGTTGTTTGACTGGTACAAAAGACAAAACGGACTAGAGGAGGAGTTGCACGAGTACCGGCCAAGAGCCAACACCAAGTCCAAAAAGTGAGAATCGCTACGTTGATTACTGCATGCAACAATGGGTCACTCGTGGAAAATATAAAGAAGGAACGGTGATGCTCACATGCACTGTGCAATTTTAGCAAACCTGTGCTCTTGTTTTTTTTCTCTCTCTAACAGCGATGAGCAGCAGAGAGATTATCTACTTGAAAGGAGGGATTTGGCCATCGACTTCATCTTCTCTCTTGTTCTTATAGAAGTTTTGAAACAGGTGACTTGACTTAACTGTTGTGCACAAAGGCTGACTAGTTTATCCTTTTTTTTTTTAATGATATAAAACTCACTTAAGTAGAGCTGTTGTGGTTTTACTGCTGCTGAAAAAGAGGATACTTATCATGACCGGTAGTTTGTGAATGTGTTGTTTTTGAACATTCCTTCTCACGCCACTGTGTCTCCCGCTTGTTAACTAGATGCCGCTCCACCCGGTCCTCGACAGTTTGGTCAATGAGGTCATTAACTTGGCCTTTAAGCACTTTAGATACAAAGAGGGGTAAGCGTCTGTCTTTGAGCACCGCTCTTTCTTTCTTGTAGCTTTAAGTTTCTCTAAGGTTTGTTTTGTTTTTCTGTCTGTCTGGTGTTGTGTTTCCCTCAGGTATCATGGTCCTAACACTGGCAACATGCACACTGTAGCTGACCTCTATGCAGAAATCATAGGCGTGTTAGCCCAGTCCAAGTAAGTAGCAGAGGCAGAACTATGGTTATATAATTCAGTATTATTGTTTCGTTTTTTTTTCTTTTCCATGTCTTCATTGTAATTCTTCATTCTCTGCTCTATTGGGCTGTGTTGCCATTCCTAATTCTTTAAAACATCTCCCTGTTCAAGAGACTGGAACAGACCGTAGGGACAACACACTTTTGGACAGGTCGCTTTCACACCAAACTAGGACTGGAAATTGATGTCTGTTTATTTGAAGTTTTCAGATCATTGCAGCAAGGAACAAACCCTTTAAATAGAGATATGGTTGTTAAGCCCTCTTCATTCCTCCTTTCAAAAGTGCGCTCTGCTTAATTTCCTGCAGAAGATACTTCACCGAGAGGCTTTTATAGAGATCTTTAAAAAGTATTCGGGTATAACTCACAGTTATATTTGGTGGTTTCTCCACAATAAAATACCAGAAACAAGTTCTCCTCACTTTATTAAGATGCAGAAACAGCTGTATTCGGTTTCGTATGAGTACTACCAGGCACCAGAGAAGAGATTAAGAGATGAATTATCTTCTAAATTTAGAACAGCTGAAGAATCCCATCTCTGGTTCAATTTGGGCAAGGGATCCGGTGCTAGGCCAGCAGTTCATCTTGGGGCACAGACTCAGAGTCTGCATGCTGAGGGTAAGACGAGGGGTTGGTATTTTTGGGAGACGTGCTCCTTGAATATTGTCTATATTCTCTCCCCGTCACGACTCTGAAGTGGAGGAACTTTTTTGTGGAAGTGCTGATTTGGGATTTGTCTGACTGAGCGATACAGGCGTGTCTTTATATAGAATCTCATTTTGTCTTTCTCTCAGGTTTCCCGCTGTGAAGAAGAAGTTTATGACCGAGTTAAAGGAGCTGCGGCAGAAAGAGCAGAGTCCTTATGTAATCCAGAGTACTATTAGCCTCATCATGGGGGTCAAGTTCTTCCGAATTAAGATGTATCCTGTCGAGGACTTTGAAGCCTCTTTTCAGTTCATGCAGGTACAGCAGACTTCTAGAATCTGTAATGATTATTATAAACCTGCCTTACAGTATAAACTCATTATGTGTTATAAGTTATCAGTAATACATTGTTTGTGTAATATGTTTTCATTGTGTGTTAAATGAGTTGCTACTCTGTTTATTACAGGAGTGCGCCCAATATTTCCTGGAAGTCAAGGACAAGGACATTAAGCACGCCTTGGCTGGTCTCTTCGTGGAAATCTTGGTTCCTGTTGCAGCCGTGAGTTGTTGTTTTTTTTCCTTCAGTGTGCGTTGCATGCATTACAAAATAATTCATTTGAATCGTAGAGGAGCACTACTCTGGATAGGACTGTGTCTCGTCACGTGACCGAGTGTATCGTTGTCCTAGGCCGTGAAGAACGAGGTGAACGTACCCTGCCTGAGGAACTTTGTGGACAGCTTGTACGACACAACCCTGGACTTGTCCTCCAGAAAGAAGCACTCGCTGGTTAGTTAATCGGCAGAAAAAAAACAAACTGACACTTGATTGTTGGCCTTGTTAGATTTGTAGACCTCCGCTTCGTTTTCACTCTTGACACCCTCCGCTGCATGCTTAGATTTCCTGGATGCCTGTGGTCTCTGTGAATCCTCAAGCATTTCAAGGTCACTCTTGTGTAATGTTCTCTTGCAACGTCATCGCCCACACTAGAAATAATTTATGAGGGAAGACAGGCGGCCATGTCAAAGCATTAAAACGAGCATGAAAGCAGTGGAGTATATATAAGCATAAGTAAAGTCTTCAATAAAGCATTTCAACACAGCACTTCACAGTGAAATGGAAAGACAACACTAACAGCAACAGCAAGAAGCATAACAAAAGGAGAAAAGCTCAGCAGGTCTTCAAAAGAAACATGGTCTTACATTGCTGTAATGCAGCTATGGTTCAGAGATAATGCATAATTCCTCAAATTATTAGGACAAACTCAAATATTACACCTGGAAACTATCATTTTTTAACCTCTCGTTAAGTCAGTGTGAAGCTATTTTAACATGATGAAAGAGATCTGAACACTGACTGTTCTCTACGCAGGCGTTTTACCCGTTGGTGACGTGCCTGCTGTGTGTCAGCCAGAAACAGTTCTTCCTCAACAGATGGCATGTCTTTCTCAACAACTGCCTCTCAAATCTGAAGGTAAGGCAGCCTTCAGACTACAGTAGTCTTTGTTAATCACGGAGGACTGTTCAGATACATGAAGGTTGTGTTTATCAAATGTGCACAAATTGTTTGCCTCCGCTTCAGCTGTCAACAGAATCGTGCTAATATGCATTGCTGCTTGGTATTTTATTGTATTCGTGGCTTGATAACGTTGCTTCAGGCAGAAATTATTCTAACAATTCTCATCAGCATTAAATATAGGATGTAATCAATCAATCAATCAATCAACATTTATTTATACAGCACAATTTTAAAATACAGCAAAGGTTGCCCAAAGTTCTGCACACACAGTCGATATGCAGTCATACAAACAAAGACTTGATTAATAACAGTAAGTTACATTAAAATCCAGACAAACTGGCACAAATCACACAAAGGTGCCGTGTTAAGATCAAAGGTGATAGGCCAGGGAAGATAAATAGGTTTTTAAATGACTTTTAAACATTGGTAAACTGGATGACAACCTAATGTGAAGGGGAGGGTTGTTCCAGAGCTTAGGGGCAGCGACAGAGAAGGACCGGTCGGCCCGGGTTGTCATTTTTGTTTTCGGAAAACAACTAAAAGCTGTTGGCCGAGAGATCGTAGTGAGCGAGGTGGGGTATAGGGCAGCGGCAGGTCAGACAGATAAACGGGGGCGCCGCCATTTAAACACTTTAAAAACAAAGAACAACATTTTAAAATGAATTCTGTACTCTACAGGTAGCCAATGAAGGGATTTTAAACTCGGTGAAATGTGTTCAGGCCTGCGTGTTCCAGTTAAAAGTCTCGCTGCAGAGTTCTGCACCGCCTGAAGGCGCGATAGATGTTGTTTTGCTGATTCCAGCATACTAAGAATTACAATAGTCCAGCCTGGAGGTGATAAAAGCAGGGATAACTCTCTGCAGGTCTTTTGACTTTAGCTAAGAGTCTTAGCTGAAAGAAGCTGACTTTGACTTGGAGGTCCAATATAAATGATGAGTCCAAAATATGAGCCTTGTGTGATTACAGATCCCTGTCATTTAGTAATCATATCATAACTTACAATAAACCTTTAGGCTGCCACTTGTTGAAAAGCTTTTCTGTCATTGACTTTGTTTCATAACTGTATTTTATTACAGAGCAGAGACCCTAAGATGGCTCGTGTTGCACTGGAGTCCTTGTATCGACTGTTGTGGGTCTACATGATCAGAATCAAGTGTGAGAGCAACACTGCAACGCAGGGGTAAATATCTAGGAACTCTTTGATCTCAGTCAAAGAGGAAGAGCTGTGGACTGCTTTTACTACTTTTTTTCTGTGATGATCATTTTCAGTCGGCATTGATTCTGGCTTTAGGGGAAGGAAAAACTTGCCTTTTTACTGCAAACCCTCTGTCTTTGTTACTTATTTTAGTGGTGTTAGCCAAAAAAGGAATGCTTTTTTCTTTTCTTTTGAGACGTTGTTATGAGCCACAAGAATACCAAATGGGTCAAGCCAAAATAAACCTCCTCTCAAGCGATGGAGTAAACCAATTTATTACAGTTTTCTCTGTACATTTCATCAAACTTTTTTAAATGTTTGTTAAAGGTCTCCTCATAACGTGTTTGGTCTCTCTGTGTCCACAGTCGCCTCAACACCATTATAACAACGCTTTTCCCCAAAGGCTCCCGCAGTGTGGTACCAAGAGACATGCCTCTCAATATCTTTGTCAAAATCATCCAGTTCATTGCACAGGTAAACACAATAATGTGCTATACTGCACTATAGAGAAGTCACACAAATTATAATTCACGTAACTGTATGTTAAATATACCAATACAAGGTCTCTTATTGAAACTTGTATCTCTTGACAGTCATGACATCATATTTAACACATTTTCTCTTCGTATTTCATTACAGGAAAGGCTTGATTTTGCCATGAGAGAGATTATCTTCGACCTTCTTTATGTCGGGAAACCAGCAAAAGCCTTTAGTCTTAATCCAGAGGTACGCATTCAACATTCACTTATACAGTTCAATGTGTTTATAGAAAAATGTAGAGAAGAAGAAAATGCCCCCTTTAGCTCTTTATCAAAATATAATTCTCTGAAAGAAATGATACTAACTGCTTCTTTGTCATAAACCGTCCTGGGCTTCTTACAGATCCACAGTTTGTCTCGTATAAAGTAAATGTGAAATAAACATAGTGTTGCTGTGGTTACAAATAGGTTTAAAAAATATTTTCAGCTAATTTGACAGATTCTTTGAATATATGAGGGGCGCATGAAGTCAAATAGAGACTACTGTATATCCACTCGACTTACAACTTTGTGTCACAGCATTTCCCTCAATTGTAAGGCAACAGAACAATCTATAATAATCTATTGTTTACGTCCTGAAACTGCAGTAACTGCTGATACAATTGATTTTTTTTCCAGCTGAAGTGGTGTTTCATTGTCTGCTGTGTTTACTCACATTTTCTCGCAGGACAAATAATGCAATATTGAAAATTGATTAAAAACCAGCTGAACTTTTTTTGTGCAGAGAATGAATATTGGTCTGAGAGCATTCCTGGTCATAGCCGATAAATTGCAGCAGAAGGATGGCGAGCCTCCCATGCCTAACACTGGTTGCACTTTACCCTCTGGGAATACACTCCGAGTCAAGAAGACATACCTGAGCAAAACGCTGACAGATGAGGAGGCCAAAGTCATTGGTGAGTGAGACAGACCGTGGTCAGGAATGCTGTGACAGCTTATGCATCAAATGTGGAATTTAAATGGCCGTGTGCAGATGAGTAGCAGCGGTATCAACAGTTTTTCTTTCTTCTCCAGGGATGTCACAGTATTACTTTCATGTGCGGAAGGCTATTGACAATATCCTCAGACACCTGGACAAAGAGGTGGGACGCTGCATGATGATGACTAATGCTCAGATGTTGAACAAGGAGCCTGAGGACATGATCACGTAAGTGCACACGCCTCTCTGTCAGCCTCGAAGCCAAAACAATTCAAGTCAGTAAAACTCACGAGTGTTAAAAATGTTTCCAGCCCCATCATAAACTCTACTTTAACTTAATTAACCCTGGATGACAATCTGGTTATTTATCCCAATGCTAGTTCAGTTTACACTTGACAGTTGAACACATTGAAAGCAAGCTTTCGCCGTTAAAACCTACTGTAAAATGTGTTCTTAACAGAGGTGAAAGAAAGCCCAAGATTGACTTGTTCAGGACGTGTGTCGCTGCCGTTCCTCGCATCCTGCCTGACGGGATGTCCAAGCCAGAGCTCATAGACCTGCTCTCTCGGTGAGTCACCTTTATGAGGAAAGCACCTTTATGAGGAAGACAAAGCACTGGCGGCACACTCCCACTGCCTGACAAGATAATTAACGGGAAGAGATCGAATCAAGTGCTATTAATGTTTGTGTTTAGGAGAAAAACAGCGGCCACAGTAAGAACCTGAATTTCCTGCTATCCCAGTTTAACCTAAGAGAATACTTAAAATATATAATTGTAAAATGTGTGTTTGTGTATTTATACAGTATCCACACATAATGGTTATTTACTTTACTGTGTTTAAAACAATGTCATATATGCAGCTTTCATTTTCATTACTGTTTGAAGACTCAGAATCTGGGGTTTTATTCAGATTTCTGTCGATTTGACAAACCCTCGTCTGATGAAAGCGCACTTACCATCCATAGATGACAAAGTAGTTTCAATCCTGATCAGCACTTTTCAGTTTGTTTTCTTACTTAATGCTTGTTTCAGATGTGAGGCAACTGGGAGCTCGACAATTTATCTTATCATACACAGCAGGCAAATTTACGCTAGCTAAATTTAAAGAAGTGACTCAGATGAGATGGATACGATTTTTGCACTGTTGACATCTTGCCCGCCGGTTAATCTTCAGGCTAAATTTATCTGAAATGAAACCTTCTCATTGGTAGAAGATAAGGGACTTAATGTAACACCTCTAAAGAAACCTGTTTGATTCTAGTTTTTCTTTGTCTTCTTTGTCAGGTTGACGATCCACATGGACGACGAGCTGCGTCTCATTGCCCAGAATTCTTTGCAAAGTCTGCTGGTTGACTTCTCCGACTGGCGCGACGACGTTCTGTTTGGATTCACTAACTTCCTGTTGCGTGAGGTCCAAGACACTCACCAGGGACTGTTGGATACGTCAATCAAATTACTGCTGCAACTGCTCACTCAGTGGAAACTAACGCTGGCCGCCCCAGGGAAGAGCTATGACACCGCTAAAGTACACACAGCCGAGGTACAGAACGCACCTTTGTGTCAGTCGCGACATATTTTTGTGCCTTTCACAAGTGGTGAAGAGTAATCAAACTCATTCAGGTTTATTCTGCTCCAACACTTGACAAATACCTGTTCTAGAAATAAAAATGTTATGTGCTAAAGTCTCATTTAAATCATGCTTTTTTAAAAAATCAGCTTTTGTTTTCTTTCCATGTTTATGTCACAGCTGCTGCAGTCCAGCTCAAGTGTTAAGATGCCGGCAGAGCGAGGTCCTCACTCCACTGTGCTGCATGCAGTGGAGGGACTGGCACTCGTACTGCTCTGCTCCTGTCAGCTGAGCACCCGCAGACTTGCCATCGCCATACTGAAAGAGATACGAAGTCTATTTATGACCATCGGGCAGTCTGAGGTAAATGGGACAACGTTAAACTGACAGAATACCTTAAAGTTTGATGACTGCGTTTACAAACTGTGATTCGATGTCTTTTTTTGTCAACCGCAGGATGATGATAAACCAATGATAGAGATCATGGACCAGCTCAGCCCTGTAATCCTGGAGAGTTTTGTCAATGTGACAGTCTCTGACACGGTAAGTTGTTTGTAGCTCCAAACAAACTCCAAACTGGTTCACAAAACAGCAAATGCTTGATACGTCGACTGTAAAACAGAAGCTTGGTTTCGTAATCTAGCGTGTGAAAGAGGAACAAACAGCTGGAACTGAGCAGCTGTTGACCTTTTGACTCTGACTTATGTAATCATCACGCTCTCAACATGACGCTAAGATGTATTGAGAAAGGGATAATACAGTAAATGTCCGTATACGCATGCGTTTTTCTAAATATTCCATTTGATTATCTGATGAGGAATTTCTTTTAATAACTGCATTATTTACATTTAAATCATTATTCTTAAACATCAGGATGAAGAGAGAGACGAAAAAGAAATGTTGCTATTTGGACGAGTTGTTCAGTCGTCACCTTTGACCCTACTGTGCCGCTTGCTTGTTTGCAGGTTGCCCAGCCGGCTGGCCACCACGTGGACCTTCAGTGGCTCGTGGAGTGGAACGCGCTGCTCGTAAACAGCCATTATGACATTCGGAGCCCCTCACACCTGTGGATCTTTGCCCAGTCCGTGAAGGACCCCTGGGTGCTGTGTGTATACAGCCTCCTCCGACAGGACAACCTACCCAAGCACTGCTCCACAGCCCTCAGCTATGCCTGGCCCTACGCCTTCACTCGAATGCAGATGCTCATGCCCCTGGTAGACCCAAAGTAAGTGTCCTTGAACATTCTCGTTTTAAGAATAGCCACTTGGTACCACTTCCCCGTTGCATACCTCCTCAAGATCCCTTGTTATACACAGCTCAGATAAAAACAATGGCTTTCTTTTTGTGTGATTCACCAGTAACCCAGTGTATGCGAAGAAGACCAACACGTCTGGCAGCGGGGACAATTACGTCACCCTGTGGAGAAACTACCTTATCCTTTGCTTCGGGGTAGCCAAGCCCAGTATCATGAGCCCCGGCCACCTGAGAGCATCGACACCTGAGATCACAGCCGCCACGCCCGACAGCGGTGTCAGCTACGATAGCAAGGTAGCTGCCTATTAAGTCCCCGAGTGCTTTGTCTCTCCAGGATCAGGTGTTCATCCGGAGCTTGTTGATATTCAAACTCTAAGCATCGAATTTCACAGCAGCTATGTCACATGAATGGAGCAGCATGCCGGCGTATTGTTAACTTCACAGAAACACCTTAATGCAGCCCTGTGTAATTAGTGATGTTCAAGCAGCGTGGGACATTGATGTGTGTGACTGAACCGTCGGTGTTTGATGTTTCAGGTCATCGGGAGCCCATCTGTGGCTTGGCTCCTGAAGCAGTTGGTTCCACTGATGAGAGCGGAGAGCATCGAGTTGACAGAGTCACTGGTTCTGGGTTTTGGTCGCACCAATTCCCTTGTTTTCAGGTATATCAGAAAGCATCATTTTTACTATAATTGATTGACACATTGGTTTTAAAGATGGATAGCAGCACAACATCAAAATATTATTGAGGTATTATTGTCCCTTTTAATGGCACAGGACCAGTCAAATTAAAGTTTGTCTAATCCATTATTTTCTCTGTATTAAAAGTGCAAGTTGACCTGTATTTGTGTGGATTTACAGAGAAAATAAACAGGGGATTATAGTTGAGTGATGCGTTGTTACTATTTATAACTGCATCTGTTTCTGAAAAATCTTTCTTTTTTTTTTACCTCAAATCTCTTTTTCCTTAGAAAATAACAGCAGTCTTACTGAAGTGTAATTTGTCCATTTAATGAACTGTATTTACGATGGTTGTTTGATAATGCATTTTACCTTAAGATGACTTGTGTGTATTTTGACTGCCTGCACACAGGGAACTTGTGGAAGAGCTACATCCCCTAATGAAGGAAGCGTTAGAAAGGAGACCTGAGGTTGGTATTTACAGCACAGTACACAACAAAACCAAAACATATACAGCTTGACGTCATTTGTGAATGAACTCGATAGTGCTCTGTGACGTTATCAGAGAGCCGACGTGTCTCAGAACATCTCAGTCACTAAATAAAGATTCATAATAATATGGGTACTTCTTAACAATTGTTTGCAGAACAAGAAGCGGCGTGAACGACGAGACCTGCTGAGACTGCAGCTGCTGCGGATCTTCGAGCTGCTGGCTGATGCAGGTGTCATCAGTGACAGGTTAGTGTGGCATTTGTTGTCACATTACAGCCCCACACTGTACAGTATCATACTCACTGTACGCACAAGTAAGATCAAAACAAGATCATCAAGCTATAACCCTTGTGTTACATGACTCCTGAGCATTAATACATGTTGAAATATTTCCGTTTGGTTTGTAATTTGTTTTCACTGGGCGTCTCCCTGTTTTTCCTACAGTACAAACGGAGCTCTGGAACGTGACACCCTCGCCCTGGGCGCCCTCTTCCTGGAGTATGTGGAGCTAAACCGGATGCTCCTGGAAGCTGAGAATGACAAAGATGCAGAGATCCTCAAGGACATCCGAGCTCACTTCAGCGCAATGGTGGCCAACCTCATCCAATGTGTGCCAGGTACTAAAAGCCTGAACGGCCTTTCTTGTGAATGCTCTGCAGGTCGGATTGATAAATTGCTGAATGTGTTGTTTTCATTTGGATGCCTGGATACAATCTATCTGTCCTTTTCATCAATTTGTGGATTGTGAATTCTATAATAGGCTCCCGTTCGGCTGGGGTTAGCACATCGCATGGAGCACAAGACTCCCGGTATTGATCTTGATGTGGAGGTAGCCCAAGGGGAGTAGATCCAAAAATAGTGCAGCTTAAGGACAGAGCAGCCAAGGATAGATGATGACTCATGGGTTGCCAAGCCTTCACAGGTCCCCACTGAATGGCTAATGATCTGTCAAGGGACATCAGTACCTTGTTATCATGTCGTGAAATGCACTTTTAGTACTTAGTTAAGGGTTTAAGATGCCTGAATTTGTTTTTATCGCTGACTCCTTACTCTCTCAATGAGCAGACCTAGAACAGACTTTCATGTCTCCCTCCCCAGTGCACCACAGGCGCTTCCTGTTTCCACAGCAGAGCCTGCGGCATCACCTCTTCCTCCTCTTCAGTCAGTGGGCCGGTCCTTTCAGCATCATGTTCACCCCTCTGGACCGCTACAGTGACAGGAATCACCAGATCACAAGATATCAATATTGTGCCCTAAAGGTAAACACGCATAATACAATCTATTGCCTTCCACAAACTATTACATGAAATAATATTACTTGTATTATTATTAATGCCTAGAAGAAATAGAAACACGTGTCTTGATCTAGTTTTTATTCAATTACAAAGCGTATGTTTGAGAACAAGTGCAGAATAAGTCCACATATTTCCTCTGTCTATTGTAGAATGATACAGTGAAATATGCTTTGTGTTTATAACCATCTAACCTATTTTGCTGACGAGATGCTGCCACCTTTTGCAATCTACTGTACGTGCTAGCAAATCACTTCTGTGAAAGGCGCCCTGCATCACTAGGTGGTGCTGCATCAGAGAAAAATCCCCCCATTCTTTATCTGCTTTAAATGTAATTCTGTTGTTTGGTACGGACTCTTCTCCACCCACGAGACAAATACTATCTCAAGTACAGCACTCTCTCTCTCTCTCTCTCTCCTGAACTGAAGTGTGACCGTGAGCGTAAATCCGTCTATCTTTAGGTTTAAAGTAACGACAGACTTTGTTGATCGGTAAACACGAGCGCTGCCGTGTAAAGTCACACGAAAAGGCTCCTGGGAGCCTCGACACGTACCTCCTGCGGCCATTCTGAGCCGTGTGCAGTGTTGCAACTGTTGACTTGTTTGTTTTTCCAGGCCATGTCTGCCGTGCTGTGCTGCGGGCCTGTGTTTGATAACGTTGGCCTCTCTCCAGACGGATACCTCTACAAGTGGCTGGATAATATACTCGCCTGTCAGGATCAGCGGGTATGTGGCCAATGCTTTACCACCGCGGCGCATTTAAACAAAGAGCTGACCCAGAAAGCCCCCCCTTCTGATCGCTTACTGAGGCCTGCTTTGTCTAAGAGCCCAAGACTAGACATTGCCAAGTGCTCGCCATTATCTTGCAGGATTGCTGGCAAGTAGTGAAGAGAGTTTTTGTATCAAAATAAATTTGTCTGATGTTCTCTTTTTTTTCCAGTTTACTGTGATACGAGATAAATCACCTGCATGTTTATTGAACACATTCCTCCTTGTCAAATTGACTTTGAGCCCTTATCCTATCAGTACGTGGCTTGATGTGTAGCAGGCACTGGGCAGGTAGCCAAGAAAATGTAATTTATCATATTTGCTGTATGACAGTATGAGTAAAGCTATTGGAATGATTTTACACTCAGTCTCCTGGATCTTGGAGAAATACACACAGCCTCAGATATTTGTGTCGCGTAAAATCAATAGAATAGAGGTGATGCTTAAAAAATATGTCTGTGTTGGTATCTGCTCCTGGCTCAGGTCCACCAGCTTGGCTGTGAAGTCGTCATCCTGCTCCTGGAGCTCAACGCCGACCAGGTCAACCTATTCAACTGGGCTGTGGATCGCTGCTACACAGGCTCCTACCAGCTCGCCTCAGGCTGCTTCAAAGCCATCGCTACAGTCTGTGGCAGCAGGTAGGAAAATCTCACATTCTCTCTGCTGTCTGTTCAGCCAGTTAAGGTCAGCTGCCTGTGCACAAACACAGTCTTCATGTTATGTTCCATCCGCTATGATCATCCGGTTTTCTAGCCCAAGTGGGGAAACCGACAGCAAACTAGCTCTTTAAGAGGATCACCTCAGCTGATCCTCTTAAAGAGCTCGTTATTTATCTGAAGTTGGACTTCCTTTTGTGCTTAAACATGATCCCAAACATTATGTGGGACACTTAAGATATTAATACTGAGCCATTAAGTTATTTCTTTCTCTCTGTGTCCTAACTAGCAGAAACTATCCAAGTGATATCGTAACACTGCTGAATCTGGTCCTCTTCAAGGCATCAGACACCAACAGAGAAATCTATGAGATTTCAATGCAGCTAATGCAGGTGAGATACACAAACACAGCTGCTTCTTGTGCTTCCGCGTAGGGTTTAATGGATAAATGACACACTTCTCCTCTTTCTTTGAACAGATTCTTGAAGCAAAGTTGTTTGTGTACTCTAAGAAGATTACAGAGCAGAAGCCAAACAGCATCCTCTACGGCACCCACGGTCCACTGCCACCTCTGTACAGTGTCTCCCTGCCCCAGCTCTCCAGCCAGCTGGCCAGCATGTACCCTGAACTCACACTTCCTCTTTTCTCAGGTAGCTGTTGATGTCATATATCTGTGCTGCGTGTGTTTGGCCACAGTAGGGCTAGCCGTGGTATTTCCGCCCGCTGTAATACTCTCTCAGGCTTGTCATCTTCTTATGGTTTCCCACTAAATGCTGCGCGCTCAATAGTCTTCCTCTCCCACCGCCCACACAAATACTGTGTAGATGGACACTCCCACTGACCACAGAAACACTGAGAGCTTAAATCGAGTAAGGGAATCCCAGGCTTAAATTGAATTCATATGCGGTTCAGGATTAAACTGATGATTATGGTGAAGCTGAGTACACAGCATGTTTGATTTCCATGTAGAATATAAACCCAGAAGTCCCCGCTGATGATTTTCTGATGTTAACGTTGCCTTTTCTCCTGCTTGTTCCAGAGGTTAGCCAGAGGTTCCCCACCACTCATCCTAATGGGAGGCAGATCATGCTGACCTACCTCCTTCCCTGGCTCAGTAACATTGAGCTGGTGGACAGCGGCCTGCTGCTCCCGGTCTTCACATCATGCACCTCGGATTACAACGCTTCTATCCGGACGACCAGCACAGGTTCATCCCACCAACTGAAGGGCAGTGGCTGGGGCTCCTTACAGGCCACATCTATGGTTCTCAATAACCTCATGTTCATGACCGCCAAGGTAAAGTCGTGTTGGGGAAACGTGATGAAATAGGCCATTGGTAATCAGTCAGTGCAGCTAACATGTCGTCTTGTTTTAACCCCTGTGGTCAGTATGGAGATGACCTTCCTGGACCAGAGATGGAAAACTCCTGGAATGCTTTAGTCTGCAATGAGAAGTGGCGCAACAATCTGAGGACCGCCCTGCAGTTTCTCATCAGCTTATGCGGCGTCAGCAGTGATACCGCCCTCCTGCCATATGTAAGATATATGTATCATTAAGGCCAACTGGAAAACACCATGTAGCTACTTCTTTTTTTTTTTAGTTTCTCACGTATGTTCTGTGATTTATCTCTTCAGATCAAGAAGGTAGTGATCTATCTGTGCCGCAACAACACCATGCAAACCATGGAGGAGTTGATATTTGAGTTGCAACAAACAGATCCAGTCAACCCGGTGGTGCAGCACTGTGATAGCCCTCCTTTCTATCGCTTCACTGCTACAAGCAAGGCCTCCACAGCAGCTTCAGGTGCGTCTTCATCTAAAACACTGAACAGAGTGAACACCAGTTGAAATTTTTAATGAGGAAGGATCAACTAACTAGGAAATCCGAAATGCTCCAGTGGAACCATTTTGTGGCCAACCACAGGAAATTGTGTTTGCTCTGGACAGATCCCAGCGGTGTTAAAGATTATTCTCAGTGGACTTTCCTTAAACATACTGTAAAATATAAGTATTTTGCTCTTTTTTTCTTCTTTTTTTCTAGGCACCACATCAAGTAGCAATACTGTTGTTGCAGGCCAAGAGAGCTTTCCTGACACAGATGATACCAAGACTGTAAAGGAGTATGAGGAGAGGTAGGGAGCAAGATATTAAAGCTTATCATTAGATGAATTATAGTCCTACCAATGCCCATCATGATCACTTTTTTTTCCTGACCTCAGGCTGAGCCACTTAATGAGAGCCCACAACCGCCTGGAATCACGCTACAGCAACAGCTCAGGAGGATCTTACGACGAAGATAAGAGTGAGTGTATTTCTGTACCAGACACCCTTTGAAAAAATGTAGTTGTCATAGTCTGGTGAGTGTGGAATACACAGGCTGGTTTGGAGGCTAAGATGGTGGCCGGCATGGTGTCATTGTTAATGCATGAGCAGTGCAGAGTGCCCTGGGCTTCTGTGAGAACTGGCACTGAAATAAAAGTAGTCAAGCCCAGGGCCTCGGCACTGCTGCCAGTGACCCAAAAACGTCTTCATGATACTCTTGATCTGACTTGGTCCTGCAGACTAATGTGAGTAAGAATGAAAAGCACCCTTTGACAACTAAGTTTCAAAATGGAAGTTCTCATGATTTTATAAAGTTGTACATTATTTAAATGAATCGCCAATCTGTTATTTGCCCACATGCCATGTCCAGCTGTTGAGTTCCACAAACTCTGATTGCAATTTGAGCGCAATTTGTCATATATGTGTGTGTGTGTGTGTGTGTTGGATGAATGCCAACGTTATCGTTTTCTGTAATAATTTAGGTGAACCTCTGCCCCCCTATGCTGATTGGCTGATGGTTGTCATTGAGACCAATCAGCCCCGTCCTCTGCCCATGCCTCTGAATGGAGGATGTTGGGCTCCACTGGTGGATTTCTTGCCGGAGACCATCACTCCCAGAGGACCACTGCACAGGTTAGACTGCTGCATTCATTAATGCAAAATGTGATTCTGAGTGTAGTTTAAAATGTCTAAACAAAATCTCTTTCAAAATAATAACTAACTAGGGCTGTTTACTTTGAGAGCAGACTGATCTTGGACCTTGAATAAACTGTCACAGTTTACCTTTGAATGCCCGCAGATAAAGGCAGCAGCACTCAGCTTTTTCAATCTGATGCTGTGCACTTCACGGTCATGCTTTTGGGGATGAGATATGTTTGGTGTGTTGTTGTGTTTCATTTGATTGAGAGTCTTAGCAGTTGATGTTTCTGTTTGGTTTAGGTGCAATATAGCAGTCATCTTCATGACAGAGATGGTGGTTGACCACAGTGTGAGAGAGGACTGGGCCATGCACTTGCCTTTGCTGCTACATGCCTTGTTTTTGGGTGAGTTTACATTATTATCAGTCATTCCCGTAAAAAAACATCCATGTCATTTTATGATATTTGACATAATACAGAAAAAAATCTCATGGCATATAATGTTTAACCCTCCGAACTGCTCGATCTTGGTCTCAAGAGCACTCTTTGAAGGTCCTGTCTGTGCATTTTTCCTCTGCCTTGTCTCGGTCTCAGAGAGGACTTCAGTCAAGATCAATAATCACTGAATTGCCTGTGCATTGTCTTGATTTATTTATTATCATTACTGTGACCGGATGTAAAACACCCTGCTTCAAGTGCAACCAATAACTACGAAACAAGAAAAGTGTAATGGGTCATAGAACATGTTGAATAAAGATTTCAGCTCATTAGATTTCTTTGCTGATAGAAAACAAAGGAAAATCCTGCCGCATAAAATTCCCCTTTGCAATGCCTTTTGATTATTTTATCAAGACATTCCTCGTGTTAAACTTATACATCCACACATATATGTGTATACATGTCTTCATTTGTTTTTTGTGGTTGTTTTTTATGGGAATGTGGATTTTTCAGATCATCATGAGGAGTGCTTAAGGTTTGCATGTTCCACATTTTATCATAAGTTTGTCATGCAGCGGGAGACTCGCACTGGTCTGGTCTTGACTCAGATTTGCCCTGCCTTGGTCTTGGTCTTGACTAGGTGTCAACTCCTCGGTCTCTATACACTCTGGTTTTGGTTTAGGTGGTCTTCTCGACTACAATGCTGCTTTGTCTTAAAGATCACTGAAACAGGCTGACTGGTCCGTTCCTTTCCTCAGGTATGGATCACTACCGTACAGAGGTTTTTGAGCACAGCAAACGTCTCCTCCTCCACCTGCTCATCACGTTGTCCTGCAACAACAACTTCCAGACCATCGCCTCAGTTTTACTGCAGACACGTGAGGTCAACGGCACCAAGACCCTCACCTGCAAACCGAGTCTCAAGCCGGAATATTTACCTTCAGGTAAAAATATGAGCTTTTTAGTAATACTCAACAGAGTTCTCTCAACTAAAACACATTGATACTGAAAGGCTTGGAGTAGATCTGGGTCCAGTCGACAGAGCTGCTTGGCTTGACACATCGCTCCTTTCTCTGGCTAATAAACTTCAACAACAGGAGGGGAATGCTACCAACACATGTATCCTTTCAGAGGATGGATAGGTTTCTTATCGGGAGAGAAAATATTTGGACACTGTGTCAAAAGCAATATTGAGCACAGAGGACATCAAAGGTCTTGATTAAAGCATTCCATTATGCTATTTTCGTCCTCTTGCCCAAATTGGGGCCATCTGCTCGGGATTGGATTGGCTGGTTTTGGCTCCCCCCCCACCTCTCCCTGTCGATTATTTGTTTTGCAAACGTCTAGATATTGTGAAATGTATTATTTGTCCATTCAACTTGTCCAACTTGCATGGTAAAAGATAGTATTCTTTCACACTGCCATTGAGATCCAAAGAAAACATCCCATTTTCCTCTCAGCCTTGGTAACATCTACATCTCCCGTGTTTATTATATTTGTATGATTTGTGTAATATTTTGCACAACTAATCAGTTTGTAAATCAACAACAAGGAGATTAACTGTGCAGCAATTTAGTAGTTAAACTTGACAGTTTACCACATCAAATGCATCTTATCAGTAGACAAGGCTAATTGGATTTAAATTCCAGACATGTCAAAACACAGGCCATGCTGCTCCCGACATGTTTACTCCTCCAAGTTGCAGTTATGGAAATAAAATCAAACATCCAACTGAACCGCTGTAACCTGTTTCTGATCACAAACCTGTTCCTCTGTTGTGTTCAGGAGGATGTTTTGACTTCCTGCGGGAGTGTCAAGCGTCTCCTGTGCCAGACTCTGGTCTGAGTTCTTCTTCTACATCGTCCAGTTTGAGTCTGGGAGGCAGCAGCAACAACCTGCCGGAGATCTCGCATGTGGTGGAGGAGCTGGTGCCTTCCAATAAAATGGACGAGAAGACTAACAAGCTCATTGAGTTTTTAACCACAAGGTGCTGATTCAATACGCTGTGAAGGCATATTACACAGCAGAGATGACCTTCTGATGCGCTGATATGCTTTCTCATATTTCTTGATGTAGATTACCACCTAGTGGTGCTCCCTACATACTGCAGTAGATTCTTTTATGAGTACGTTAGATTACATATTTCAATTTAGTGAGTGCAGCTGGCATTTACCATGATTAATCGTACACTTTGGAAATATCAGTTAGGACTGTCAATCATCTTGCAAACTCTCTTGAAATGTTTAGAATTGAATTTGTTTAGAACTGCTTTTTGCCAGTTTAAGTACGGACAATACTAATCTAAACGAAACCAGAGTAACGTCTGAATTTGGGCTTGATTGGGCTTATTCAGAACAGTCAGCTAATTGTCCCACTTTCTACAATAGTGGACCTCCACAGAGACACATAGACAATGTACTGTGTGTTGTTAGTAACTATGATACTTGTTTCATAGAGCATATGGACCACTGTGGTGCCACGAGGACATTTCGGCAAAGAACTACATCTCAAAAAGCACTGGGCAGCTGACAAACTTTCTGCGACATGTGGTTTCTGTGTTCAAAGAGTCCAAGTCAGGTAACCCTTCAGTAAACCCTTCACAGTCACTGCTAATGAAGTAAACTACAGAACCTCACTTCACCACTCAATTATTCTCATTTTGATTAGAACGCTCTCATCTGTGTCCTCGTTAGATTTCCACCTGGAGCAGCTGCTCAGCGACGTGGCGCTGCAGACGGCCTTGTGTAGTTCATCGCGTCACTACGCCGGCCGTTCCTTCCAGGTGTTCCGGGCCCTCCGGCAGCCCATTTCTGCCCACGCTGTCTCCGACCTGCTCTCACGGCTGGTGGAAGTCGTTGGAGAGCATGGAGAGGAGGTGCAGGTTAGTGCTCTGTGTGTGTGTGTGTGTGTGTGTGTGTGTGTGTGTGTGTGTGTGTGTGTGTGTGTGTGTACATGATGCGTTTGATATGTGAACGTGGATATGAGAGCATTAGACATCAATAGGTTCAAGTGTTTAGTGATCATCCATGTCGGAATTTCTTCTTTGCAGAAACTGAGGAATTGCCTCAATAACAGTATAAATATAAAATAGTATTTTTTTTAGGGAAGTAGCACATAAATTCAATGCTGCTTAGCAAATGAGTTGGATGCCCCAGATGTTTGACCCTCTTATGAGCACATGAACAAATCTAGTAATCATCTAATGGCAGAAATCCTGGATCATCATTAAAGTATAATCAGTATATCCTTGAACTACCTGTCCATCAAATATTATTTAAATCAAGCTGTTGCTTTTTAATCTGTTTTCGTCAGTAATTACGTGCTCCGGTATGATTAAATGATACAAGAAAATCCTCCACAGAGCTGCAGTTGTCTTTTCCTCTTTTGCAGGGCTATGTGATGGAGGTATTACTTACTCTGGAGTCTGTGGTGGATAACTTGGCTGAATGTCTCAAGAACAATGATCTCATGGCTATCTTGACAAGGTGTGTGTCTCCTGTACATATACATTTATTTTTGAAAGTATTTTTTTTCTTTTTGTTAAAAACATACAGCGACTTTAATTCGTTGTTTGTTTAATTCCAGAGCCTCGTCTCCAGATTTCCTCACCAGTCTCAAGCTGCTGTCCAACAGGAAGAGCACAGGGCAGCTCAATCTTAGAAGAGAAGAGAGGAGCCGACATCAGAGGAGCTCCTCTGTCCCCAAGAAGTTCGGAGAGGCGGACAGGTGGTCTGATCCACCTCGCAGCGCTACGCTGGACCGCATCCAAGCCTGTGAACAGCAGGTTTTGTTAGCCAAGACCCGCAGCTCTTCCTCATCGAAAGACAACATCAACGACCCAACCAACGTCAACCACCCCAGCAACCTGCTGGCCACCATCTTCTGGGTGGCAGTGTCGCTGATGGAGTCTGACTTTGAGTTTGAGTATCAGATGTCTTTGAGACTGCTGAATAAGCTGCTGGGCCACATGTCGCTAGACAAACAGGAGAACAGGGAGAAGCTGGAGAAGCTGCAAAGCCAGCTTCAATGGAGCAGCTTCACCGGGCTCCAGCAGCTGCTGCTGAAGGGCTTCACCTCCGCGTCCACCACTGACCTCACGCTCCAGCTCTTCTGCCAACTCACACCGGTGTCACGAGTGCCTGTGGTGGACACGTCACAAGCCATAGGTACACTGTAGGAAACAGTAGATATGGGATTGTTAAAACAGATTATATGATTGTTGATATTCTTAGATTTTAGGTGTCTGTAAACCGCTGTTTTGTGGCAATGTTGTGCTGCACATTGACCATATGTGAATATGTTTGCGTGAAATATTGAATGGATTATGTCTGCTTCATCCATTAGGGTTTCCCTTGAACGTTCTCTGCCTGCTCCCGCATCTCGTGCAGAACTTTGATGGACCCACGCAGTTCTGTCAAGACGTTGCAGAGAAGATAGCCCAGGTTTGGCTCCATTAACATGTCTTTTCTTCATTTTCCCTTGAAGATAATGTGTTTTAAGCTAATGTCCTTTTTGTGCGCAGGTATGCCTCGAGGAGAAGAACGCTAAGCTCTCCAACCTTGCTCATGTCATGACTCTGTATAAAACTCACTCCTACACACGGGACTGCTTCTCCTGGGTGAACGTGGTGTGTCGGTATCTTCACGAGGCTTTCTCGGATATCACCCTCAACCTGGTCACTTACATGGCAGAGGTTTGTGCAGCTACATCAGTTGATCATATATTTGCCAAGTGGCAGTAAAAGGCTTGTACAGTAATTATATCTTACAGCTTTTCAAAAGGGTGCTACATTAATTCATGGCATTTCGTTGTGTTGTTACAGCTGTTGGAGAAGGGTCTCCCCAGTATGCAGCAGACTCTTTTACAAATCATCTACAGCCTCCTGAGTCACATGGACCTGGGTGGAATTCAAGCCAAACCGTTCAACATGGAGGTGCTCAAGACAATTGAGAAATTTGTCCAGGTGAGTTTGACTATGTGCCCTACTGCAGATAATTAGGTGTAAATGTGTGGTGACAGTGTGCCTCACATTGATTTTCAGTCAATGGCTGTACATAGAGTAGTGATGTGGTAACCCTTCTACTCTATGAGATAGACTGTATGTGCTCGTAAAGGAAAAACATTCAGATCGCCTGCGTCAGATGTGATCATTGGAAACCTTTAGGCATCGTGCTCTGAGTAAGAGTCTTGTGTTTCCTTTTGTAAGTGTTCATGGTGGAAAAAAAAAAGGAGGGAAAAAAGAAAGATTCCCAAAAAGCTGTCTTGTGTCAGTGCAGTCAATTTGTAGACACACCCAAGCTATAAACAGTCTGCCCTTCGGCTGCAGGCTAGGCCTCTGCTTATTCTCACACTTTCCTCCAACGACCAGAACACTTGTCTCCAAAAATAGAACCGCATTAAAACACACAGAAAGACATTTGTGGTTGTTTCTTTCGAAACATGTTGGTTTTTGTCTGCGTGTACGGGTGAATTGATGTGTGTATGTCTGTGTCAACTGTAGACTGTCCATTGGAGGGAAGCATTGAATATCCTGAAGCTGGTGGTTTCTCGATCAGCCAGTTTGGTGCAGCCGTCATCCCCACAAAGTGTCCTCTCCTATGAGGACATCAGCCGCGTATGGGACCGCTCCTCCAAGGCTTTGCCTGGGAAAACGCTGGATTTCCACTTTGACATATCTGAGGTTAGAGACGCTTTCTCTTTCACCGTGTTCTTGGTTTGAAAGCCCCTGTAGCTCGGGGAGAGCCTAATGCTTGTCTGATTTCCCCTGTATTTTTTCCTGTATTTTCCAGGGTGCGGTGCTTTTTGAGGTTGTGTGTAAAGCTTTCTGGAAAGGAAACAATTCTTCCCCTTCCTTAATGCTGATATTTCTTTTTGACCAAACCCCTCGAGGTTAGCTTGAAAGCTCCAAAGTTAAACACAATTAGCCAAGCAGGAGCTGGAAAGTGATGTCACAGATACAGACAGAGTGGTGTGTGTGTGTGTGTGTGTGTGTGTGTGTGTGTGTGTGTGTGTGTGTGTGTGTGTGGGAACTAAACTGGGAGCTATTTGGGCAGTTCATGAATGGCAGGAAATGATGTCAGCTCTTTGCTACCGTCCTTTGTATGTGAATCACTGACTTTTAGTAGATAGCCAACAGTGTGTGAATCTAGTGGGATGAAGCAGAGGGATACAGCCGAGGAAAGGTTTGTTTTTCCTCAAATGCTTCACGCATTCGGAATAACGAGCGGAGTATAAATTGTGAACACTGATAAAAGATGAATGCCAGTCATGAAACGTGAAATATTGATCACTGTACGGCCATCTCGGATAAACACAGGAGCTGCTATGGAGCCTGAGTCATTGATTGATTAAGCAGAGAGTGACTTTCTCCTCTTCAAACTTTCCCTGACTCATCGAGGTTTCTTACTGCACATGTCTGTCTTTGTTTGCCTCCACGCTGTTAGACGCCGGTGATTGGTCGGCGCTTTGACGACCTGCAGCGTTCTCCAGGCCTAGATGTGAAGAGCAGGACCACAGCAGTGACCCGCAGCACCTCCTCCACCTCCTCTGGGTCCACTTCCAACAACGTCCTGGTGCCAGTCAGCTGGAAGAGGCCTCAGTCTTCCCAGGTGAGCACTTCTGCTCTTTCCTTCTTAGAATAATGCTCATAAATATATAATGGGTGATGATTTGATAATGGCTCTATTTGGTGCCTATTTAATTCATTTTATTATTATTTATTATCTTTTGTGGAAAAATATCTCCATTTCTCTTGCCCTCTGCAGAAAAGAACACGGGAAAAACTGGTGAATGTATTGTCTCTGTGTGGACAAGAAGTGGGGCTCACAAAAAATCCTTCGGTAAGATACACTTTATTTTAGCAGTGTTGAGTGAATTGTAATACTCGCCGTAAGCCCTTTTTAATTTGCGACATTTTGTTGCTCTTGTAGGTGATTTTCTCCAGTTGTGGGGAGCTGGACCTCATGGAGCACCAGCCCAGCCTGGTGTCCTCCGATGATGGGACCCGGGAGCCAGACAACACGGACGACACGACTTCAGAGCAACAGTTCAGAGTCTTCAGAGACTTTGACTTCCTTGATGTGGAGCTTGAAGACGGAGAGGTGAGTTTCAGGACCTCAAAAGTTTTGAAAGAAGAAAACAATGTATTCTCCTTCTCACCCCCTCGCACATTTGATTGAAAATAAACATTGTCAGACTTGTGAAGCAAAAGCAACAAAAAAGAAACATGACTGAGATCAGCACAAAGGTGCCAGAGTATTTTACTCCAAAGAGCACTCGTATACTGTTCTGGGTCAGGTTGCCTGCTCTGAGTAATGGGGTTTCTTTTTTCTGTTTTTTTTTTCTGTCTGTGCTATCTAGGAGCTACAGGTAAGTTTAGTCATGTTACATTTTCTTTAAAAGAGCGTTTGCTTGTGCAGATTATTTAGTGAACTGCCCCACCGATGGCAAAGAGAAGCAAGTGTGTGTGCATGCCGTGTAATTTACAAAACCGATTCTGCAAAGTGTAAGAGAGATATATGAGTATTAGAAACACAGTAGGTTTAGCATGTAGACATAGACATCACATAGGACTACTAGTCTGATAGTCACCAGTGAAACGCAACATAAGGTATCGTTAACCAGGGTTACTTATTCTTTTTAGCTCATGTTTATATCTTCAGTTGATTTAAACAGTCTTTAATTATTGTTTCCTGGTTATGGAGAGGAAACTGTTTTTTTTTTATATTTTACACACAGCTGACCTATATTAGAGTAACATCTTTCCCCCTTCATTGAAGTTGCAGATCTCACTTGATTTTACAAGATATAGTATGTACACTCAGTCGTAGGTCTCATTTGTACATAGAACTGTAACTGTAACTGCAGATGGGATGTTACCTCCATCTACAGACACAATACAAACAGACACTGTGTTCTGCTATTCTCACACACATCACACTGAAATCCTTGTTTTTGAACTACAAACAGTAAGTTAAACACCTTACTATGTGTACACTTATTTATTGAATACGTTCATGCAGTAAACTTTTCTGTTGGTTTACCTTGAGGAGAAGAACATTAGACTCTCTCAAATCAGTTCTGTCAATTTACACCGAAGCCCAAACGCTGATGATACACACATTGTTGTTCACATTGTTTGCCGCAATAACGTTGCTCTAACTGATTCAATTTAACATCATTCATGTTGCATTGTTTAATTATGAATATCTCTTTTGTTTCATTTTAGTACTTCTTAGTCAAGCTTATAAACCACAGTAACATCTTGGCATTTTCAGCAAAGTGATGCTGTGGGAATAACTCATCTCTGTGTATGTAAAGCTGCACACTTTGCACACTGGAAAACAGCGTCAGCTGTTCTCCCTGCGCCTGCTTAAATTTCAGACGGACTGAAAACTAAAACAAATGCTGTGGCCGCCAAAAGTGCGACGCTGTCAGTTTTTAAGTTAATGACACCACAACAAGTCGAATGGCCTGACCACATACAAACCTTGTTTTTGGCCACAAATGGTTTATTTGAAAAGAAAAAGAAGCTGATAGAACAAAGTCAAAGCCTTTTGCTTCCTATCAGTGGTAGGCATTAAGCTAATCGCCACAGGAACTCTCCCTTGTTGAATCTGTTGATGTGGAGCTTTGGTGGAATGTGGAAGTTGGCTGAGTCCAGCTGAAAAGTCCGTCCGCATTTTAAACAAGAAACAGACAAACTCAGGGGCTAAAGACCTGTGAATGTTTAAGTCCGACAATATCAGAGTGTTTCTACACCCACATTTTTCTGCCAGTTTCACCATCATCTTGGCTGTTTGGTTGTAGTTTGAGAAAACTCTCTTTGTGAGGATACTATGCTCCAGTATTCCCTCCATTGTTAGCTATGAGGGGGGAAAAACCTCCCTCAGAGACTAGCCCCTCCCTGAACCTGCACTGCATGGTTGCGTGGATGTGTGTGTACGGTATGTTTTTGTGTGTGCATGTGTGTTGGATTGTGCTTTACTTCTTGGAACTTACTTGGTAACTTAACGTCGTTCTCTGTTGCAGGGAGAGACTATGGACAACTTCAACTGGGGTGTGCGTAGACGCTCCATGGACAGTCTGGACCGGAGTGACCTGCAGCCCCTGGAGGAGAGTCAGCTGTCCAGCAGCATGCCCAGCCTCAGCAAGATCACCCATGAAGACTCAGACGAGTCGTCTGAGGAAGATTCCCTCATCGCCAGCCAGATACTCTCCCAATCACAGCTCGTAAGTTCACTTCCATCTGTATGCCAATAGATTATTGTCATAATGGAGGGAAGACCTAGCTGGTAAAGCATCAGGAAAATTATCTTTACCACAGGGTATGAGCAGGTTTTGAAAAGTCTTAAAAACACTGTAATTTGCTAAAATACAAACATTAAAGCATATTGAATTTCATTTTGGCGGACATAATTCGCTAACCAACAGCTGTTCAAGCAGTAAAACATTATATTAATTTGCATTCTATGTGGCATTTAAAACATCTTAAAGGTCTTACATTTTACTTGGTGAACCCTGCAGCAACCTTTTCATCAGTATCATGATATTGATTTCAACCATAATCCCTGACAAAACATATTGGCAAATGAAAGCTACTTAGAGCATTCAGAGGAAACAATCCTTGAGCTCTCCTCTTGTGCCACCCTCAGGTTAATGTCAGCTTTGCACACAAAATATCTCATAAATTAACTTGCTGAGCACATTCAAGCTCCCAAGTGAATATGGCCTTTCGACGTTAATGATCATTAAGCTTTTCCAGCCACAGGATCAAATTTTAAAATCTCTAAATAAAAATAGCAAAATTGTCCACGTGCTGTTTGTTCGTCCAACATAAATTGTAGGCTTTAATGAACACTGCAGTGTTCAGGGGCTCCCTCGACCGCTGGTCCTCTTGCAGTATTAGCTCAAGGAAAGCCCTTGTGTCCAAACAGCTGTCATCCCCCTCCTCTCTTGTTCCTGATCGGTTAGCCAGTCTACCACTGTCGGTGCTTACAGCTAATTCAGGAATGTAGACTTTGCAGCGTCACAGTTTTCAGTCCAGTGTTTTGAGCTCTGCTTTTTTCTGTTTCTAAAAAACTTAATTGTTTATTAAAAAAAATGATTTAGAGAAGATTTCAACAAAAATATACTTTGTCTCTTCTGCAGATGGTCAGCCTCTCTCCAACAGCTGAGATCAGTAACAGGGACTCTCCCTCTGCCTTTTTTGATACAACCTCAGCTGATTCAACTCCCCTGAACACCAAAAATCCTAGTTTCGATGTCCACCTGCCAGAGGACTCGAAGCAGCGGGTGAATAAGGGCTTCAAAGTGTCTGAGATACTGGGAACTACTAATCCCTATCGCAACTCCATACTAGAGTTCTTCACTAATTTTGCCAAATAGGGAGCTATTCTGTTGCATCTTTTCCTGGGAAGTGTCTTGGATGTTTTATGTGCTTTGGGTTCAGTCTTTGTAAAGTATTATTTTGTGGCGCTGTGACTTTTCTACATTTGCCCTCTTCAGAGTAGTGCATGAGTCGGCCTTTTCTTGATGTTTATTTCATTGGTTGCATGCTAAAGGAGAATGAACTAAAACCCTGCAAGCAGGCAATCTATAATGCTTTGGGCTATGGGCTAGTTTGTGCCTTATTTTAATTGTGGCAGTGTTAGGGGGTCGTAGCCAGCAATAGAAGAAAAAAAAAAAAAAATCTCTTTCTTTCTGTCTGTCTGTTTAAGGCAATGTGTATACCTATTGCTCCTGTGTGGGTGGCTCTAAGCAACAACTAAAAACTCTTGGCATGTGGGAGGTCAAGAAAGGTTTACACATTGCCTGCCCCAAAACATGAGTGTGCAGGGCCACAATGCTGGCTGAAATTATTTAAACTCTATTTGATTGGCCTAATTTATGCACACTGAAAATTACCAAATAAAAGAGAACAGCACAAGGAGTGTCCATAGGGTCCCACGCCAAGGTTAGTGTGTCCATTTTACCCACGCAATTGTCTGTTTAATAGTGAAGTCTAACATAGGGAACACATTTCAGTTCATTATAACCTTCACCGCATGCTGTCTCAGTGTTTGTTCACGACTAGTTAACTTTGCCAGCTGCTGAGAACGCGTGTGTCTTCCCTGTGTTCTTTTAGCATGAGGTGTCACAAGAGGATGAAGACACCAATGTCCACGAGGACGACCTCTCTCTCTCCATCAGTGAACTACCCCTTGAATTTCACTGCGGAGACAGCTTGATAATGGACATGGTTCACATTAATTACAAAGGAGAACTTGAGCTTGGCAGCTGCCAGCCCAGGTAGCTACTCACAACTTTTGTCATTAGTTGATAATGTTCCGGGGAAAGAAAGACGTTGATAATATGGCTTCATGTCCACTCAGTCTCGCCGAGGAGGACAGAGACGACATGCTGGAGTCCCGATCCTCACCGCCGCCGTCACCCTTCTTCTCCGCCATCCTCGCAGCTTTCCAACCTGCAGTGTGCGACGATGCAGAGGAGGCTTGGCGAAGTCACATCAACCAGCTTGTGTCTGACTCAGATGGATCCTGTGCGGTCTACACTTTTCATGTGTTTTCTTCACTGTTTCAGGTATGACAGCATTGTAACCAGCATTGCCCCCGCATTCCATTAACAGTGTGCCTGGTCAAAGTGAATAATTAAACTGAAAGGCTAACGGGATTAGTTATGAGGCTGATTAACCTCTAGAGAAAGAGGCTTGCTTTCAGACAACATCTGAATAACTACAAATCCGGGGCAGTCTGTAGATGCGTTCAGCTTGACAATCTTCAGATTTATTAAGCAGATGTTGTTCACTTCACTGACCAAAGCTGACAATGGGGAGCTGACAATGTAGGTCCCTTACATGATCCAAGAGCGACTTTGACAGTGTCACAGCCGGGCCTGTTTTTCGTACTTTGCAGAATATCCAGGCCAAATTTTGTTCCTTGACCTGTGACGCTGTGAGTTACCTCGGCGATGGCATGAGAGGATTAGGATCAAAGCTTTTACGGTCTTCTCAGATGCTGACTTCATGCTCGGAGTGCCCAACGCTATTTATTGATGCGGACACAGTGAGTAACATGAGATGTTTTTTTTCTTTAACGGAATGACGTTTGTGGTAGTTGAACAAATTCAACAACAAAACTCTTATTTTCACAGATTATGTCTTATGGTTTCCTGGAAAAAATGAAATTCAGCGTGTTGGAACTTCAAGAGTATCTTGATACTTACAACAACAGAAAAGAGGCAGCTCTCACTGTAAGGACGTTCAATATTGTAACCTGCAGTCTCAATGTCACCTGCATGTTGTCACTGAATAGTTAACGCTGTGATTCTGTTGTCTCTGTTGCCCACAGTGGTTGAACAACTGTAAGGCCACCTTTCCCAGGGGTGCTGAGGGCAGCGTGATAACAAGTCAACCAGCGGAGCACAAGGACAAGGTAAAACCTTTTTCTATGGTTCAGTAAAACCTTAACTTTTCATGAATTTGAGCTATAACTCTGACATGCTGTCATATCAAATGAGTGATAGTGAAAAATACTGGTTTGGTTCTGTGGTTTAATGCATCCAGCCAGTGTGCAAACACACAAAAGGCTGAATGATTTTAATGAAAAAAGTTGTTGCTTCTGTAAGAATGGAATTAATAAAATCACTTCAACTGACCTCTCATACTGTACTCTCTGCACTACGATTACTGTGTGATACTTTAGCTCTGTGAGTGTTACCTCTAATTTTCTCACACTATGTAAATTTTAAGTTTTTTGACAACGTTGAGTTGCCGCACGTCACATTGATTATTCTCTCATTCCAATGTGCATTGTGATCATTTTCAGCTCTGCTGGGCATGGGAGCGAGGTCTCTTAAGTTGCATTTGATCTAGCAGTAAACAAGTACACTCACTGCAAAACAGAGGAAAGGAAACAGCTAAATGGAAAGTTTTGCTGCTAAAACTTTGTACTTAATAGCTAAGAGATTCCCACCAAAGTGAGTGCATTTGTGCTAATTAACAGGCAAAATTGTTTCTTTGCTTGGCTGTTCTTACTTGGCTTTTTTTTTTTTTATGAAAGGTGCCCTGGGGAGTTTTCTTGTAAATAAAAATAAGTAGAAAAAAATGCATCGTACGGAGTGTACATCTCCTTCCTCATTCAACGTTTGCAAAGTGTTTTTGGATCTTTGTTGCCGCATTGCATCATATCTTGGTAAATGACCTGTAGATCAGTAGAATAATGTGACACCGTCGGGAGGACTCTGTATCACGTCACCCGCATGTGTGCATGTAGGTCCTTATGGACGTACATGATAAACAAACAAAAACACAGGGACCCCCTCAGAAAAGCACCTTGCTAGCGCTGCTAGACGTCAAAAACTCCACAGGGATCCTTTAATTCATGGCGACTACCGGCCCTCCCTTCAGTTCTAATTTGCACATACACCGACCCTCACTTTCCTTCCTCTCTGCATGCCAATAAAACCTGTGCTAATACTTTTCACCCTCTTTCAAATGGAAATAATGAGGAGTTGCATGCCCTTCTTTTGATTCTCTGTTCTCCCTACCTCTTTTCTGTCCTGTAACATGCTTGCTTTGTAGCAAATGGAATCTCTGGCTGTAAGTTGGAATGACTTGTTCCTCTTTGTTGTTTTAAATGGTCTTTTTCCGTTTTTTAAAAGCAAACTTTTGGCTCACTGTAATCCTATTCTCAGCACTTTTAAAGATTTCTGTATAACTGCTGCAGGTCTGACTTCTATTTACAAGTAGTTCACCAGTGGCTTCATGTGAGTGTATTATCCACCAAATGCAGAACCGTACCTGATAAAGTATCAGTTAATACACAAGAAAGAGAGACCTGGCCCAATGAAAAGGCCTTTTGCCAACAACCACTTTTCTCTTACTTTCAGCAACTGGAGCTCTGTCAAAGACTCTACAAACTCCACTTTCAGCTGTTGCTGCTTTTTCAGTCCTACTGTAAGCTGATTGAACAGGTCCATGCGATAAGCTCTATTCCCGAGGTAGGTACATGATGCATTTGCTTGTCCTCTCTTTCCGGAACCGTGGCACCCACTTTCTGATGAATTAATGATATGAATCCATCTTAACTTATAGCTGACAAATATGTCCAGAGAGCTAAACGAGTTGAAGGGCAACCTGAGAGTGGCAGCAGCTTCTGTGACCAATGATGAGATTGCTGCGTGTGAGCGCTCCTGCTCTGAGCCCACCTTCAGCTCATCCGAGGCCGCTGTGCAGGCCATCCTCGAGTGTCTGAAGAACGACGAGTTTCCGACGGCCATCCGTTACATTCGTGAGTGCAGGTGAGAAAAGGCGTGTTTTTCTTGTATACGAGGAACGTATGCCGTTAAAGTATGTCCCCAGTAAAACAAATAACATTTCCTTTTTTTTTTTAATGCAGAACAATGTGGCCTAAAGACATCTTCGGCAGCCACTCTGAGGAGGAGGTCCAGACTTTACTCAACATCTACTTCAGACATCAAACCTTGGGTCAGACGGGAACTTTTGCTCTGGTGGGCTCTAAACAGGACCTGACAGAAATATCTGTCAAGTTGATGGAACTTAACGGAGAGATCCGGGACATGATCCGACGAGCCCAAGGCTACCGATCCATCACAGCTTTCCTCCCAGACTCCAGAGTTTCGGGCTCGACTCTTTGATGACGGTCTGGCAGCGCCTGACACTCGTTCCTGCACAGCAACCTGTCCCATGCCTAGCCTCTGGTCCTGTTGGGGGGCTGCTGCTATTGTCTCAGTGGTTAACAAGCGCTCTGCTCTCACCTGGGGGAAAAAAACAAACCCCCTTTCCTCTTCCTGCTCAGAGCACATCAGAATGTCATAAAGTCAGGTCATCAGATGTGCAGCAATACTGTTGTTTGTTTTTTAGAAAGATGAGAGACTTTGTTGTTGCAGAGAAACGTAGGCTTTTATTGCACTAATAATAGAAAATTGTCACAAAGCGACCGTTTGCTACTGAGGTCAACAACTTTCACATTTAACAAATGACATACCAAAGCTAAGTGATTCTCTTTCAGTTATGTTGTTTTAATTGTCAAGGGAAAATGTGCAATCCTACACTAAAGTGGAAGAATTTTACTGTATCCTGAAAGAATGTATTTGAATATCATAGCATTGGAAAACATAAACATTGTTAGTACAGAAAAAGGGAGGCTTTATTACTTGGTAAAAGTAGTGAGTCTTTTGTGTGTGTGTGTGTGTGTGTGTGTGTGTGTGTGTGTGTGTGTGTGTGTGTGTGTGTGTGTGTGTGTGTGTGTGTGTGTGAGTGTGCTTGTGGTGTGTGTGTGTGGGTGCTCGAGTGTGTGATATAAACCTGAAGATCATCACAGATGGAATTATGGATACTGATTTACAGAAATTGTTTGCATATAACTACTTCGACATGCTGCAAAACTACTGTAACGTCTCCCAAACCTACACTACATGCTGCTGGGTGGGCTGTTGGTTACATGAAACATCTTACTGTACCTTTTAACTGTGCAGCTTTTAGCAACTAGGTAAATTATGTAATATTATTTGCAATAGAAAAAACATGCATTTATCAGACTAGATGTATAGAAACCAAACATTTAGTTTTATCTTTAAACCTGCCAAGCTTCTATGTAAGTGTAATAGTAACGTTTATGAAGAAATACAGATACTATTTTAACTGAATGATTGTACATAGTGCAATGGGGGCTTTGCTCAGACTCATAAGATTGTATTTTTATGAACTTACAATTTGAGCTGCATGTAGAGGGAAAGAGATAGCTATTTATAAAGATTCCACAAGAACTGTTTGTGTAGCTTCTCGCCTTGTAAATACTGCTGCCTTTGCAATGTGCTGTACTTTGGTGTTCTGTACACTTCTGTAACAGTAAAAAATAAAATGTACATTTGTTAATTGTGGTTTCATTTTGTGATTTGTGTGATTGTGAGCTGCGCCTCGTCTGGAATACCATTTGGAACTTCTTTTATGACGTAACAACATGTCCTGTGATGTGAATGGATCATTTTTATTCTACTTATTGACACCTTCACCTGTCAGCTTTCAGTAAAATAAATATCTTTAACCGCGACACTATTATATATTATATTTATATATGCAACACTGTCTTCTAAAAATTACGTTCCCCCAACACTAAAATTTATTCTCAAATACTTTTGACTGGAAACGTATTTTCTCCCTGATTACGTTTGTGTTTGACGTTTTATAAATGCGTTTAGAATGAACATATCTTTGTTTGTTTTCTTGCTTTGCTACAATGCGCTCGGCCACGCGTCGGGCTGTTATGGACTGTATATAATAACGTTTGCACTTTCTTTCTGCATAGATCACGAGAACATACGTATAGTATAAAGTTTCAAATATATTGTCCATCCGTTATCGAAATAATGCGACTGATTCAAATTGAATTGCCACCTACTAATACAAAATATCCTGATATCCATGTAATGAGCTCCATATTGTTTTAAGAGCATGTACAATTATTTGGACTTCAGTCTCCATAGTTTAATTTAAACAGGACTCTTATTTTGAAGTTAGACTTCCGCTGTGCGACGCGCGAGGTTTGTTTCCTAAGCAGGGCAAACTAGCTAGCAGGTTGACTCTTATTAAAACTTCTTTATCATTTTATATCGTGGTTTTCTGGATTGTCGTCAACATTTTCTCAAGAGTCACATTGAGACATGAAAGTCAACACGACGCCGCCATGGTAAGTTAGAATAACGTCGTTAAAGTCAGTAGTTACATCTGTTTGTGCTCTGTTTTCTTTTCATGAACGTGTAACATTAGCAGTCGACGTAAGTTAACCTTCGTGATGCGCTAGGTGTTTTCTAGGCGTTGACAACCAACTATAACATTTGCTATGGCTGTGAATCCACCGTTAGCAAGCGTTACTTTGTCGACATTTTGTCCAAAGTATTTTTAAATGTCAAGTTGAGTTACCTAACGTTAACGAAAGCTAATGAAGTTGATCAACGCTAGCAGCTAGCCCACGGCTGTCCTTGCCCATTCTGCTGGAAGCTAACAAACGTGGACTGAGATCAGTTTTAAACTTTAAACTTGTGTTACTTTGTCTTCGCAGCTGTGCCACATACCAAAGTTGAGGGGTTACTTAAATCACCTGGAATGGATTTACCCTCTAAAAACATGTACGAGACATTTAAAGATGACATCTGGAAAGGTAAGACTGCTCTGTTTTCATGTTGTCCATGTTGCAGGACTGTTATAATGCATTACATTGTACAGCTGTTCCTGATGTTGTGTCTAAATCCAGCAGCATAATCACAAAATGGTACTTTTTTTGTGCAATCACAACAGACAAAACATAAAGTTCTGAATGTAGGAGTTTGTGTTCTCATTACTCTTCTTCATATTATTATTCATTTTCTAATATAGAGCTGGGAGCCTTGGATCCCGACTGGTTTGAGGCGCTGACATCTCAACTGTTGACTGAGGGCAATGTCTCTGATCAAGATGACCTGTGTGGGAACCAGGAGGCAGACTTTAAAACACCCTTTGACAAAGCTGCAGTAGACAGTCAGCTGTTCTCAACCCCCAGAGTCTTCAGGCACAGTCGAGTTGTGTCTCCTGAAACTGAGGATGAGCCGTCATTCACTGGTGAACACGGTTACGTTTGATTAAAGTGTGACAGTACTGCGTGTATTTATTTATGTATGCATTTATTTAAGTTATTATTTCTGCTACATACACGCACGCTAAGCACAACAAGATCATGGATGTCTGCATGGGACATTATGAATGAATTGTTGTAAATTGTGGTAATCTACTTGTGTCTGCATTGACAAGCTTTCTTGAACTTCATGTTTCTCTTTGGTACCGCCTAGAAAAAGAAACGTTGCCGTGGGCGACAACCCAGAGTCCATATTTGTTCCAGACGTCAAAAGAGGGGTGAGTGCAGCAACTCTGAGACTTGACTGTCTCTGCTATATATATATATATATATATATATATATATATATATATATATATATATATATATATATATATATAGAGATATATATATAATTTTATATTTCAAATACAATTTTACATAGTTCTTATTTCAATGTTATTAGGCATCCTGAAGGGTTTTTTAGTTAAAGCAAAAAAGGAACAAATATTGCTTTATACTGTATATCTCTTAATGGTAAAAAAAAAATGTCTTTGAGAAAATACTATAGAAATAATAATAATAGTAAAAGTTCACAACTAAATTATATTTCCATACTTTGTTAATTCAGTGTTTTATGGAGATAATTTAAACGTCATTTTGCCGAAGTTATGTGTTTTCTCACTGCTGTTGGCAGTTTGTGATGTCTGTTGTGCTCTTTATAGGATCCCAGGTGCAAATTATGGAGGTTTCCATCCTCAGAGTCAGGACCGTTTTGGTGAGCTGTAAATGTGTCTGTTTTTCATCTGTTTGAATTGTATCTGGGAAAAAAAAGATGTAATCATCTCCGGTTAATTTGTTTGCTTTTGTCATACGCACAGATCTGCTTCACACCCCACACAAATCCCCAGTAAGTGTATTGAATCTAACTTATTAATCTAACTTGTTTTCGGGAAATGTCAGTGTGTGAATGTGGAGAAATGGAAAACATGAATGTTTCCCCTCTTTATTCTGATACAGGTCAGCTATGACAAGCAAATATGTGAAAGTCTCGGAGTACAGCTTCATCCTGATATGTCCTGGACCAGTTCTCTGAATACCCCACCAGCCGTACCATCCACCCTCATTTTGTGTAAGCATGTCACACAGCTGGTTGTTTTTTTAAATCTAGATGTGTGAATGAAATGTAAATAATTGTGTCTTTCTTGTATAGCTAAAGGTGATGAGAGTCCCTGTCCAGTGAGTGTTTCTGCAGACAGAAATGTTGTGGTGAGTACTTTGTCCAGTCCAAACATGCTATATATATATATATATATATATATCGCCCCAATTTATAGAATGGAGAAATAAAAGAGTTACAAATATTCTGCTTATTCTATATTTCATGATCTGTAATTCTTCATCATATTATATGAAATGTCAATAGATAAGGGATCAAGAGGAAGAAAAAAGGCAGTAGATGTTGTCATTAATTTATGTATTTTATATTTGTATAACTCTTAATTGACACACACACACACACACACACACACACACACACACACACACACACACACACACACACACATATATCTGGCCTCTGAAACGTAACCCGTCCCACCCTCCCTCCTAAGCTGCAGGGAGAGGAGTCATGTACTCCAGCTCTTGCTCTAAATTGGAGGGTCCATATCTTGTTCCAGTGTACAGTAAACATAGTGAATAATCAAAATTGCTTCTGTTTTTGTCTCTCTCAGTTTGTGCGGAAGCTTTTCCCATCTCTTTCAAATGCATCCAGAGTTGGAGTGGTGTCACCCCAAAACAACGACGTAGCTACCGTCCTCCAAGGTACTGTGTTTATTCATTACAAGACGGTGCAGTAGTGCTGAATATGAATTATAAAAACTAGGAATTGCAACAATGTCATACTTATTTTCCATTGCACAGGCTTTTAGAAGCATAATGCAAAATTCTACTTATTGCTTGTCTGTAATCAACAGGTGCGGTTTCCCCTGAGGCTGTTCAGAAAACAGAGTCCCACGACTCCCCCCACAGTTCACTGAATCAGAGTGACCTTGTTTGGAAACAGACGCTTCCAGATGCTATTGAGGATGGAGAAATTCGCAGAACGGTAGCAAGTGTTCTTGATGGAGCTGAAAATGTTCTGTCTATGTTTTTCACCAACAGTAGCTCAGCACTGAGGAAAGTGAAAACTGACAGAATCAAAAGAAAGCACATCATTCCAACAAAAGAACACGTCTGCAGCTCTACGGACGTCTCGTCGACAGACAACGCTGCGTCCGGTAAACAGATAACAGCTGATCAGGAACCCGGCAGGCTTCCCTCACCCCCACCGGTGACAACTGTGGAGCGCGGAATCACCCAGTGGTCGCCGTTGAGTTTATCCGAACTCCCACCTTGTACCGTGCAAACTTCTTGCCGTGACAATAGTCCTGCTATACAAGTGGAAAACAATATTCCAACAGAAGAACTGCAGCAGGACTCTGACTCTGGCCAGCTAGTAGTCAGGCCACCTATGAAATCCACAGACTCTGGATTTACCAAGAAAAAGAGAACATTTGTTTACACTGTGGAGACCTCAAAACTGCAAGTTCAAGGAAAGGAAACGCAGTGTCAGCGGAAGGCATCATCAGCAGCAGTTCCAGATTGTGGTAACGCACGTCTCATGCATGTTAAGTGTAACAATGCTGAAGTAGATTATGTATTAACTTGATGAAAGCCCCTTCTCTACAGTAACTGAATTTTATCTTTTTCAGGACATGAAGTCAATGCGAAGCGGTTGAAAGCCTCAGATGAAGCGGACTGTTGCAGTATCGGGACGACTGAGATGCAGAAACGGGGAAATCTCGTTAATCTGCGTCCTTCTGGGCAAGCAAAAATCCAGGATCTTGACATGTCGCAGCTCTGCAAAGATTTTGCACAAGATTTCAGTCAAATGCCCGACCCCTGTAAAGTGAGTAAAGTACCAGAGGACGCTCCTGGAGACGGCTTCTCTCCATCGGCTTGTCTGTCAGCCATGAAGCGAGCCAAGCAGAAAGCAATGCAAGCGAACCCTCACCGAGACCACGACGGCGTCGGTGACAGAAGACACGTTTCTACCGCTCATCAAAATAACACCATCGGTGAGGGAACAATAGGTGACAGTGGATTCCAGTCTGCTGCTGCTGCTGCAGATAGCGCTCACGGGACTGCACCGTCATTTGTTCTTCCCAGCTCAGAGATCAGCGGTCTACAGCGGGCCGATAAACAAAGGGCCGCTCCTGTCACATCTACAAACACGGGGAACAGAACAGCCCAGTATCTGGATGATATTTTACAAGCAGCCGAAACAGATGCCAAGCGGTCCAGTGCAATCGGGGAAAGCCAGACACTGGCGCCTGGCAGAGAGACTGAGTTGCACATTGAGAGCACATCAGCACGACGGCCCAGCAGCACGAAAGAAGCTGTCGAAAACAGAGATTGCAGTTCACTTAATGGTCAAGCTCGTGGCAATCTGACAGAGAAAACGGTTTCGCTTCCTTCCGTCCATCCATCGGGATTCGAAACGGCTTCAAATAAGGCTATACGCATTTCTTCAACCAACCTGGAAAGAGCCAAGCGTCTCTTTGAAGAGACGGAAGGGGAAAGAGCTTCAAGCGACCAGCCCACCAAATGTGCCCGCGACACTAAAGAGGAAATGAGTCCCGGATCAGTGAAAAATCCAACCGCTAACTCAAACCAGCCGCTTTCTTCAAGTGAAAGACACGAGGATATCAGTTGCCAGTTGACGGCTTCACAGAGAGCTGATGTGACGGAGCTGTGCACTCTCTTGGAAGAAGCGGATAGCCAGTTTGAATTCACACAGTTTAAAACTGAAAAGCCGAAACACAACTGTCCCGATAATGGCCCCTCTCCCCTAAAAGTTGACAGGGAACTTGACCCAGATTTTCTTTCGGGTATAGATTTTGATGACAGTTTTAGTTCAGAAGCTGAAAAGGCAGCAACCGTGCCTGACGAAACGACCTCCATCTCAGATGGTAAAACGACCCGCGAGACGCCTGACGTCACGCGTAAATCCACAGGTTTGTCGTTGTCGAGCGGAATGAAGCGAGAGAACTCCTCTCCTGAAGAGGCGTCGACCTCTTCAAAGCACATCTCCGAAGGCAGTAGTAGTGTTACGTCAGCTGAAGCCCAAAACCTTGACGGAGCTGGGCACGGTGAAACGAGCAAGCTGCAGAACACGCAGCATCCCTTAATGCTCGGTGTGGGATTCAAGACGGCGGGAGGAAATGTTTTGAGGGTTTCGAAAAAGTGTCTGGACAAAGCTAGAGCTTTGTTTGCAGATTTGGAGGAGAATCTTGTGACGAGTCAAACGGCACCGGACAAGCAAACGGATGCTGAAAGACAGTTGAGGCGCAGTGTGGATAGTCCCACGGGTAACCGTCTGCCTCATGAAGAGGATGATTCTACGTTCACAGGTCGTGGTACTGATGCTCAGGTTCAGGGCGGCTTTTCCAACACGGAGGAGTCTGTCTGTTCAGACAGACGGGTCACAGGCGTTGGAGATGAAGACGCTGCAGAGAGTTTGATGAACAGCAAAAGGGACGCAGTCACGCGTCAAAGTGGGTTCCAGATGGCCAGTGGGAAAGGGATTTCTGTTTCAGCAAAAGCTATGCAAGAGGCAGACGCTCTCTTCAGAGGCTGTGATGCAATTGACGGTAACGCCGGCGTGTCGGTTAAACATAAAGAGAGCTTAGAAGCCTTGCCCGGAAGTGTCAGTCATGAGGAAACTCTTCCAAAATGTGGAGTTCAAAGAAAGAAAGTAAACTTTTCTAAAGAACCAATCGGTGAGTTTGAAGATGTGAACGGCGGACCAGCTGCGCGCCTTACAGAGGTTGTACAGCGAAACGAGCAGATTCACAATTTGGGTTTTACAAAAACACTGGCTTTAGCAGATGCAGCCTCTTTCCGTGGCAACCCGTCTTCCTCTGCAAAGGCACTTTCATCCCTCTCATGCACAACATCAGAGAATATTGGCTCCTGTACCGTCAATACATTGAGCAGTGTTGGTGGATTCTGTACAGCCACTGGGAGCAAAGCGTCCATGTCAGCTGATGCACTGAAAAAAGCAGAGCGTCTCTTGAATGAAACGAATACAACTGAGGACGCAAACGAACAACTGAAAAGACAAGGGGACGCTTTAAGAACCGGCCCTCTCTGCAATCAAAGTCAGGTTTCAACACCTAAAAGTGGTGGATTTCAGACGGCCAGCGGCAAAGGAGTGGCCGTTTCATCCGCAGCTCTCAAGAAAGCAAAATTGCTGTTGAGTGAATGCGATGAAGTTGAGGATAACATCTTTGTAAAACCAACTCATTCCAAGATGCCGGTTCCTGGTCCAACGCTCAGGAATAGTGGATTTCTTGCAGCCAGTGGGAAGCAAGTGGCATTTTCATCCGAGGCCCTCCAGAAGGCAAAAGCTCTCTTCAGTGACATCAGTTTCAGTGCAGAGATCCCAGCTGTTCCAGATGCAGGGAACGCTGACAATACAGAGAAAACACATCGTGGTTTCACAACTGCAGGGGGAGCAAAGGTCCACGTGTCACAGAAAAGTCTGTCGAAAGCGAAACACCTTTTGACAGGATTCAATGACGGTTCTGTTTCAGCAACTGCAATGCAAGAAGCGGACGCTTTCTTCGAGGACTGTGACATGACGGATGGTGACGATGGCATGCCGGTAAAACGGAAGGAAAGTAAAGCACCTGTGTGCGGAAGTGGCAGCGAGAAGAAACCCCTTTTAAAATGTACAGAAGGTCAGAGGATGGACATGAACATCTCTGAAAGGCTCGGAAGGAGACGCACCGAGTTTGAAAGTGTGAACATGGGATTAGTTGAAAACCTTGAGACGATGCATCGGGATGATGTGGAGAGTCACAAAGGTGTTTTTAAGAATACATTTGATTTTTCCAACGAAGCTGCTTTACATGGAAACCCACCTTTGATGACAAAGAGCCTTTCTCCCCTGTTGTGCACGACATCAAAGAACAGTGGTTCCTCCACCAGGAGCGAGATGAGCAACGGTGGTGGATTCTGTACAGCCAGCGGGGGGAAAGTATCCGTGTCTGATGACGCAATGACAAAAGCAAAGTCTCTATTGAATGAAAGTGCTACATTTGAGGACACAAACAAACAACTGAAACAAAAGGAAAACACTTTTCCACCACAGACTGGTGGATTTCAGACGGCCAGCGGCAAAGGAGTGGCCGTTTCATCCGCAGCCCTAAAGAAAGCACAAACTCTGTTGAGTGAATGCAATGAAGTTGAGGATAACATCTTTGTAAAACCAACTCATTCCAAGATGCCGGTTCCTGGTCCAACGCTCAGGAATAGTGGATTTCTTGCAGCCAGTGGGAAGCAAGTGGCATTTTCATCCGAGGCCCTCCAGAAGGCAAAAGCTCTCTTCAGTGACATCGGTTTCAATGCAGAGATCCCAGCTGTTCCAGATGCAGGGAACGCTGACAATACAGAGAAAACACATCGTGGTTTCACAACTGCAGGGGGAGCAAAAGTCCACGTGTCACAGGAAAGTCTGTCGAAAGCAAAAGAGAAACTGACAGATTTAGCTGATGTTGAATGTCATGATTCAAACTCAACAAGCCCACATGACCGTAAGTCAGATCTATCGAACGTGAAGGGTGTGAAGATACCTCGTCATCCCACCACAGCCAGTTACAAGCACACGTTTAGCGCCCCTCAGGTAGTTAAATCTTCATCCTCTTTGCAAGAGACTCACCATGAAAATGAAACTCCTCAAAATGCAAGTGTACCCCGTTGCATTTTTATCAAAGACCAGGAACATGCAGATGGATTTAGGGTCAGGGAAGACGGAATGACCCCTACGGTGTCGGGCAACCTCCATGACGGCCCTGTAGAGGAAGTGTCGAGTGTAAAGCAGACAAGCAGCAGAGAGGGATCTACGGTCAAAGGGCCACAGGTTCTAAACTTCCAGTCACTTAACCTGAGTGGCTGCACTGAAACCCAGCAGAAGTTGTTCGCCCAGGAAGCGCTGGACTGCACTAAAGCTTTGTTAGAGGACGAAAGTCTAGCTGCCCAAAGTCTCTCAATGACTTTAGAAAATGTGCCACTGCAAGAAAACCCCAAATCCATCCAGAGGTCTGTAGAGGATGGGGGACGGGGGACGGGCAAAAGACCAATAGAGGACCCAGATACGACTGGTGAGTGGTTATTACTCACACCTTTAAGTAGTACAACGTGTTGTTGTTAATGCTGCACAGGTTGTCTCAAGAACTTATTGGATCTGAATTATTTGCTAACAAAGTTATTCCACTGCGGTCTAATTTAAATAAATTGTTCCCGCTGTTAACCATCAATGGTTTCCTGACTGTTGTGAAACATTCTAGGTCAGCCTCCCCTGAAAAGACGATTGCTGGAAGAATTCGACAGAACAGCTGACGATTCAAGAGGTTCAACGCTCCATCCGGAAAAAAGCTGTCCAAGCGGTAAATCCCTAGCACTGTAACATGTTATCTAAAGAATACATGTACATTAACTGATCTGTATTTTATCTTGATAAAGGTGTGATGAAAGACAGAAGGATTTTCAAGTACAGCGTCTCTCTCCATCCAAACGTCACGAGGCCACACGCGTGAGTTGCCTGTGATTTCCTGGCCATGTTTTCAAGCGGCTGACACGCTTCTCAGCTCTTTTGTGATGTATTCTCTTGCGTTGCAGCAACGGCAAAAACTATGTGGAAACCAGAATTCAAGATACAACACCAACGCAATACTCGACCCCAGCAGAAAGCAGATCAGCACATTCCAAGAAGCCAGCGTTCGTTCCTCCTTTCCTCACCAACACAAAGACAGAGAGTCGCAAGGACACGATGCTCAAGGTCAGCGTGAGAACGCCTTCTGCGTTTGTTCCTCCGTTCAAAAGACAAAGACCTGGTGTCCAAGAGAGCTCCTCTAAACCACAGGTGGAGGAGGAGGAGGATAAACGCCACCATCTCTTTGTAACGCCCACAAAAACACAATGCACTACAGAAGTAACTGGTCATGAACGCACAGAAGACATTGAGACCATGGCTGACAATACAAGTGACAAACTGATCCCTGTTGGCTGTGGATCAGAGGACACTGCTGCAGAGACATCACATGCGGAGGACACATTGTCCACATGCCAAGGTGCAGTAAGCTTTTTGGACGAAGTCGGCACTATAAATTACTCTGACTAATGATGTGTTTATGGTCTCCAGAGATATTTCAGAATCTTCATAATGTAGAGCTGGCACGAGATATGCAAGACATGAGGATCAGGAAAAAGAAGCGACAGACCATTCGACCTTTGCCGGGAAGTTTGTTTCTAACCAAAACCTCAGGAGTGACGAGGATACCGCTGAAGGCTGCAGTCAACGGAAGGACTCCTGCGAGATGCACCCCAAAACAGGCAAGGCCGGAACCGGTTTGTCCGTAGATTCTGTTGTATTTGGGTAAACCTGAGACCACCACGTGTAAAATCTTTTTCACATGTTCTTGTCCTTCAGCTGTATGGACATGGAGTTCATCAGCATGTGTGTGAGATCTCCAGTGAGACTGCAGAATCTTTTCGCTTCAGTTTGAAGCAGTTCATCAAACGGGAAGCTTTTCTAGACGGAGGCGGGGTTCAGCTTGCTGATGGAGGACGGCTGATCCCCAGCGAGGATGGGACGGCAGGGAAAGAAGAGTTTCATAGGTATTGTTGATTTTCAGTCGAGTTTAAATCAGGCTTCGAGGCGTGTCTTGGTGTGTGTTTAAAAGCAGGCTGATCGTACTGAATACCATCTTGTTCTACGCTGTCCACAGAGCATTATGTGACACCCCAGGCGTGGATCCTAAACTGATCTGTGAGGGTTGGGTGGACAATCACTACCGATGGGTTGTGTGGAAGCAGGCGTCCATGGAAAGATCATTTCCAGAGACAATGGGAAGCCTCTGTCTCACCCCAGAGCAGGTTCTCCTGCAGCTCAAGTACAGGTGGGCCTATTTTAGTTCAATGTGTTCCTGTTGTTGAAGTTGATTTCATCATGTGTTTAACATGAGCACACATCTTGTTGCAAAATATGTGCAAATATAAAACATAGCCTACTGCCATTTTGTGAAAGATTAAAAGGCTGGATTAATTACATTCTATAAGGATTTCATTATTTTTATTTCGTATTCATACAATCAAGATAATCCAACGTGTTTTATGTATTAACTGTAGATGTCATTTTGACTGAATTCATGTTGTGTCAGATATGATGTTGAGGTGGACCACAGCCGCAGGCCGGCTCTGAGGAAGATCATGGAAAAGGACGACACGGCGGCCAGAACCCTGGTCCTCTGCGTCTGCGGGGTCGTCTCCAGGGGTCAGTCCCCAAACAGACGAAGTTTCGACGACGCCAAGACCCCACGAGGTGCCGATGCCATGGGGGAAAACCCCTCTGCAGTTGTCTGGCTGACAGACGGATGGTATGCCATCAAAGCCCAGCTGGATGAACCTTTGACCGCCATGCTTCACAGCGGTCGAGTGGCTGTCGGGGGCAAACTGATCATCCATGGGGCTCAGCTGCTGGGATCACAGGAAGCTTGCTCCCCTCTGGAGGCGCCTGAATCTCTCATGTTAAAGGTACTTCAAGAAGCACAGGTTATTATATCTTTCTACGAGGCAATCCTATAAATTGGCTTATTTTATGGTTTGTGTTTAGATTTGCGCCAATAGCAGCAGACCCGCACGATGGGATGCAAAACTGGGATTTCACAAGGATCCGAGGCCGTTCCTGCTTCCTGTCTCCTGCTTGTACAGCAGCGGAGGACCAGTAGGATGTGTGGACATCGTCGTACTGAGAAGCTACCCCATACAGGTGCGTTCAGTCTTGAAGTGATATATTATCACTGTTACGCCTGGGAGTTCATCATGTCCCCTTTGACTGCGTGCTTGTCACACTGTGCAGTGGATGGAGAGGAAACCAGATGGAGGCGTTGTCTTCCGATCCGTTCGTGCCGAAGAGAAGGAGGCGAGACGATACAACGGCCACAAGCAAAAAGCTATGGAGATCCTGTTTGCCAAGATTCAAGAAGAATTTGAAAAGGAGGACAAAGGTAGGAATTGTGATTTCATCACGTTTGGTACAGGTTGAAAGGGAATTAGTTTTAACACAATTATCATCTTCAGGTCATAACAAACCTCAACGTAGAAGACGGAGCATCAGTCGTCAGGGTGTTGCAAGTCTCCAAGCTGGAGAGGAGCTCTATGAAGCAGTGGGGGATGACCCAGCGTACCTCGAGGTGATAAGAAATGTACTTTACAGGTTGTTCACTCGATGTCTCTTATGAACAGAGCTTTAATGGCGCGCCTGTTTCACTTGCGTGCCCAAGGCTCATCTGAGTGACCAGCAGTTGGAGACTCTACGCACCTACAGGCGTTCTCTGATGGAGAAGAAGCAGGCTGAGCTGCAGGATCGCTACCGACGAGCTGTAGAAAGTGCAGAGGACGGCGAAGGTAGCTGCCCCAAGCGAGACGTGACACCTGTGTGGAGACTCTGCGTCGCTGACTCCACGGACCAAAGCGGCACTGGTGTGTTTTTCTTGATTTTAGACATACTATGGCTGTATATACTATTGTTTATACAATTCAAAATACTGGTTTCAAATGATGGGTTTCTTTGTTTTTGTTTTTTTTAGTTTACCAGTTAAACCTCTGGCGACCGTGCTCCGATCTTCAGTCTTTGCTGAAGGAAGGCTGTCGATACAAAGTCTATAATCTCACCACTTCGGATGGAAAGAAACACGGCGGCAGCACAACTGTTCAGCTGACTGGGACAAAGAAAACACAGTTCCAGGACCTACCGGTACTGTGCAAACTGTGTCCATGATGAATTGTAGATACAGCATTTATAAAGTCAGACAGATGATGGAAATCATTTCTAATTATGTAATATTTGTAAATCATTCAGGCTTCTCAAGAATGGTTATCCACACATTTTCAACCGAGGGTCTCTACCTGTTTTGTGGATCTACAAAACCCAGAATTCCAGTCGCTGTGTGGAGAAGTTGATCTCACAGGATGTGTCATCAGTATCATAGATGGACAGGGTAGGTTCTTTTTCTCTCTCCTACCAGTTTCTGCCAGAGCTCCAGTATATAGTTTACTAAATGATTGTCTGTGCTTTTGAACACAGGTTTCTCTCCTGCATTCTATTTGGCCGATGGGAATCTCGACTTTGTTAAAGTGCGCTGTTTCAGCAGCTTTGCTCAGTCTGGCTTGGAGGATTTGGTAAAACCACGTGTCCTGTTGACTCTGAGCAACCTGCAGCTGAGAGGTCAGTCCACGTCTCCCACTCCTGTTGTGTTTGCTGGAGATCTGACCATCTTCTCAACAAACCCCAAGGAAGGCCATCTGCAGGAATCGCTCAGCCAAAACAGAAACCTGGTCCAGGTACGGTAGTGAAATCCCAAACGTATATTATAGAACTTCATTTCACACTTGGAAAGAGACAATCTTACTTTGATCAGTATTCTATAGAATGTAATGGACTAATGATCTGACGGAGAGCGTTTATAAGGGTTTAAGCTTAAGCTTTCTCATCTTAGTTTGGATACAATAAAATGTTGTAAAATAGGAAAATGACATAACTATTACTTTCGTCTTGTGTTTTCAGAGTCAGGAAAACTTCTTTCTAATTGCTGAAGAGAAGCTTTCACATTTAGTCACATCTGACGGCCTGAGGTCCATCTCCTCTCCAGCTCTGCAAACACGAGCCCCAGCTTCTACAACGGTCAGAAGACAAGACACGAAAACAAGTGTGAGTTCATGTACTTGCTCTTTGATGCATTTTGCTCTCACTTCATATTCATTCAAAACTAAAAATGTGTCCCTTTTATGCAGGTGACTTCTCAGCAGCTAGTCCGAAGCCTTGGATCCTTCACACCTGTCAGCAGGAAACCTCCTGCAGCAAACTGCTCGACAGAGAAAGACCCCGTCGGCGTGAAGCGGAGGAGAGCTCTGGACTATCTGTCTCGTATCCCGTCTCCACCACCTGTCCTCCATCTGGGCCCAGTGGCTTCTCCATGTGTAAATAAGACATTCAACCCCCCTCGGAGGTCTGGGACACCTAGCACTTTAAAATCTGTACAGACTCCAGCTCGCAAACCTGTCAGTTCACCGGTGGAGGATGAATGGGTGAACGACGAGGAACTGGCTATGATTGATACTCAGGCATTGCATGTTGGGGATTTACTGCAGGTACAGAAGACTGTATGATGCCAAACACACTACAACTTTTAATACACTGTACAAATACGTGAAGGTAAAGGCTGCATATGGAACATATTTTGTCCTTGTTTTTGTTGTCCCACTGGGCAAATTAAAGAGTTGAAATCACTTCACATTAGTAAAATCATGTCATTGCTTCATACGGATCTTCATTCTTCTCGTTTGTCTACTGTAAAGGTGAACTCTAATTTAGAATTGCATTCCTGCAGTTTAGCTCCATGATTCCCTATTTGTGCTGTTTGAGGACAAATAACAGAGGTCTGATCAGGGAGTCACACCTGTAGATAATGACATGGGTCATTTTATTTAGGTGAATTCTAAAATGTTTACATATACTATATCAGGGTTGTTATTTAAAGTACAAGTGTCCATCATTATAGTAGTTAAGTTGCTAGTAGTAGTTAGTAATTTATGACGCTACAAAATTACCAAATGCAGAAAAAGTTTATACTATGTGTTAAATTAGTCCAAAAACATAAGTTCAATTATAGAAAACTGTCACAAATTCTCATTTTTAGAAAGATTATTTATAACTTAAGAAGATTAATAGCATCAAAATACTTTTATTATATCCTAAACTGACCCAGTTTGCCTTAAGTTAAAAGATATTTGACTCCAAATATTAAGCCCACTTCCGGTAATATTTTCTTTTTGAAAGGAGAAATAGGGGAAGAGAAAGCAACAACATCTTATATTTTTAATATGATTACGATCATATTTTCTCAGCGACTTGATCATGGATTTATTTGGGCGATGTCTGTCGTGTCACACTCCAGTCCAGCTGGAGGTGCTGACGCAGTCTTTAGCTGGTTCCCCTGCCAGCCATACTCTGCCTCTGATTGGCTAGTTCTGGTTGCGGGGTAAGCCAATCAGAGGCAAGCCGGTCATACCTTCGCCCCCAGTTTTCCGGCTGCTAATGAAGAGAAGAAGAAGAAAAAGAACGTCACTTCCGTAAACACAGGCACCTGCTATGTGAAACTCGTGTTTTTTTTGTTAATGTCATTTTTTCCATCATTTATGCGTCCTGAATATATACGGTGAGTATTGATGAATAGTGACATTTACTTTATGTTGAATATGAAGGTAGTAATAATAATATACTACATATAATAATAATATTGTAACGTGTTTTACGCCGTCTTCCGTGTAGCTCGTGCGGTGACTTTAGCTAACTTAATGTTTTAGTTTGTTTCTGTTTCAGCCCAAGTGCACTGACATACCTACTTATTTAACTGTTAGCTATTCACGTACATTGTAACCACGCTTCCTCAGCACTAAAGACTGAATGTGTGTTGTTGTCCAGTGCAGATGTCTCATACCGGATCCTCCTGTACGACCTCTCGCATAAAAAACCCTTTCGCGGGTGTGGGTGGAAGAACCGACAATGGAAGAGATGGCTCCGCTGACAAAGACGCTACATTTGCGAGCAATGACCCCAGCAGTCGAGACAGACGTGTGAGGGAGCGAGCGTTAAAGCAGGTAGGACTCACCAGCACCACCTTCATCGGTCCAGCGTTTCCTCCTCCAAAATCCACCACGGTCAAGTCTAAATTTGAAGATACACTGAGTGAGTTTTACAAAGAGCTTGAGAAGATCGATGCACCCGATGGTGCTCATGATAACTCGGGGAAACCCACGCCTCCCACAACATCTACAAGCAAACACACTCGGGACGTAAGCGAGGAAAGACATGTTTACACAAGCAGTCGTGCGGGAACAGAGGGCTCCCAGAGAAGCAGTGGACAGAAACAGCCGTCCTGGTCACACTGGTATCAGAATGAGCCATACCACCCTAGAAGACCGAGGCCAGCTGCTCCTGCTCAAAATCAATGGCATAATCCTCAAACGTTGAACAGACCGCCAGACCCAAGATTTCACAGAGCCCCGTTCCATCGCCCACCGCACCCAACTGCATTCCCAAATCCACAAAACCCACCATCCACCGCGAGTCCAAACTGGAGCGGTTCAGGCCCGACGAACCAGTATCAAGAGGAGTCGCACTTTCCCACATTTTCCAGCTTTCCACCGCCAAATGTATGCAGTCACCCCTCTCAGGGCTTTTATGGAGATTCTCCATACCAATTTGACAGGGACGAACGGCGTAGCTATGACCGGCACTCGGGTAATGTAAATGTTGGTAGAGAGGAAGAATCGTGTCACTTTGTTGAAGGTTATGACAGATCCCAGAGATACGACTCAGAAAACGACCCGTGGGAGCATCGCTGCCGACCTCCTGCCAACACTAATGCATTCCATTCTTCCTTGGTGCTGATCTTGATGAGGGGATTACCAGGATCTGGGAAATCGACACTGGCCAGGTACGTCTTTGTGTAATCCCGAGTCTCATAAATAAGTGCATTGTCAGTTTAAAGGTGTCTAAAACTCCAATCTCTAAACTTCCACGACTTGACGTTTTTATTTTCATTGCACACTTTGCGTCCCATCTTTCTCACAGGGAGCGGCTCTTCGCCGGTCCCAACGGGCTGATCCTGAGCACAGATGACTACTTTGCTTACAGAGACGGGTACCGCTATGAACCGGGCCTTCTCGGTGCGGCGCATGAATGGAACCAGAACAGAGGTACTGTCTCCTTAAATGCTCAGACAGCTTAAATGTTATAAAAGTTATTTCTTTTCTGTTTTGTTATCACGTCATCACGAAGGCATTTCTGTCAAACATACATGTATTTCCAGACATGTATGAAGAGTAGTTCAGTGTCTCTGCCTGTTGGGAAAATGTCATCATGCCAGAACTCAATAATCTATACTCCAGTTATGACAATTTCACACAAGTGTCTAAAAGGATAAAATGATGAAGTGATGACATTTTGGACAGACACTATATGTAAACTGCAACTTGTCGGAGACATTCAACCACAAGGTGGTGATTCAAGTTTTGTGCTTTTGCTCTATAATCGTAATAATATCTCGTAGTGTGTGCATGATTGAGATTAGAGAGAAGAACATCTGTGAAGTTTTTACATTTTAAAACATCTGTAATCTGAGCTCGCCTTCAGGTGGATGACGGATTATAAAATGGGATTTGATGGGATTTTTTTTCAATAGGTTTTTTTTGTGTTTAATTCTCTTTCAGCTAAAGATGCTATGCATGATGGCCGGTCTCCCATTATTATTGATAATACAAATGTCCAAGCCTGGGAAATGAAGCCATATGTCCAGATGGTGGGTATGGCATTTCAAATATGATTGTGTGTTTTGATTACGGAGTACTACATAGATCCTAATCACATTTCCTACCATTTGAACAGGCCCTGGAGAGAGGATACAAAGTGGACTTTTGTGAACCCGACACCAGCTGGAAGTTTGATCTTTATGAGCTGGAGAAGTACGATTCCTTAATTATCATATTAAATGTAGATGCCGGTGCAGACGTTTAATACGTATAGATACTAACTTTTTTTCCTCCAGGAGGAACAAGCACGGCGTTCCGCAGGAGAAGATCGCACAGATGAGGGACCGTTTTTCATTTCCAATATCTGTGGACATTGTCATGAGTTCACAAGAGCCAGCTCACGTGAACCAGAGGCACCGACCGGAGCAGCAGACCATGACGAAGGACCGAGACTTCCGTTAGTTTTCACAGGAATTTAACCAGCAAAATATTTTTGCCTCGAAGAACCAAACCTTTGTAATGGAGTAAATATTGTTAGCTACTGTTTTCTACAGGATTTTTTTTAATCATTATTTTTTTTAATATTGTAAATGAATGTAAAGGAGGAAGAAATCTACTTTTTCTGGAGGGATTTTCATAATTAAATTTTCACATTTAACGTCTTTGCTTGGAATAGAAGTCTGCTTTATTTTTGTATTTAATAATTGGTATTTAAGACTTGTCCTTTTTGCAGATTGTGTGTTACGTACAAAAAGCAACAATATGGAAAACCATCTGCCTCGAAATGAGCAGAGGAACTGCAACAAAGTTGTTTTCTGGTAAACCACAAGTTTCGTAGTTGATTTCCGTCTTTGGTTTTGCCAAGATGTTTCTTTAAGGCGAGGAGTTGTTGTTTTTTGCCTAATGCCTGCAAGGGGCGCCGAAAGGCCATTTTCCATTCCCCTCCCAGGAAGTGCCAAATGTCCTAACATTAAAAGCATGCAGGAGTGTGTTGTGTATTATGGTATATACATCCATAGTACACCGTAGTACTTAAGGGAGGGGCATTCAGCTGATTGCAACTTCATTAAGTGCAAAAATGTCAAGTTGATCTGAAGCTTCAGCAATCTGTGAAAATGATCCAAACTTATGGTCATTTAGTGTCAAATTCCCTCCTGAAAGTCAGTGAAGCAATGCTAAATACACAATAGAACAAACTATCCGTTAACTGTTGAGTCTTGGTAAACACACTGAACCTATTTTTCTGGGGAGCTTCATGTGACAGATCTGGGTTCCTGTTCTCCGCTCCTCTATTTCATGTCTAAAAATAGCGAGGAGGATAAGAACACTGCCAGAGGGGTGCACAAGGGTGGAGGCTTGAAACACTAACAGAATGGGGTGGACAAAATAACAGAAACATCTTAAGTTAATAGCCCTAAGTCAACTTGATGAAGCTCATCATTTTAGTTTTTTGTTGATCCTGTCAGTGGTCGTTTTGAGTCAGTAGATTGTGTTGTTGTCAGGGTTAGTCTCATTTAGCGACGGTCTGCTTGTGATCGTCTTTCCTCTTCTTTCTGTTTCAGTGTTTTGTCTTATGTCGGGACTTTTTAGACTTCCAGCTGCCCCGTTATTTCATTTGGCAGCAGTTTTCCAGGCAACGTGATATTCGCTGCCCTTGCATTGTTTTGTATCGTATGCTACTTTTATGAATTCATCCATCTCCTGTTGAACAGACACACACAGAGATCTCAGCAGCTCTTTCATCTTCACAGCTGTGCTTTTTTTTCGTTCGACTTTGTGCTTTTTTTTGGTTTTGAAAGTTTTCCCACAAACCCAGAAGCTGTGATTGTCCGAGGAGCTTACAGTGGGGTTTTTCCATCATAATAACAATGAAAGTAACGTTTGGTGACCTTCAGTAATTGTGAACATGCGGATGACTCAGTATGAAATGTACTTTTGTCCACAGCTTCCTGTCTTTTCTCCGGAGGGTTATTTACACAGCGCTGACCTTCATCTACAAAATCCAGTGCTAATGTGCAAAACAACTTTTAGTGGTTAAGGAAATAATGTGAATCACAGCTTTTTTCTGCAGTTTATATGTATCAGTGTTGGGGAGAAACAAAAGGGCATACATAATTTGGGATTAGAGTAACCTAATCTGTAACGGCTACCGAAAAAAGGAAGTACAAAACTACTGAATTGAAGATATTTGAAACGAAGAAAGGGCCGACTGGGGGAGAAGTCATGAGGGCTTTTTGTTTAACTGATTACAATCTCGACAGGGAAATCTAATTAGACATGTTGTAAAAGAGTATGCATGGTGCAATTATAAAGAGAGAGATGCAAGGAAGATGAACGAAAACAGACGCGAGCGTGGTATTTGCAGATTTTAACTCGAGTAAATAAAAGCCGATGAGATCTTGGTAAATAGGATGTGGCACCAAATCCCTGACTTTCAGCAGATATAAAGGCTAAGCTGTTCCGTTAGAGCTCCCTGAGATAGCGGTGACCTCGTGGAAGAGAATCGATGTGGAGGCCGTTTTAAAGGGGCTTTTAACTGGGTTTATGGCAATGCCTCCCTTTCTCTAATGTTAGCTAACAGTCTGAGCTCAGTAAGCGATAAAGGACTGAGGGACGTTGACTACAATTAGTCCCAACTCTTTTTGCAGAGACAGATTTGAAGGATATTGTGGTTTATATATGTGTGTTTGTGTATAGAGCCGTGGCCCTCGTAGACACTTCAGAGGCTTTGATGGTTCCATCTTTCTGGTTAGACTATATAATGGAGACTGAAATGATCTATTTGCAATGTAAATCTGAGCCGACGCAGAAAATACTTCTCAACAGTTGGACCTAAGACAGACAAGCTTGTAGTTAACACAGAGCTCCTGAAACAGCAGGTGGTCAGTTTGTGACATCGCATAGGAAACCTAAAGACTTAGGATCTTTTGTACCTCTATTTTGATGTGTTTTTGTTCTGGAGGTTTTGCTCGGATTGGATATACGAACATAAACATACAGAAATTTAAATAAATATCATTGGCTTAAATCAACAAAATGACGATCTGGCTCCTCGTTTGGCTATTCTCACTGTGCTTTAGTTTCCTCAGCCAGAGACACTCTTGGTTTTCCCTCGACCTGTGAGATTATGCATGCCTCTGACTAACATTTGCAGCTGTGTAAAAACACCGCTATTCATGCTGGGGGATGGTGGAGTCCTTGAAACATTAACAATGTGAAGGATGGTGCCTGCCTACTAGGCGAATCCATGATTGAATGGATTAAACAGAGCGTTGGGAAAGAGGCTGACAGTGAACGCAGCGCTGTGGAGGTGGAGGTAAAGTCACTGTTGTTTATGAGCCTCTAAAGCTCACCTGCGGGGACACGTGTGTTTTCAACATCTCTCCCCGTTCATTGGCCCGCTGTGTGGGAGTGTGTTTTCAGGCTATACTTCTGCCAACGTGTGTAATTGTAATGTGAGGCAGTGCAGCAGTCGTAACAGAGCATGCGTGCCCTGAATGGCGATGAAGCGAGGGAGATGGGATGAGGGCTTTGTGCCGTCTGAATGGTAGTGATGAGACACAATTAAGTCACAGCCATTAACCATCTTAGGGACAGAAAAGGGCAGATGAAATCAGAGCTGACGCACACATGGGAGGCAGAGGACAACACAAAGTGGACACGACACGCTAATGTGTGCTAATTACCACCCCACCGATGCAAAATGGTTAACTCACTGCAAACCATAGTTCATATTTCATTATTACGGCAGTTGTTGCATTATTATGACCTCCATTTCATTTATGTCTTTGCAAAATCCAGTACACTGATGCACACTGTAGCTCACTATATTGTTTATGCTTGGTGCCAAAGAGAGGAGGTGGTCACTGCATGGCTTTTAACAATATATTATTTAGTTTTTCAAAAAACACAGGTCATAGCCCTCATGTGTGTCGCAGATCTATTTACCACCATGTGAGCTATACTGTCAAGTAACAGACTCTAGATTGTTGTCCGCCTGATTTGCAAACTAAACTGAGTTGCCAACAGGGATTTAATAGAGATTAAAATACATTGAGTCTGAGAGGGAATGAAGCACAAAATTAAGTTTATCATGAGAACCAAACAAATGTAATAATTATGTTGTTTTTTTTGGTTTTACAACTAAATGCACAAACATCAGCCTTTTTCTGGATATTCAGACTACAGGGCACGTTATTTATTGTGGTTGTCACGTGACCTTGACAGCCAATGACAACTGTGTTGCGCAACCGCACAGCGTGTCATCTCTGTACACACCACCGACCAATCATCTGGCTCAAGTCCACCACAATAAGACAGGACAATAAGCCTTCTATTCTTCAAAATAAAAGCGTTAAAAAAAAAATAAAAAAAATGACAAGTAGTGAGCAGCTGTGTAGAAAATGTACGGTATACAAATACGTACAGTTTTCGTAAATACTGGACTGGACTGAGGTTAAACACAATAATGAAAGTGTGCCTCGCTGAAATAATCACACTTTCTTGTTCACTTTTGATTTTAGTTTTCTATTAAACAGAGAAACCATCTCTTCTAGGAATCCGCATAGCTTTGCTTTTGGTTTATATTTGTAGTTACTGTGATCTCCATGTACTTTGATTATAATCTTAGTAAAAAACAACTGGACACTGCAGTCCAACATTTAATTTAGTGGCATTCTTCAAGCATGCAAGTTGTCTTCATTGTCTTCTCTATCATTTAGAAATGCTATGTTCTTAAATCTACTCAATCAATATACTGAATAAACGTAATCATCTTACATTTGCTTTGCCTTTATCTCATAATATATTCACTGACAAATAGGCTATTGCCTTGATTCCATGATTTGGTGCTTTGAGTGAAAATCTGAAAATTTAAAAAGTATATACATTTAGTTTTACGTGAACACAGACATATACATTTGTTATGGTACAGGGTAAGGTCTGCCTCCAACATTTGGAGTCAGCGCTCAATATTTGGTCATCAGTTGTTTCAGGCGACTCTCTCGCCAATGACGCTTTAATTTTGAAAAACCGTCATCGGAAGTCTTCCTTTCATTGCTTTCTACCTTGACAGGTGTGGGGCTTTGATAGCGTCCAGGGGTGTGGGGGGGGGGGGGGGCGGACGGTACGCTGCTGGCGGCTACACACACGGCAGGTACTGCACTCCTCTCACGTTATCCGTCCTCACGGTGTCGTTGATAATGTGCTCGGTGCCGCCGCGTCGAGCGCGTGCCTCTGATCCTCATGGCGGATCGATCGTTTAGATCAGAGAGGGGCATTTACCTCCAGCGACCCGAGTGTAGAGGCGGATCATTGCACGGCGGTTCAGGCTACACGTTGTACGGTAAGAGGCTTTGCAATTTGAAGGGTGTAGCGGAGGATGTGCAAATGTATATATACACCATTGTTGCATTAATTGCAGGATGGGAGTTGCATTTTGGTTGATTAATGTTTAAAATCCGACCTTGGTTATGTATATATATATATATATATATATATACACAGTATATATATCTTTGATGGGACATAAAGTAGTACGATAGGGCATGTCTGATATCATTCTTAAATTGAAATACATTTGGCTATAATTTGGAATACCTATACAATTGAATAAATTATTTAGATTTAATTAAGTTGCACTTTACCTGTCCAATGACTGTGCTCTCTATAGCCTATGAATACCTTAACTCAACATTTTCTGCATGCATGCATATATATATATATATATATATATATATATATATATATATATATATATATATATATATATATATATATATATATATATATATATATATTACGTCCTGCACATTGCAGTGTGAGAACAGTATGTGTTTCTAGCAGTGAAGGGAGTCTAAGTTTAGCAGACTACCTCTCCCTACATGTTGAGTCATTAACTGGCACACTTGATGGGTAAACCTGTTCTCTGTGGTTCCTCTTCATGCAGCGGTTAGTGTCCGCTGGCAGCATGACTGCGCAGCCCTGTCTGCTCATAATAACACCACTAATCTCATCAAGGTACTGCTGAGGTCTGACCCGAGGGCTCAGTTCTCCAGGAACATTTTGTCTGAAGTTAGATGCGTGCAGAACTGTGCAACTTTAAAGGCTATAGCCCCGCTGCTCATATTGTGAGCTGTATGTGTTGTGACAAAAATAGATTTGTGTATGTATATACTTTTGTTATTTGTGGAGATTCATCAGGGATGCTGAATTCCAAAAAAAAAGCAAAGGCTAAAAGTATTGTCTGATTTGATCTCCATCCAGTGAATGTCCTCTACCTCAGACGAATCTGTGTGCCAGACGTTACCTCTGTCCTCTTGATTTCATTTTCGTTCCCATTGTCAGTCAGAGGCTCTGAGCCTCCCCAGCTGCCAGTTACATAATGTCAGCCGAGGACTGTCACATTTTACTGAGCAGACGTGGGAGGGGGGGGGGGGGGTTGAGCAATGCTGGCGAAATTGAGAGCTGACAATACTGAAGGAGGCCAGGTTTGCAACGTTACATAACAGAGATGTTTTCCTTCCACTTGGCTGGGAGGATGCAGATGATGGTGGTCCAGAAATAGGTCTGAGTGAAGGAAAAGGGGGGATGCTGCACACACTGCATTTACCAACGGAGGCGCACACAATGGAGCCTGGCAGTGCACTGTGAGGGTACGGGTCTGGCTGTTTATCGAGAGACGTATATTGTTTTCATTTAGCCCAGGCTGGTCTTTTGTTACTTATATCCTGCCGGTAATGTTGCCGTTTTTTTATGTCATTTTCATTGTGTACATCGGCGCACACAAGGGGTCACCAGACAATATTACATTCAAGGACGTATCAGTCTAATGTCTGCTAAGAAGGGGAGGGGGGGGGGTAAATAAATGTCTAATAGCTTTCCTTCTGGATAACCTCATCAGTGAAGTGCACTGTGGCAACACACGGTTCACTGGGTTGCATCTGTTTTAGATTTGATGTTGTGAATTTCTCAACAGGCAGACATCATGCTTATAACAGAGGTAGATGTCGACTGGGAGGACAGTCTAAATGTGCTGCTGTCTAATAGAACGCTAAAACCATTACAAGCTGATCTTTCACACTGTGGATGATGAAGTGGAAAGCAATTCAGTATTTAATATTAAAATATGTTCAGCGCTTATTCATTTTGCGACATATGGTCGGCTGTATGATGGCAGTGATGTATATATACGATGCATGCTGGTGTGGGTTGGCATTGACAACTTGCATCCATCACGTGTGATTCAAAAAGACGAATGATCTGTATATCACACAGAGCAGAACATCCCCAGCCTGAGAAAGCAGCAAATGCACCCGCGTTGTTTGCGCATTGATTTTGCACTGTGATCGAGGGACGATGTGTTGCTTATTAATATCAGTGTTTGTACCAATCAGATGCTGAATGTAGACAAAGACAGAGGGCTTACTGCTCCTCTGGTCTTATTCAATTGTTAGAAAGAGAACTTTTGAGCTACTCCCACATAGAAAAGGGTATTTTCCTCATGAACTTCCTCAGGAGCTAAGTTGGAGATATGCAGTCTACAAAAGATAATGAAAGCAGCCCACATTTTGAAATAGTCTTAGTGATTCAACATTTGTGAAGAGGAAACAAAATCTCTGTGAGGTTTGACGAGTCAAATGTCTGTGAAGGATATCTGTTCTGACCTTTCTGAGGTAAAAAAAAAAAAAGCTCTGAAAATTTTTGGTAAAAAAGCTCTGAAAATAGTTTTGTGTAAATGAGAAGCCTGCATGTTGAGATCTCTTTTTCCTTTAAACAACAATGTTATTCTTTGGATAATAACGCAGGGAATACTCTGTGTGCAGCATTGTGCTTGATGGAGCCGCAGCAGCACTGCAGGAGCTAATAAACTGAGAAGACTGCAGCGGGAACTATAAAAACACCAGACATAATACAAACATCACAATTCCATGATCCCCAAATCTCTTCTGAAATCCCTGCGATGAATCTCTGAACGTTTCACAGTAAAATCCTCATTAAAATGATTTTACAGATGTCATGGATGATTTTCAAACCATATTAACTCGCTTCTCTGCTTTTGGCTCGACTACGTAATCTTTTCTCACAAATTATAAGAATTTTTTTTAAAAACTGTGAAATGACCATGAAAGAAGGAACAATGTATGAAATAAAAAAGACATCTTTTTTATTTGACAAACGGTAATAACCTCAACAAAAGCTGCAACACAGTTTATTCTATTCAGTTACATCATCCATGTTGTTTTTTTTGCACCTTGTCGCCAGAAAAACTGATTTATGAGTTGACCTTTTGTTTCTGCATTACGGTAAAAACAATTTGACACGGCTGCTGTGGAAATGGACCTGCTGATTGCTCTGTGAGATGGGGACTCCCGCCTCGCTGTTACCTTGTTAGTTAATTTATGATCCCCCCCCCCCCCCCCCCCCCCCCCGCTCTGTTTTCTTCACAGTTACAGACGATTGATGACAGATTAAACACGACTTTGTATTCATAGTGCTAAAGATCAGCCTGTCCTTGGGTGGATGTGTGAAGAGTGACCGATGATGACCGCAGCACGTACTTCAAGCACAAAGCGGAGGGCTTGGTGTTGAATCACCGCGACTGCTCGTTTGAGTGCGTCTCTCCTGATTTAAGGTTTCCTCTGTGCTGTTACATTACAGTCATTTTTTACATTACAGTCATTTAGCAGACGCTTTTATCCAAAGCGACTTACAATAAGTGCATTCAACACAGGCATTCAAGAGAACTACTAGTCACCAGAAGTCAGAAGTACATTTCCTTTTCCAAACAAGCATCCAAGAGCATGAAGCCGAGCATAACTCAGAGCCAAAGTACAGAGCAGAAACAAAGGAAAAAAAAGTAATACGAATACAATAAGTGCAACAAGCTAGTATGAATACAATAAGCGCTAAGTGGAAGGCTCAGGGTAGCACTTCCTGAAGAGGTGGGTTTTCAGCCTGATGAAAGATGGGCAGCGACTCCGCTGTCCTGACGTCAGTGGGAAGTTCATTCCACCACTGTGGGGCCAGGACAGAAAACAGCCATGACCGAGTCGATCGGCCGCCAGGACCTCTGAGCGACGGGGCGGCCGATCGCCCCGAGACAGCAGAGCGAAGTGGTCCGGCGGGGGTGTAAGGCTTGACTGTGGCCTGGAGATAGGAAGGAGCTGTTCCTTTCACTGCCCTGTAGGCTAGCACCAGAGTCTTAAACTGGATGCGAGCTCTTACAGGGAGCCAGTGTAGAGAACGGCGTCACCACGGTATCATCAATGGTGACGGACAGGTCCCGGTGCAGGCAGCCCTTCCCCCGGGATGAACAGTAGCTCGGTTTTGTCCAGGTTTAGCTTGAGGTGGTGTGTGAACTTCGAGAACTGTTCTCTGCAGGGGGTCCACACTGCTATATTTTATTCTCCTATAGGAATAGAGTGAACGTTTGACGGATGTGTCGTCTGGAAACGAGCAATTAGATGTGTTTGTCCCTGCAGGCATGATACTGTGAGGCCGCTGCATGAGGCAGCCTGGACGGGCATGATGGAGGAGGCTGCCAGTCAGCTCGAGAGGGACCATGTGCACAGTGTCTATGACAAGATCGCTCCATATTTCAACGACAGCCGTTATAAAGCCTGGCCCAAGGTCCGACAGTTCCTGCTGGACCTGCAGCCGGGGAGCATCGTGGCTGACATTGGTGGGTGTCCCCTCCAGCAGTGATGTAATCTTGGCCATCCCGCGACACTTGATCATTAATAAAAAAAAAAAATGTTTTTACTGAAACGCAACAAGTCATTTCAAATGTAATCAGACCACTTCATTCCTAATCAGTGACAAGTGTGGCAGCTGACTGTCGTGTCATTGGCAGGTTGTGGCAATGGCAAGTATCTCCACATCAACAAGGAGGTGTTCAAGCTGGGGTGTGATGTTTGTCACCCCTTGGTGGACTTTGCCTGGAGCCAAGGACACGAGGTCCAGATGTGCGACGGGCTGCATTTGCCTTACAGAGACGGCTGCTTCGACGCTGTGCTCTCCATTGCAGGTAATGGCCAAACACACACACACACACACACACACACACACACACACACACACACACACACACACACACACACACACACACACACACACACACACACACACACACACACACACACAGAGTTGAAAGGAGGTTTTGATGTTGTTGATTCCTGCTGTTCGGTAATGAATCGCTCCCTTCATATGCATGAGGTGACACTGCTGTAGCTGCCATTTGCCTCAAATTATGTGAACTCATAACAATGATAAACATCAGCTTGCCACAGGCTTGTGTTGCCTAGCCAACGTTGTGAAATAATTGTTGTGTCCTCCAACAAAGGAGTGCAATTAGGAGCAAAGACGTCAGCAGACGCCCACATTATTAATTTGTGTTGTGCACGACGCAGTGTCCATAAAGTGTTTTGTTGACTGCAAGTGCTGAATGTGACTTCATAATTAAATAAATGCCGACTCGTCATCCTACTTAAGTCTGACAAATGTAATGCTTTTTCCATTTTTCACAGTCATCCATCATTTGTCCACCAAAGAACGTCGTATTCGAGCAATAAAGGAGATGGCTCGCACCCTGCAAGTGGGTGGACGCATCATGATCTACGTGTGGGCCATGGAGCAGAAACGTCGTAAGTTTGAGAAACAGGACATCTTCGTCCCCTGGAACCCCAACCCTCACTCGCCCTCCGATTTCACCAGGGAGCGCGCCAAACCCAGAAGGAGGGCCACAGCTCAGAGTGTGAGCGAAGCCATAGACAACACTGACAAGCACAGGAAGGTGAGAAGCACATCCTCCGTGGCGGACGAGGAAGATCTGGCCAGCGCCACGCCCCAGCAGAGCACACAGAGACTGTGGTTCTTCTCCAGGTCCCTGGATTCTGTGTTTGACTTTGGAAGCCTAGCCATCTCCCGGTCGTCCTCCAGAGACCTGAGCACTTTATCGTCGCCCTCGGGAGAAAGCGAGGGGAGGAACAAGGCCAGCCGGCGCGGGAGAGGGCGAGGCCTCATCAAACAGGTCTCCAGCTTCTTTTCCCCGTCGCCTGTGATCGGATCAGAGGAGGACGTCTTTGACTCCGTCACAGACCTGCACAAGGGACAGAATGATCCTGGAGGCAACAACAACAACAACGGCACACAGAACCAGAGTGTCTCAGTCTCTTTAGCCCGGGAGTGTGGCTCTCTGGCCCTGCCGGATCTGGTCCCTTTCCAGAAGGAGCACCTGAAGCAGTCTGGAGATGAAAGAGAAGGAGGGCTGCAGGGAAAAGAGCAGCAGGAAAGCACAAGGAGTCCTCAGGGGAGCGAGGGGCAGGTGGAGGGCTCCTGCCTGAGGTACTATCACGTCTTCAGGGAGGGAGAACTGGCAGAGCTGATAGAGAATCATGTCGAAGAGCTTCATGTCAAACACGCCTACTTTGATCACGCCAACTGGTGTGTGGTGGCAGAGAAAGTTCGGTTATGGAAAATATGATTTGAACTTGTTTGATTTTATTTTCTCGCATCAACTCTGCCTCAAGTTTTAGCACTGAATCACACGTTTGATGATTATGCCATTCTTGTGACTGAAAAGTGAATATACAGATGTAGCCATTGTTGAAAGTACACTAAACTACTCCTTTGCTGCAATTCTCTACTTAACTGTTAGTGTAACTTAATAGTTTCTGGTAGTACTAGAGCCAGCCGTGTGACAGACCTTTTTAATATCTAGCATTAAATATCATTGTAGATGGTATCATTGGGATGGTTTTGCAGCAGCAGTAGAGGATGGAGCTGTTTCAACAATGGCCACCACTGTATATACTATACCACACTTTTTAAAGTATTTATTCTATGTCGATACATGAAACCAACGAGCAGTATCCACATGTCCAGTGTGTGTTCCCCTTTAGTTTTAAGAATGAGTTTTTATTACCAAACCACAGCGAGCTCCAGCGCCGCTGATGATTTGAACTCTTTTTTTTAAATTTTTTTTTTTAAAAAGAGCATTTCTGCACGAGAGGTTTTAAGAAAAGCACTGTTTCTCTCTTTGGACTTTTAATATTAGCCAAAGAGGAATTTGTGGGAATACAGTTCACTCTTCCACCTGCTCTTAAATGTTTTAACGCGTTGATTACAAGTGTAAAATTCGTACTTAATTCATTGTTTTACATGTTCCTTGGACTGCTTGGTGGGACTCCTTAAGCTGCTCTTGTGTAATATCTCATAACGCTATCATAAGAAGAGCTCAAAGTTGTGCAGAATATCTTCCAAAGCGTCTCAAGCGTTTCCAAGAACGTGCTGCCAGTATGTGTGTGTGTCTGTGTGTGTGTGTGTGTGCGCTTGATGTTTGTAATAGCTGTATACAGTCTTGTGCTGAAGTAACAAATACACTGCCTCATATACTGTGAATAAACATTGCACTGTACCACAAATATGTCGCTGCTGAATGACAATGGTCGAATCTGAGACCTGTGTGCCAAGGACGGTGCATGTCTTCATCAGTACAGTATGTGTGGACCAACTGTGTTTGTTCTGAAGTGACACTGGTACCTTAATGTCTTATGTGACCTGATGTAAATACTTTTTGAGTTTAAAATTTGTTTTTGCTTAATAAATATTTTTGTTCATGAGTGATGCATTTACTGTCATGAATGATACCTGTAATAACTTGGAAGATCCTCAATTTGTGTTTTAACAGTTTAATAGTTACACAGACAGTTGCTACTATAGAAGTACTGATACAGTAGCTCCATGAGGTAAACGGCAACGTTAAATCACTGATCAATCAAAACATACCGCATCCTGTAATAAAGAGTCACCATGACAAATGGCTTCCCAAATAAAAATATCCTGAGTAGACGGTAGAATCGGTGAGGAATGAATCTTCTCCAATATCTTTTTCATAATTCTTTACTGAAGGGTAAAGCTGCTGCATGTACAGAATACTATATACAGTATATAAAACAAGTATTGATTCATATAATGTACAACAACCAGGTTTATTAATTCTGAAATATAAACATTGTCTCCTGAAGATCAAGTACCGGTTTGGCTCTGAGGCTCCTCTTGATTTAGGGCATAAAGGTTTCACATTCCACACTCCCTCCACACCTGAAATATGAAGAGCATTAATTCAAAATTAGACACTTTTGTATGATCGTCCAACATCTGTTTTTCCCCCGTGTTCGTACCCGAGTTGCCGCTCTGTGAACGATGGAGTGTCTCACGGCCAGTTCGTCGATGTCTCTCGAGTATCCTCCTCCAATAACGGCAGCGAGAGGAACACCTCTGCTCACCACGGTCTTCATCACGTACAGATCTCGCTGATACAACCCTAGGAGATACACACAGTCATTCAAAAGAGCCCAGAAACGGCTTGTAGGTGGAGACCAGCTCGGGTGTCAAAGCTATCGGTTCACCTTGGTCGGTCAGACGGAGCCGCCCGAGTTCATCCTCCCAATGAGGGTCGACACCTGCGTCGTACAGGACCAGGTCTGGACGGAAGGTCTCCAGCAGCCGGGGGAGGTGGGCCTCCACTGGAGAGAACATCAGACATGTAAGGTCATGGAAACACACTCTTCATTCAGCATTTCATTTAGCTTGTTCATTTTAAGACGCTTTTTAAAGCAGCTAAGAGAAAAAAGTAACCTTTGAACACAGCAACACTATCTGGATCTTAACTTTCAACACATATTATAATGAGGATTATTATTATTATTATTATGGCTTGTGTGAACTTGCCTGTGGAGAGGTACTCCTTGTCTTCCAGCCCATCCTCCACGCTGACATCTAGGTCACTCTGTTGTTTCCGGAGGGGGAAGTTTTTCCCACAATGCACAGAAAATGTAAACACACACGGCTCCTCTTTAAAAATGAAAGCAGTGCCGTCGCCCTGTTTGGACGCAAGAGACGAAAGGTTTACCGCTGGCGTAGAGCTGAGCTGAATGACAGAATGACATATTGGCAGGACATTAATAAAAGCAGCAGAGACAAGTTAACGCTACCTGATGCACATCTAGATCCACAATCAGAACCTTCCTTTTGGGCGAGGAGCCGCCCATCAGGTATTTGGCTGCAACCGCCAAGTCATTGAGGAGACAAAACCCTGAACCGTAGCTTGGAAACGCATGATGGGTTCCTCCTGCTGTGCTGCAGGCCAGACCCCTCTGCAGAGCTACTTCAGCAGCGAGAACAGTCCCACCTGTCGACAGCAGAGAAGGTGACATCGTCACGCGTGATCTTTCCGGGCCAATCAGCTGCGGGATCACCGAGAGGCGTTCTCCTCACCTGTTTCATATCGACAGCGTCTCACTAAACCTTCACTCCAGGGGAAACCTGTCCTCCTTTGTTCTTGCTCTTTTATTTTCCCACTTATGAAGTTGTTAAGGTATTCCTCAGTGTGCACACAGCTGAGTAAATCTTTAGAGGCAATTTCAGGGACCCACACCTACTGCGAAGAAAGAAATGTGAGAAAATAAGTGCTGTCAATGGAAACGATGATCTATCTGTATCTTTTTCATTGCTATTAAACATATTGTACTAGCACCCAGGGAAACATCTTTAAATGTGTTGTCAAAATGATTTTAATATCAGTTGACTAATCGATTATATTTTGTGACATTTCAGCACTAAAAAATATTTAGAATCACAACATATTATTTATTTATTTATTCTGTAAAACTGTAAGTGAGCCAGAGTTAGCCAGAGAGGCTAGTTTGTATCTGCTGTCCCCGGCCAGATGTTTGAAGGCAACCAGGGGCGTCGTTAGGCCTATTTTAGGGGGGCTGAAGCTCATACTTACATTTAAGTATCCCGGGCACTAGGACCTTGGGGAGGCTGCTGCGCTGGCTTTCTCACTCTGCCAAATAACGTCTCTCTCAACGACAGCCAGGATTATAGCCAAGGAGTTTAACGTCAGCTCATAGTAAATGATGCACGGAGTGAAATTGTAAGTATAGGTAGTTACAGAATTTGGCTATCTGTAGTTGTTAACAATTGTTACCTGCTTAAATTTAGCTTTACTTGAGGCAAATGAAAAGGAATATTGTAGCGGGCTATGTGAACACTAAGCTAGCTAAGTTAGCTATTTTGTTAGAAACTGTCTCCAGTGAGCAAGAGTGAACGAGCGAATTAGAAATACAAGAACTAACTATCGACATCTCTCTATTCTTTGCATTAATATATCTCTCTAGTATTTCGAAACAATAATATCAGTCCCTATAGAATGTTGTTGTTTATAATCAGTTAATGGCATATTTGACACTGAACTAGTTCATCTTTATCTCAGATGTAAATGTTGATCAAACTCGTATTCCCTTCTGCTCATAATAAAACAAGTAAACAACTCAAAAGTTGACAGTGTCAGGTCCACTCTCCATCCATTGTGTGCGGTCCCTTTAACAATTAGGATTTGGGAGTGACGCGGATATGAAAGCTAGTTTATCCGTCTTTCCTTTACAAGCAGGAAAATGATTTCTCTCTCTTTATTTGAGAAAAGTTCATATTTGTGTAAAATGTCACTATGACTCTGAAATTCTGTCTCTTGTGTTATCTTATACTGAATGCAAGCAAAACTACAGAGCAAAATCACACTCTTTCTGATTGAACCAATCTATGAACAGTCTGAAACAATGGATATCCACGGCCCCAAATGCCCCGCCCCCCAAAAAAATAAATAATTGCCAAACATGCCTCTCCCCTTAGGGCTAAGCCCCCCTTTCTTTGAATCCTAGAAACGCCCCTGAAGGCAGCCTACATGAATGAGTCGCTCACCTGTTTCTCTGTAATGACTTGATCTTTGATTAAATGCTGCAGAACCCGGGGGAACTTGCCCATGGGGAACCTGTGGTTGGGTGGGAGGTCGCACACATACTTGCTGTGATGAACTATCGGAAGTGCGCCGGATTCATGTCTGACCTGCAAGGTGAGGAGTCCCACTGTAAGGTCAATGTGAATGCAGGTCACAGCGCATGTAGTATACTCAATGGATATGAAGTTCTTACTGGTTCGGTGTGGAAACATCTGCAGGCGGTCAAAGCCGCACCGACCAGCCGTCCGACTTTTATGCGAGGTCTTCTAGAACATACGAGTGTGATGCGGGTCATCTCTCCCTCCGACGTCAGGCCACTGACAGACTGACTAGCGCTCTGCGGGGAAATGTTCAATGTTCTGCAGTTCGATGTTGTGAAACGGGACAGTAACCGTGCTGAAGGCGGATGTTTCACCGTGCTTGTCCTCTCTCCCGCCATCTGCTGTGATGGAGTGAAAACAACACGGAGACGTGTGTGTGTGCGTGTGGCGGTTACACGGTGGATCATCACCATCTAACGATGCGGAGTGGATACTGCAGATGAACAACATGATGGTGAGAAGTGAAAGTGAAATATGTCCTGCTTTCATCTCTCTAGGAAGAACTTTATTTCATACATCAGGGCAGTTTAATGTGGTTTACAGGGTGATCAAATACAACAAAACTAAGTGTAACAGTACAGGCAAGTGACTCATTAAAGTATAGTAGTGTTGTTTGAATTAAGTATAAAAAAGATTTAAAAAAACAAGCACAGCACACTCCCACATTAACATTACAGGCTGTTTTAAAATGCTAAGAGGATTCTTTTTTGAAGTCATTGCTGGGTAGTTTGACTTAAAAGTGGTCAGAGTTGGTTCCTGGTTTTCAGGCCTAGATGTCCTAAGGGTTCTAGGGGGTTCATATGACACAAGCATATCAGAGATGTCTTTTTGGGCCCTGAGCCACAGAGTGATTTGTAGACGAGCAGCACGATTTTGAATGCAGGAATGCATCACATTTCTGCTTTACTATATAAAGTGAGGCACTTCTTACTGATGTTTGTTTGTGACAGTGTGTGATCCTATAAAGTAAACTATCACCAACAGACTCAATACTATCAAAAGTATTGACATATGATTTTTTTTTTTTGTATTATACACAAACAACATTTTTAATTAATACTGCTGTAGTAGGATTTTTTGTACAACAATTGTGATTTTCTTCATCGTGGAATGTGAAAAGCATCACCTAAACTTGAGATTGAGATAAAGCCTCAGCACTAGAACTGCATCACAAAATCCACCAAGGCATTTAGCCTTACATCAATCTGTGTTTTCTGCTCTAATTATTCCTTGTTGGAACAAATGAGACCCTGAGGTTTGAATTTCTTGAACATAGAAAAATCAGTGGACAATTTGTCTTGATCTTGTTCTGTCCTATCTGATGACATTGTTGCATGCATACTTATTTCTTTCCGAGAGCAAAGTCAGGGTGAGTGGAGACCCCATGCAAAGGAGATGAATTCATGATTTTCATTCTGCACTTTTTTTCTCTCCTCCTGATGATCAAAGCTCTTTTTACTTTTAGCTCTTTTAGCGTATTTACACAAAGCTATGAGAGCATTTGTTCTCTGCATTCATCAGATTTCCTCCTCGTTGTTTGTCAGTACCCTGACCATCTTTATCCCCTCCTCCTCTGCAGCCTTCATCTCCCCTCCTGTCACGCCAGAGCGAGTCGTGGCCAAGGTGGTTCATCACAGTCGTCGAGGATCATTTATGGTGTCACGCCGAAATCACGTCACACTCGGAGCCTTCACTCTCTCCACTCTCTCGCCGTGGTCCAGTTTCAAGTGACAGAGGACTCTGCCCAAGGGTAAGTGATGTGATGCAAATAATTTACTTGCATTTTATAAGTTCACAAAAAGGGTCAACATTTGCATTTTGGTGCTTTTCATGGTTAAAAAAATGTATATTTTTTTAGCCATAAAATGCCATAGTTTCCATATCACTGTAATGACCTGTGATTAGCTGCTTTTGGGGCTGGTTTTTGCCTCTCCCATCTGTCGCTGTTTTACATTGCTAGCAGGCAGCTCAAGGCACTGTCTGCCGTACTTTCGTCTGTGTGTGTGTGTGTGTGTGTGTGTGTGTGTGTGTGTGTGTGTGTGTGTGTGTGTGTGTGTGTGTGTGTGTGTGTGTCTCTGTATAAAGAGTCTGGTGAATGGGGATTAGTGCACCCCCACTGGGTAGGGCTAGTGTGCTCACAGGCAGATGACAATCTGCCAGATAAGGAAAAAAAGATGAGAGCGTTGGCCCCAGGTGCACAGGAGAGATCTCCTCATAACAGAGAGAGGAGATTAGAGCTGAAATCGATTACCGGCTTCAGCTTTGTGAGAGAGGAAGGAAGGGACTCTCTTTCTCAATGAAAGACTCCAGTATATCCTGACAGAAACATTGTTGGCTTCATGCAGTAGATACAGGTTATATTCATTTATTTAACATATTGATTTCTCTAATATTTCATCTTATCTTTTTAAAGGCCCACACCACTGGTTTTGCATGTTTTAGCTTCACCTTTACTTTACATCACTGGTAATCGGTTTGCAAGCCATGCTTCTGTTTTAGAATCCAATCGTTTTGGTCGATGGCATCTTCACATGCTTCTTCTGCACGATTAACGGTCTGAAGGCACATAATACACTCAATTTGTTATCATAAAGGACTAAGAAAACCAGAAAATGATCCACACTTGATTAATCAATTATTTTCAAAATAGCTGCTGATTAAATTTCTGTTGATTGACTAATAGATTATATGTTTCAGCTCTATTGCAGAGCCTTCTAATCAGTCTACATGTAAACTGTAATTGTAATGCAGACGTTGATGTTTACTGTGATCGATGGCCCGAATCAAGCAAGTTTCAAGTGTATGCTAATAGGTTGTCGTACCATTCACAAACCAATGAAAACCAATGGATGCCTGAAACAACAGTAGCGGTACATCCAAAAATCTAAAACTGGAAAGGATGCATTTGAAAATGGTCAACAAAATGTAAAGTGTACCCGATTTGAAGCAAGAGTTAAAAGCTGCAAACACGCTGGCGTGCTTCTTTAATATTTAGCAGCAGTGAAAGAGAAACCACAGCTGACAGTCAGCTGTGAGTGAGCAGCAGTCTGCTTCAGAGCAGCTGCTTTCAAGGCCTTACAGCTCCTAGCAAAGATAAAGAAGAGGCTGACAACTGCTCAGCTTTGATAACATTTTCTCTGCTCTCATCGGGCAAAATAAGAGCAGGCCGACTAAAAACAAGTTTTTCTAAATCTCAGCGTTGTGTTGTCATAAATTACAGTCAGATTGTTCTCAGGTGTTTCCCTGCTTTGAAGGTAGAGTTAAAGTTTATTCAAACAAAAAAGCCACATGTTGGACTTGGCTTAAAGAACGTGTTGGACACATATTGTAGGCCTTTGGTTTACACAAGCATGGGATCAATGACTTGCTGCACGCAATGTGGTGTAACCGAAAGAATCACCCCGTCATCTCTGAATAGCCCTGTCATCTTGGCATGTACCGTCACGTTCCTGGAAGCAAGCCTGTTTGTTGTCCGACCCCAGTGGGGGCAGTGGGTGGTGGTGTGATGCGTGCATCAGACACTGGATCCAAACATACCTGTCAATTACACAACGGCACAAATCACAACACCCCGGTCCTCACCCTCCGCCTCACAACTCAGAGCGGAAGGAATTTGCTGGTTGGTTGCGAGTGCTGGCAGAGCGTGTTGCAGCAGGTGAGGACTGGGGTTGTTGTTGGAGGGAATTAATTTGTAGCTTCTCTCTGGGTGCGACGGCGACGGCCTGCTGCCTCGTCCCTCCGAGGCAATCCCCCCCCCCCCCCCCCCCCCCCCCCCCAAAAAAAAAAAAAAAAAAAAAAGGCTGAGCTGATTCGCCGCTCATCACCCCCGGCCTCCTATAATCACATACGTGCTATGAAATCATGGTGCAGTAGTATAATTTACCCTCAATGTTTACATCCGTCCTCGTTATCACTGGATCTGACAAATTCTCCAGCGCCACTCATTGTTTGGGAATGTCCTCACAGCTGTTCTCTGAGGTTTGCCGTGTTGTTCGTGTGGCTGTTGCGCGGTGAGCAGTGGGTGCTGCTGCTCGCATGTGTCGTCAAAAAGCAGTAACGTGTGAGCCAATGAAATACCAGGAGTTCATGATTAGGAGCGAGGCCAAGGATATGCACATACCCCAATATTTGCCAAGCCCCAAAGCGTAGGCAAAAAATAAATAAATAAATCATTGTTGCAAATAGTTCATCCATTGCGTTTTTGTTACGTTCTGAATGGGAACATTGCTCTTAGTGTCTGAGGGCATTAAGTTTAGTATTTAATCAGCTTTTTAACTTCTCAAACAATTGCCTATTGGTTGGCAAAGCTGAACAATTGGACAACCTAAGAAATAAATAAAGGTAAGAACACAGCATTTATGAAAGGAATAGCTCTCATGGGGTGTTATAGAAGCAGCTGGGATTCTAATTAATGATGAGATGTGTGATTTTAACTCCATGCTGGTGGGAACACTTATTAGATAATGATACCACAGTTAGGATGTGTCCACCATTTTACATGAAACACTCCTAAATACAGTGGAATATATGGACTTTGGGGATTTTGGAATACTTCAATGGAAACTGGTTGTATTTGATATGAGATTCAACACGATTAAGAGGTGAATTCAGTCTCTTAGTATTCATCTGTGACCCAAATTAGACTTTCCCCAGGAAGGTTTTTACACTTTTACTCTTATGTAATCTTACACAATCGAAACGCTGTGAGACAAAAACGTCCTCAGTCTTAGCTTCGCTGTGGATGTCGTCTCCTGCTGAGTGAAAACACACATTTCTCATTTGATATGATTTTCTTCTTTATAACTATCCAATGTGTTCCCGTTTGCATGTTGCTGATATTTTTTAGTTAGCTACCAAGTGCTTTGTTCTGAAAAACATGGAGAAAATGTCTTGATTCTTAATTACTTTGATTATATTTACAGTCAAATTAGGATTATCGCCTCCATGCCTTAGTTCTACATTTGCTCATTGGAATGTATGTTAAAAAAAAAAAAAAAAAAAATGTAACGTCAAACGGACGGTTAGTTTGTGACAAAAACCCCCCGAAAGATTGAATTTACACCTCAATCTGAAAAGTGGGAACATAAAAGCCGTTTTCTTAGGACCCACAACAACTCCGTGCTGATTTGATCGGCTCTCGGGACCGAGACAACGTGAGGATGTAGAGAGAAGTGATAATGCAGAACATCTGCCCCGTGGTCTGTGGTATGCTTGGAATCCGATGGGGAGTCTGAAAGCATGCAGAGATATCGAGTCAGACTGTGGTATTGCTGGAATGTTTTCTAATGATGTCTACATTTTGTTTTATACTCCTCTGTTTTCCACAGTTGAGTGGTTCATGTTACATAAGAGTGCTGCAAGCAACGGCAGAACCCCCCCCCCCCCCCCCCCCCCACACACACTGAAATAGATGTGCATGCTTTTACACGTACTATCCTTCGATAGAAATGAATGTTATCAGTGCGGCGGGCGCAGATGAAATGTGATGATTCTTCATATTGTAGACGCAGCTTAACCCTGTCACTGTTCGCTGCTTTGACAGACTCACTCTTGTTCTGTGCAGCTGTAACTTGTTGCATTGCTGGCAGGCAAACCCCGCCACCATACAGCCACATGTTTCAGCAACACAGCTGGCTCCATTCTCTTCCCCTCACTTTAATCTCACCGTGCCACGTGAAGACCACAGGCAATTCAAGACGTCTGCCCCATCTTGACGGCCGTGTTGATAGCGCTGATAAGAGGGAGGGAAGAGACAGCGAGTGAAATGACAGCGCAGGAGGTGTTTCTCCTCATACGCTGCAAAACATTCTCATGGGCCGTAAACCAACGTCATATAAATCTCCATTACTTTAGTCAGATGTATAACAGTTAATGGCAAAAGAAACCTGTTTTATTTTTTATTTTGGTAGTTAAACAATGAATATTGCATTTTCATAATGGTGTGTGCTCAAATATGAAAATGAATGTCTAACATTGTTTCACCAGAGGCGGAATCGTCCTAACTTTTATTCCGACATATTGGTCAAACTCCAAAATATGTTTCTACATTTCCCATAATGCACATTGTTCATGACTTTTTGTTAGACCGTCACGTCTTTGAAACTAATCTCAAACCGATATTTTCACTGCAGGTTCTAATAAAGTAGTTGATATAAACTCTCTAAGGTAAATATTACTGAAGCATACTGTCTTCAACAGATCCATAATAAACATAACAGTTAGGTTAGAGAATAAAAAGTAAACCTTTCAAACGTCCACGCACGCTAAAAAAGATATTTATGAGAAGTTCATATTTACTAGAACCTATCTGGAGTTGATTTGAGGCGCTGAGATGTTTTGATGAATATATTTTTTACAGTGTATCAGATGGCTGCTGTACTCTGGGCTGAAATATGTTGCACAAGCTTGAGTCAGGATGTTACTTGTCATACTGTCATATTTTATAAAGTCTAAAATGCAAACAGACCAGAAGAATTCCAAAATAGAAACAAATATGTTTTTCGTAGATTAAAATGTCATAATAAAAAGTGCATATGTCTAGTCTGGCTCGAGATTGATTATTCTTTGAAAACGTATTTTGTACCCTCAGGTGTTGCAATTCTTTAGTGAATAGTTCATGAACTCTGTCAACTTCAATCTGTTACACTCTTCCAGCTGAAGTGAGCGGTGAACAGAGTGGCAAATTATCCTTCTTATCGCTCTCTAAATCAGCCAAAGACAAACAGTAATATCCTCTTACACTCACTTTTGCTTTTTTTTCTGGAGGGGTTGGCACTGAGCTTCTCCGCCTGCTGAGGATCTGCGTCCGGGCCTTGGTATGCCTGCCATCTCTGGCACTTTGCTTTGGCAGCTTGTCCACAAACCCCCTCCTGTCTTGAGATAGTTGTCACAGTGGTGATCTGCAGCAGGAGCCCTTGTCTTGTTTTCATTCTACTGCTGTTAGAAAAAGTTACATTTAGGAGATGAACATTTTCACTCAACCTCTGGAACGAAGAAAACAGAAGCTCAAACGGGCGCACGGGTCACATTCAGGACTTTTTAGGATAATGAGATTTAGATATTTAAATATACTTTGTATTTGAGTCACGTCAAGACAAATTTATCCATAAAGCCCAATATCACGAATCACAAATTTGCTTCAAAGGCCTTTATAATCCATACAACATTTGTCATCCTCTTTCCGTAGACCTGTAATTCATATCGGGGAAATTTAACATTTGACATTCCTATCAACCTCAGTCTTCACTCTGTAAGATGGTGAAGGTCATACCTGCTAATCACCAGCATGTTAGGTGTTGTCATTGTGAGCATGTTAGCATGCTAATGTTAGTATTTAGTCTTGTTACCAGCCTTATTACCCAAAACAGCAAATTCTTTTTTAATATAAAAGTGAGATTGGGTGTAAAGAGGAGTGTGAAACACGGTTGAACACACTTGACTGAAGCGACAGAGCTTGGTGTTTGGCCTGTGTAAAGTGACTAAATCTACAAAGGCCTTGTTCTCTTTTATTTCCTCCCTCCTGCTCCAGGTGCTGAGTCCGCCCTCCATCCCCCGTGGAAAGTAAAGTCAGTGTTTCTCTTGCAGTGACACAAACAAGGCTGTTTCCACTAGAGGCGTGGGCAGAGAGGGGTCTCCAGGGTTAGCGTGAGAACATCCAGCCGTGTTTGAGCCCGAAATGTTCTCACTCCCACTGGCCTTGGACTGTTCACTTGCACAGCTCCGATAGACCAGGCAGAGAAAAGGCTCATTAAGAGCAGCCAGTTGTTCAAGTTGGTGTTTCTTTGTTTTTGTTTTTTTACTGTAAGAGCCGACACAGGCTCTCTTCTGCTCCTTTTCTCTCGTCCTCATGCACCTGCATACTAGTGTTACCTCTCTCAGACAGAGTCAACAAGACCATTTTCTGCGAGTTGCTCCAAATTCATGTTGTGCACACATTTATGCGAGTGTACACAGCCTAGGCACGAAGATTATTTTAGGATGTCTTGTCTTTTTGGTGTTGACTGTCTTTTAGGAATTGAATAAACTGCTGACTAAGGAGTTTGGCTTTCAGGGACGATTCTTTTATATGATTAGTTGGCATATAGGCCAAACCTCCCGCTTGTCTCCTTGCAACCTTTCCATGCAACCTTTCAGACAATAGGGGAAATGTAAACACAGATATCCAACAAGGACATCAGGAATGTCACTCGCTCTGAACAAAAGATCTAGGAAACAAACAAAGGTTTGCACACGTACCTTATCTCAGCGGTCAAACAGTGGATTTATTGCTGTTGCATGGCTGCTATGTCGTGTATGGCTCCGTGACTGATCCCAAATACACCACAGGGTATTTCTATCTGAAATTTATTTGGAAAAATACTCTTTTCTGCATTGTCCTTACCCCTAACCCTAACCCTCTGGCCTTGTTGATGGGTAAAGTGAGTATATATTTTCAGAAATCAAGGCAGATGCTAAAGATGACTTGTAAAAAAAAAAAAGGGGAAAACAGGAAGAAGCTTTGAAGCATTGCCGAGAGAGAGAATGACGGCCCCGGGCAGGTTGCAAAGTATTTTATGAATGAGAGAAGTTAGTCGGCGCTCATTTTCTCCCCGCTGGCCAGAGGTCAAACTGAGGCCAAGTGATGATTTGTGGTGGTGGCTTCACCGTCTCTCTCCCGGTGAGGGGACTGAAGGAAAAAGTGAATAAACAAATGAATGAATGAAGGCCCCCCCCCCCCCCCCCATGCTCAAAAGTCAAGGACTTACAGAATGTGAACCCAGAAATTCTTTCTTCAGCACTTCAGTCCTATCAGGGCCTTCAGGGAGCCCAGGGGCTGCATAAACAACAAGTCCTCAGCCAATGAACACACAAATGCTCAGCCCTGCCCCTCTCATGCTCTCTCACTTTCACCCACACATCCCTATGTGTGGTGTACTTGGCTCTTCCTGCATGCATTTTTAACTCTAAACCACAACAGGTCTGTTGTTTGTTCACTTATCATTCATGTCCAATGGGAATCGCTCACAGCTGAATGACAAGCAGAACACCAAGTAGAAAGTATGTCAATATTACAGGATTATCAAAGGATGAATCCAGGATTTTTGAGAATGAAAATGTTTAACTTCAGTGTTTTTCGATTATTTGGATATTCCCTGATTTTTTTTTTTTTTGACACTAACAGAATGTGTATCGACTATCAATAGGGAGTGCTTTGCCCTAGCATACCATGAAGCATTCTGTCAGTGCATGATTTTAACGAGACGCCGCAAATTGGCTCGCTCCTCAGTGGCAGATTTTCTATATATAGTGTTGCACACAAACTTGAGGAAACATGCTTTTGGTTTCATTTCAGCATCAAATCCTCTTGTGGAGATATCACCTTAATAATCTTTACCTAATGCGCCCCAGTAAATCACGGTGCTTCGCAGCTTTCCCCCTTTTGACTTGAAAGCATTCCTCAGCCCGGTGTTTTGAAGCGATCAGGTCAGGGCTGCAGAGCATCTTGCTGCTGCAGAGCTCGGCCCGGTGAAGTCGGCCATTCCTCACAGCCTGTTTGTAAGGGCTGGAAACCCAGTTCACCTTGTTACAGTGCCAACCACTGCTGCTCCCTCCAACACCCCCCCCCCCCCCCCCCGCTTTCTCCTCCTCTTTCCATTGCCCAACGCGTACACATACTCCCTGCTCTTACGCATATTCTGAATGGTTTAGTCACTGCTAGCCCCCCAGGGGAAACACAAGAGGAGGGGGTGGTGGTTGTGATGACAAGCTTGCCAGTTAGAAGAATAGGCCTATGGGGACATAAGTGTGGCTCTGCGAGGGGCAGTCCAACCCTCTCTGCTGTAACAGGAGCGAGCCTCACTGCCACTGTTTTTTTTTTTTTTTTCCCAGCCATATGCTCTCGGTGACACTGTTTGGGCAACACAGACAACTTTTTTCCCCCCCCAAAGGTGAGTCTTTTGTCTTCTGTCTACCTGTGAATGTGACTGGCATGTGTTTATGATGGAGAAACAAATTCAAACTCTCAATTCCTCTCTTTGCTAATCCTCCGGTGCTGAGTTGAGAACGTTCTGCTATAGATTGTTTCTGCGTGAGAGGACTTGTTTGGGACGTTTCTGTTGAAAATGATCCGAGATGATTTTTTTTTTTTTTTTTTTTTTTTTTTTTTTTTTTCACTCTTCTAAATAAGTTGTGGTTTTGGCTTGCGAGTCAACACTCACAGTTCATTTTCAGTCTGTGACTTCTTCCCTCCATTTAAATCTGCTCTGCATTCATTTGAGGATAATGAGACCCTCTTTGCTTAGTGTTTTTTAAAAGAGGGGTTTCTTGGAAGGAACCCTAATCTCTTGTACGCTCTCGTTCACTCTCACCATGAAGGCACAGGTTTTACAGGAGGCGCTATACGCCGTTTCATTTACTTATTATTTACACCATATTCATACTGTATTTATAAAACATATCTTCAGAGTCAGATTTTGTCCTTGTCCGTGGTTGTTTTATCTGCTTGTGTCCTAAAAGCAAAAGAGTGTCGTTGCATGTATGCGTGTGTGTGTGTGTGTGTGTGTGTGTGTGTGTGTACGTACGTGTGTATGTATGTGTGTGTGTGTGTGTGTGTGTGTGTGTGTGTGTGTGTGTGTGTGTGTGTGTGCGTGTTCGGGTGAGTTTCAAGTGTCTCAAGGCCATGGTAAAGGCGCTGCCAACTGCAGCTTTCTCACAGTAACAGCGGAGACATGTGTGTAAATGAATGGAAATTAATTAACTCTATATAGCTGTGTGGAGCACTTCAAGAAAATGCACTGAACTAGCTGATTGTTTTCTGGGCTTCCATTTATACGATCAAGTGTTTGCTGTTAAAACATGAGGGGGAAAAATATTGGACTCAGCAGGTCTTGTGCAGGTTGTTTATTTTCAAAGTTTATTGGTTCAGTTGCACTGTTATCCTGACCAAAAATGTCCTCTGAGGAAAGATTTTTTTTGGTTGAACAAGATGATAATCATCTGTTAGCGGCATAATATTGCAATTGTTTGTTTTTCCGTGCGCTCTATGAATGTCTCAAACCTGTCAAAGGTGTGTTTTAACAAAAGGCCTTAATGAAGGGGTGAGTGGGATGTTAACCATAGTCGACTGGGGACATCTTCTGCCCTGATGAATGGTGCAGCTCGTAGTAAATCACCGACTGGGGAAGAGCAGTCGGATTCCTCTGTGCAGTGATGTCACCACGACCGTGTGTGAAACAGATCCAGACTTGAACAGCCCAGCCTGAGCCAGATGTTGAATTTCACAGCACACTTCTCACTGGATAGTCAGAGCTGTTCAGGGCTGGATGTAGAAGCTTTACATAAAACGGTGGTAGTATAGCGACACGTCGACAATTACAGGACGCAGAGACATCTAAGACGTATGTATGGTCCATCGTGTTGTGCCTGTGTTGTCTTTGGAATTAATCTTCATCTCACTCGCTTGTCAGATGTGTTGCATGCCATTCACGTATTTTCTTTTCTGTTTATTTCAGGTCATCTGCTGCGTGGTTTGACTAAGCATCTTGGATAAAAATGGCCATCCGATACATCAAGCACAAGTATCTGTGGATTTATGTTTTGAATTATGAAAAACTGTAGAAAACCATCATGGAGATTCCACCTGTGGTGAATTTGGAGGACCATCAGTCTTGGACAGGTTCAGGATTACAGAACATTGCCTTCTCAACGCAGGAGTTGACCTCAGAAAGCTCTGCTCTGTCGGCTAACGGCTCAGCAGACCACAGAGGGGATGATTGTCTCCCTGAAGCCCGAAACTCGCTGTTGGAGTCGGATGAAGACATACACAGGCTAAAGAAGAGTTTTATTTGTGTCAGTCATAACAACATTGAATCTGATGAAGCGGTGTGCTTACAGGAGTCTGGACAGTCAGTCCTTCTCAGTGAAGCACCCTTGGACCCTGGTCCAGTGGCCTCAGCCCACCTTCATGAAGCAGGCATTGCGTCCACATTACCTCGGACAAATGGCAACTGCTGTTCGCTTCCTGTTCCGGTTGCAGAAGACCAGGTGGTTCAGAATCATGCTGGTCAGACAATAGATTTGAACTCTGAATGTGTAAAAACACACTTCAAGAGGTTAGAGCCGGTCACAAATGGCCATGTCTTAATGCCTCCAGGGGACCCGTGTCCCATCCTCAACCTTGACTCCACTCCTACCCTCACCGTCCCTGCAACTGTTCCGGATCCCGGCCTGAGAGTCCTGGATCTCCCACGCATTGTGAAGTACAAACCGAGCTCCATCACTTTCTCACACTACACCTGTCCCTCAGTAGCTGACGACCATGCTTTTGTCAATGAGAGTTCTGACGACGGAGAGTCGTCACTGGAGGAGGAGGAGGAGGATGATGATCACAATGATGGTGATGGTGATGATGGGGACGACGATGACGTGTTCTCAGAGTTGCCTCAGAGCAGAGAGTACGCTGTCAATCGCAGACAGAGGAGCACAGGCAAAGACAAACACAAGAGGAGAGGAGCTGTGAGCGCCCGAGCAGAGATCAACCACGCGGCCAGAAGCTGTGGTTCTGAAGCAGAGCGGGACACCGGCAGTAAGGAGGTACGCTGCTATTCATTTAAAAGCATCTACGAGGAACCCTTTACAAATATGCACGTAAAATGTCCAAATGCCACATGTGGTTTCACATGTTTTTTTGTAAGGTGTAAAAAATTCCTATGAAATAATTTATCACAAGTAGATTTTCACATGTGAAATACCTCAAAACCATGGAAAATGTCCGAAAACCCTGCGTGTACAATTGCGAATTTATCTCTGCTTAATATACAAATTGTGTTTCATTACATTACATTACATTACAGTCATTTAGCAGACGCTTTTATCCAAAGCGACTTACAATAAGTGCATTCAACATTGGTAATCAAAAGAACTACTAGTCACCAGAAGTCATAAGTACATTTCCTTTTCCAAACAAGCATCTAAGAGCATGAAGCAGAGCATAACTCAGAGCCAAAGTACAGAGCAGAAACAAGAGAAACAGTTAGTGCTATAAGTAATACGAATACAATAAGTGCAACAAGATAGTACGTAATGTAGCTAGTACGTAAACGTAGTTTCACATGTAATAAATCCACATGAGCTATTAAATAAATAAAACATTTTAGATAGTAAAATAAAATATATCCACAAGTAATACAGTTCTAATGCAGGTACTGTTCAGTAAGGAATTACCCCAAATTCTAGTCTATAATGAATCAGTCAAAGGCACTTCAAACTCTAGAAAACCTTGTTTCTAAAAGAAAATGGACTTATTGTGTCATTTTTTTCAGCTTCATTTGGTCCGTTCAAATTGAGCTGACATGATTACACTGAGAGATAATGCATAGTTGGTATCCTGGAAGTGTGTAGGAGTACACTGACTTCACATTTGTACCGGTGAAAGGCAGATCCAGAAGGAATGCAAACGGCCTCTGCTTTCCCTCCACTCCCTCAGCAGGCAGCGGTGTTTTGACAGATCCCATTGCAGGCCGTATGAGCACTGAACATCCATTACTGAGCGGCTCTCTTAATCTTCAACAAAAGGCACATTTCAGTCTCTTTTTCACACAGCCTCTTGCCTGACCTTGGTTGTAACCATCCTCTAAAGTCTAAACCCTCATCCCTGACTTGTATTGCCCTTTTAAAGCCTCATGTGAACATTCATAGATAGGTTCAAATCCGTTACGACTGGTGGGAACATATCCAATAACACATAACTGTCATCCTTTTCTAAACAGTCTGCAGATAATAGTGCACATGTAAACAGGGTGTAGTGAACGGCTGGTGGAGATTAGCGTCTCCGTCTGTCGGTGTGGTAAGACGTTGAGGTAATGCCAGCTTTGTGTGCCAAATGACACTCTGCTCTGAATGAGCTGTTTTGGAGAAGGGTTGAGGAATGCAGGGAATCCAGGGAGCCTGTTGTCAATAATATCAAAGAACTGCAGGTCAATGCTGCTCATGTCATCCCACCACAAGCTCTGTTATCATAATGGTGGACTGCGATGTGGGCATGGCTATAGGAAAGCCTACAGTTTCATGGAACAGGCTGGAAAGAAAAAGTGAAAATATATGAGTGAAAACAAGCTATTACATATCACTTTATACACACACACACACACACACACACACACACACACACACACACACACACACACTAGATAGATTATCCAACCGCAGAACCACAAAAATTAGGCCACTCATCATATGAAAGAGCTTAAAGGAACAGTGTGTAGCATTTAGGTGGATCTATTGGCAGAAATATCATTTAGTGTTGTAATGAATATCATAATCACTTGGAAAAAAGAATCTTGTTTTTGTTACCTTTAAAATAAGTCGTTCATGTCTGCATTCAAAGCTGGTTCCCTTCAGAGAGTAGAATTAACTGAAATAGCCACGACTTAATTAAGTCGTTTTTCTTAAAAACAGATGATGCTTAGAATGAAAAAGACAGTAAATACGAGCAAAGTACTAATACTCATCGTGAATGGGAGTCTCATTTGCATCAGAATAACATTTGAACTGCATCCTAATTACAACCCCACACTGTAAAACTTTATAAAAAAGACAAAATGACAGCAATTAAGACCAATATTCATCATTTATGCATGCATACGTTTTTATCAATAATGCAACAAGTCCAAAACATATGGGCAAATTACCTGACTGCAGAATGCCACAACAATTATTGAACTAAATGTTTTAGTTTTGCAATTTAATCTGTGTTTAAATTGTGTGAAACTATTGAAGTGGGGGTAAAGTTAGGGGAACGGCACATAGGTGCAGTTGTTGAAAGTGACCATATGAGGGCACTGTGTGCATAGTGTTTTCACTGTGTGTCGTCTCATGACTCCCCCCCCCCCTCTCCTGCTTGCATCATTTAGCTCAACTTTGACTAAATGCCCCCAGAAATACACTTTTCTTCGCCTCTCCTTCCCGCCCCACGGACACTCTCCTGGCTGCGTTCAGTTGGTGTTTTGCGTCGGAGGATATTAAGACTGTAATTTATTCCTCCGAGTAGCCAGGTAGCCGATGCCCTTTCGCATGACCGCCTGCTACATTTGGATACCTCCATGGTGATCTCTGGCACTCTCTGTGGGTGGCGCAGACTAGGCACCGAGCCCAGAGCTCACACACTTAACTCCTCATTTCCATGTCAAAGCCGCTGTGTTGGGGTTCACAATGTGGCCAATTTGCGCTGATAAAGTTATAGTGGGCTCACATTTTGTTGTCCCCAGAAGATAACATTAATGCATTTACCTAAAGGATTGACTCATACCAGCTCAGTTGCCATGGTGTGAAGACTTCACACAATTGCCGGGGCCGGATCGAGGGGAAAGGCACCGAGAGATGAATCAAGGGTAGTGTCTCACTTGAGCGTCAAGCCCTCTCTGGAATTTGTCTCATTCGAAGTAGAAGTGCCGACATTCCTAACCAGCACCTTGTGGGGATGTCACTGAAAAGAGACAGTGTGAATGTGTTCCAGATTTGGCTTGAGCATGTGCCAGAGTGGGGCATCTGTTTCTTGCATTTCTGTTTGTCTGACTCCAGGGGTTAATTAGGAGTCCAGCGCCCAAGATCTGCTGCTTCTTTCATTTTCTTTTCTCATACAAAATACATTTGACTTAGAATATCAAGCGTTTTTTTTTTCAAACATATCTTGAAAGATTACTGAGGTGCAGCTTTTTGCTCTTGATCTGAAGAGTTGCAGTCATCTTTTCTCACACACCGACGCTGGAGGCTAATTTCTTGTTCACGGGGCCTTTCAGCAGGATTGGTGCTTGCCATCATTACAGCTTAATTCCAGATTAATTCAAGTCATAACATAATATCTATAGACTCACCGTCGTATCAGTCTCTGTCTTGTGTTTAGTTGGAGGAATGTACACCCACTGAGGCGCAGACATCAGGATTTGTTCAGAACTCACACGTGATAACATTTTATACGCATATGCTTTTCGTTCCTTTTGATTTGGTGCTTTAAAGGGTAGCTATGGTATTTTTCAACCTGGACCTTATTTTCCCATGTTTTTATGTGGAAGCGACTAATGGGGACAACAATTCTTAAAATGGGTTCAGTATTGAGCAAGAACGCTGCAGACTCTAAACAGGCTGCAGTGTAAGCACTCGGGGCAACTCCTCACTGTCAGTGTTCGTCCTCTAAAAATGCCTGTTTCTGCCACTGACGGGTTCAGATTATTAAAAGTGTCTGGCAACATCATGAAAAGGACCATACAGAGAAATAAAACATTTTTCTTTACCTTTCGCTTGATCCGGCCTGTTGTTTATGGCGCGTCTCGCTCGACGAAGTCTTGTTCTGAAATCCCGAGTCGCTTCCACATTGTCAAAATCATCTAAATATTCAAGCATGACATTGAAGATCTTTTAGACAAATCGAAGCCACACTTTCTTTACTTCAACGCTACAGACTCTGACAGCACTGGCATTCCTTTCACCAACTCTCACTCACCGTTGCCTTCCAGCAACACGTCAGATGACACAATAACAAAGGGATCAAGTGAAAGGTAAAAGAACAGGTTTTATTTCTCTGTAGGGTTCTCTCCATAATGTTGTCAGACACTTTTAACAGCAGTGTGAGCCTGTCAGCGGCAGACACAAGCTCAGTGGACGTACATTTACGGTGAGGAGTTGTCCTATATTAGTCACTTAGACACAAAAACATGGGAAAATAGGCTTCAGGTTAAAAAAAAAACTGATGTTACCCTCTGACTAATTTTACAAAAATGCCTCGGCTTCATTGATTTCAGAACGATGATAAACAGGAACTAGAGCTGTTTATAGAACTGTTTATACTACACTATATTTATCCCATTGAGGGGGAAATTTTTCTCTGCATTTGACTCATCCCTGTAACAGGGAGCAGTGGACCCATGACAGGCGCCCAGGGAGCAAGGGGGACAGTCTTGCTCAAGGACACTTCGACTCAGCTCACGTCCCAGGGATCGAACTGCCGACCCTCCGGTCCCCAGACAACCCTCTTAGCCTAGTGAGCTAGTCGCCACAGTTGTGTTCCTGCTCACAGTTCAATTAGTACATTATTGGTGTTATAATCGTATACAACCAACCATATCACCATTATTTTGTCAACGACAAAAAAAATATTCATTAAACGGCATCATTCTTAGTCTTTTTGTGATTGTATGTATCTAATTACAATACAGAAAGAAGTATTCATTTCTCTTAGGCTTGTCCTTTATCTGCGATGACACTTTGATGCTCCCTGGAAAATATCTTGGAAAGATGGAAACAGAAACATAAAGTGTGTCGGAGGAGCAGAGGTTCATCGACGGTATTCTTGTCTTACGTTATTACAGGGCTGTAGAGTGAGAGTGGAGTGGATTTGTTATTGATCAGTCTTCTATAAGAAGTATGTGAAGACACAGAGGATTGAGCTGTTTAAACATACTGATCCCGTGTCAAACCTGTTCTACTCCCTGGTCAGCTTGGAAGGCAGACAGAGCAGAGAAGCGTAGCATTTTGTCTTCCTCTCAGTGACCCCTGCTGACCCCTCAGGCCTCAGGGGTCAGCAGGGGATTGGCCTGATTTAGGTCATTCCTGAGAGATTGAGTGGTAAAAGGCATTCTCTCAGCAGTGCAGAGTCAGTCAGCTGACTCTGGGTGGTCAGCGGAGTAAATGCGCCGTCTGGTGTCTGGTCACTTGATTCCTCCCAATTTAGGGAGAATACAACACAATATAAGTCTGTCGGTGCCTTAACTTGTTCTATGATTTAGAAGTGATGATTTTCATGTTCACAACTGTAGAAAGGCTATATGCAAAACAGACATTTTTTTAAACTGAATGATATTTACAGTTATGGGAAGTCAAAACACTCTGAAAATAGGTTACATGGTTGGCCTGTCCTCATTTGGACTCTAGCTCTTTTACAGCGAATCAGTGAAAATACGAAAACAAGTGTCATACTTGTTTATCCGAGATGTTTTGGGGATTTCCCTTGGGAATATTTATTGATGAGTCCCTTCAATGAAATGATTGTGCATTGAGAGGCTTGATGTTATAAATGGAATAATGACTTGATTTAGATGTGACTGGCCGTAATCAGGGCTCAGTCACAGTAATTAGTTTTAATTACATACATTGAGTTTGTATTTATTCATTGAGGTGGAGTCAGTTTAAACATTAAAGAACCGCTGACTGTAGAAACACATAGATGTGATCTGTTATGTCATCCATATTTATCCATATTTAGATCATTTACTTTTTCATTCTCATTTACTTCCTCATCTGACCCTCGTTGCTGCTTCCTGATGCGACCATATTCCAGGAGGGGCTTCCCAGGAAATATTGTTACTACTGTGTCAAAAACTTTGGAAGAGATGTTCTCTAGAAAATCCACTCCTCAATAGTTCTGGGATTTCACTCTGGGATTCTTGAAAATGTTCCACAGCGCTGCTGTAGAAGAGTGCGCATCATGCTGCAGCATGTGATCCTCATCCAGGATTAACAATGTTAATTTATGCTTTGGTGACTGAGGAGCATCTTGCTGATTTATGAGGCTGGACCTCCAGCTCCTCAGACACAGCTCCTGTCTGTGTGAGGATGGTCTATTTATATACACGGTGCGTCTGGGGAGTAGTGAAAACCAGCGCAGGGAATTCCATCATGCTCTGTAGGGTACACATGTCTGGAGCCCTCCTCCTTTGCTCTTTCACCCTGAGACACAGCAGAGGAGATCACATTTCCATGTGTGGCAGCAGTGAAGTCCACCGAGGTAGCATCTGCAATTCGCAAGATGCTTCTTCGGGCTTTGCCTGTAACTCTTTTTGAGTTCAGGGCAGTGTGGTAAATCGACAGAGCTCTCACCTCACCGAAAGCTCTCATGTGTTAAATAAGTCTGGCAAGAATGACAGGCAATCACTGGACTAACTAATGAACCTGATTTCAATTACTGTTACTGCGGGTTTGAAAGTCAGATAAAGAAATTAGTTTCTGATTCTGATTGGTTTAGCTGAAGCGTATAATTAAGATACTAATCGATTTTGATGATGTGTCAGCAGCTCTACTTGACATTAACCTCAAACGACTGAAAACTCATATGCGTAGCATTGTGTGTGTGTGTGTGTGTGTGTGTGTGTGTAGCTTACGTGGAAGCGTGTGTGTGCATAATGTAGTTCATGTGATTGAATAAGGGAGTATCTTTTCCTTTGATTATTGCTGTGAATTGGACTTTCCATAATGCAGAAATGCTGCCATTTTGGGGAGAAACACAACATGATCAATTGATTGATATTAAAAATACAAAAAGTTATTTTAAAATGGTTCAATTCATGATAAAAAAAATAAAATAAAATGATTAAGATTTAACAAGACTAAGTAATTGTGCTTAAATACACAAATTGCAAACAAAACCTTGTGAATTGTATCAACCTGCTGCTGTTGGCTCAATCTTTGACTCAATGCTCTTATATATAGCAGCAGTAGCTTGTCTTCGCTTAAATCACTGCTTCTCTGATTACCAGCAGGTCAAGTCTCCCTGGTCCGAGTCAATGAGCCAGCTGATGAGGAAACTGGACCAACTCAATCTAGACATAGAGGAGGCGCTGAGTGCAAACTCCTCCCCCTCCGACACGCCCTGCACCACCCGCAAGAAACAGGTGAGAGTGTGTTCACGCAGCCCTGCATCACGACTGCTGTCGCTCACCTTAACACCACACCTCCTACGGGGTCTGACAAGAGCTTTGTACCTCGTGCTGTGATGTAAACGCAGAAATGAACTGCGTTATGGAGCAGCATGCGGTGCCTGATGGTATGCGTACTGTCACGCTTGGAACTGTACACATTCCATGTGAATCGTACGCTGCATACTTGGTCATGCTTGTAAACTCCGCCGAATCAATTTGCTTTGCTCTGTGAGGAGAAAATCCCTATGGATTATTTGGACCTGTGAAGAAACAGGTGTTCATCGGAACTTTATGTCCCGCTGAGTTTTAAAAGTGTTCTGCATTAGGCTTGGATTCAAACAAGCGCTCTCAAATCCATAAACCCAGTATGTGACAGAGGAGGTCCAGTGCGCTGATCTCTTGTGAGTCGTAACTGTGTCTGGGACTTGTGACATATGGGGATATAGTCTGCCTGCAACACTACGCGCTTTGTCAGGCCATCTCATAGTGTCCTTCTGACTTGAGTCTGTTTTATGATGTAGGTCTGCCGCTCTTAGATGTGATACTGGAGTGTACAGGGCTTCAGCCGGGTCACAATGGTGCAGCGGGAACAGACAGCCATTGTGCGTTTGAGGTTTGCGACTGGGACCAAGCAGCTCTGTCCCTAAAAAAAAAAAAAAAAAAAAAAAGGGGCTCTTCACATGGTGGCATGTTTCATGAAATATCCCAACAGAGTTAGCATTTGGGAACAAAAGTGCTCTTTCGGCGTCCATATGCGTGTACCGCACAGAAGAGCTTTTGTACTGAAGGGAGTTTGTATGATTTGGTCCATTAGGAATGGTTGGGAGAGGCTCACATGCCTCGCAGGCATCTGCATAACCATCCCAGGCATTCACTATTACTTGCTTTAACTAATGACAGGCGACTGGGCAGGACGAGACATCTTTACTGGGATATTTGACGAGGTCATCCTCTCCGTCCTCTCCAAAGACGATCCGCACATACAGGCTCTTTTGTGTGCCTCTGTCGAGCTGAATTGAGAGTGGAGATTTCACTTCCCCAGCAGTTGACCTCAGCCTCTTGTTTTCTTTTCCGCTGGCCACCGTTGAGACCATCCTGTCCCAGCCTGCTCGGCCGGACAGAGACGGACCCGGGTCTTTGATTGTTGTTGTGATGTTGTTGCAGAGCGGCGCTGTTTCAAAATCCACGTTGAACCAAGCCCTGAACCACCAAGTTCTCCAACGGCCAGACGGAGGGGAATGTCCGAGCCACAGCAGGTCCTCCGCTCCTCGCAGCGCCTCGATGGGAACAAGAGCAACGACCAAGAAGACGGTAAGTTTCTCTGAGCATAGCAGCTTCCTGCAGGGGTCCCACGGTCTCTGTGAGTCAAAGAGAAATCATACAGTACCGGCAGTGAGTACAGTACCTGCAAACCTGCTATATACAGTTCTGTTTTTAACCTCTCATCTTTAAGGCCGTGAGCTGCTATATTCCTTCGAGTCTAACTCCACAACCGGTTGCACATGTTTTATTTTCTTAGCTCAAATCTGGCTTTAGCATTGACTGCAATGACCTGTTTACTGCCGGGACTGCGCTAAGTATTTCTCCCAGCCAGTTCAAAGGTCTTGTCTGTCCGTAGATGAAACTGAAAAGAATCAAAGGAAATTCAGTTGAACCTTTCGTCTTTGGTCGCTGAACAGTTTGGATTTAGACATATGATTTATGTTTTTGAAAAGATGCTTTATGGTGGAGCATCAGATCCAATCTAGATGCTCTAGATGCTTGTAAAGACGGCATCAGTGAGAGAAGGATTTCAACTTTTACAGCATATTTCATAAGCTTTCTTATTAGTTTCCTTCATGAAAACAATCCCACTCTGTGAAACGTACATTTCACAATTACATATTTGACCACTGTGTCATGATCACTGTGTTGACAGAAGAAGAAGAAGAAGAAGAAAAATCACAGATTTCTTGAGATAAATCCAACTTCAGTCTGCTGAAATTCAGACATTCACATCTGTTCAGCTGCTCTTCCTTCGACATCAGTAAATATTTGAGGTTTTCGTTGAGAATAAGGTCAGCTTAGGCTTTCTCAAACAAGCAGGACTCACTTCGGCTGGACAAAGTATATAATTGTCACTATTCAGCGGCCCTAAAGGAAACAGACAACTGAGAGATTTGCAGAATGCAGGGCGGGTTTAAATCCAAAGCCTTTCAGCTTGGGCTTTGTGTCGTCTCGATGGCTCTGCTGCGATGGGATGGCAAACAACCTGCTTCTAAGAGGAAACTCCATACGCTCCTCACTTTACAATGTCATTTAGTGATGTCATTTTTCACCACGTTGCCTTGTGATAGTTTTGAGACTACATTTTGCAGAAGGTCGGAATCACACTGAAGTTTCTTGGGGTGAGACGGAGTTGAGCTTTAAGGAGATTGTTTTGTCTGTGAGCACTAAGTACTTGAAATGAAATGATGCTTACTTCTCAGATGTGTTGCCATCTGTCTTTTTTTTCTTTTTTTTATGGAAGTCATAAGGGAAAATGATAGCAGCATGGGTTAAAATGTGGCCTGAGGACAGCTGGGAATGTACACATATGTTAGAGACAAGAGTATTTGGACTGCAGTGTAACCTTGAGTATAATGAGATCACATCTTATTCAGTCGCGAGATGTTTTAGGGTGTTTGATGATTATATGGGATACAGTTTCATCATAAATGATGAAATAATGAATTTCACAAATACTGCACGGTTTGGCGTTTTGGGAAATATGCTTATTCGGCTTTCTGGCAGAGGTTATATTACTTTGCTGAGAATAAAGACTGGAAACAGCACTTTTGGCTCTGTCCACAGGTAACCAGATCCCCATGCCGGCAGCTTTACACCAGCACGCAAATGAATGTATTCCCCAAAATGCCAAACTATTCCGTTAGGTTTGTGCACTGGTTTCAGCGTGACCCTGTAAAGTTTCCAAAAACAGATGAGACGAAATGTCAGCAGCTTTGCACATGCAGAGAGTTCCTCCTCTGAGTCTTACACAAGAGCTCTGGAAGACCGCATGAAACTTCTGACAGCGGAGAGCGAGAATGCGATACGGATTAAATCACAGTCTTGGAGTCTAAGAATAAACAGGCCGAATGTGTGAGCCAGTACACCCTGCCTGAACAGCAGGTATGGATTTACTGAGCGATGCTTTATGGATGTATCTGGTAAAGGTTTTTGGCACCTGCCCGATAACCTTTGACTCCCCCCCCGCCTCTGGATGATCTCTAAAAACTGGAATGCACTTCATATCTCCCTAAATCTGCTGCACATCATGCAGGCAGAGCTAATCTTCGCTGGAATGTGTTGGGTGTTGACAAAGACTTTTGTCTTATGCAGGGAGATATGAATATTTATATATGTTTGTTTATTCTTCATATCATTACACAATGTCTATAAGGTGATGGTATGCACCTTTAGTCAACAGACTTCAGAACAGCCATTGTTTCAATAGCAAAGGGCAAAATCTCTCTCTCTATATATATATATATATGTATATATATACGTATATATATTCATAATTGAAGAGCTGCAACTTACCATAACTTGCAGTTATATTGTCAAAAAGTCTACTGACTGAACATATCAGTGGGATTATCATTAATAGTAGTTGCTCCAAGTGTGTTTTTTATTCTCAAAACCAGTCTTCTGTGACTTATTTAAAAGCTCTTTTTATACACTGTATTTAGAGCAGAAAAGATTTGTTGATTAACTGAATTGTCAACTAATACAATATTTTCATTTGTCAAGATAAAGTGCCCAAACATTCCCCACTTACAGCTTCTCAAATGAGAGGATTTGTTGTTTTTCTTGTGTTTATTTTGGCAGTCCATGTGGACTAGATCGGTCCAGAATCCCTTTAGAAAACCTCTCATTTTACTGCAGCAGGGTCTGACCGGCGGAGCTGCTCAGCGAAGCTCTGCTCCTGGCTGCAGGAGGAGCCGCTTCAGCGAAGCCAAAACTGGGTCTGTAAATCATTTTGTCTGATTCTGACATAAGATATAAGAATAAATACATAGAAGTAGACTATATTCTCGCTGATGGTCTCGTTTGCTTTGGGCATCAGTTGTTCCTTTTTGTAACTTTAAATATCTTTTGACTTTTGAACTGTTGGTCAGACAAGACAAGCAACGTGACAACATAATCTTGGCCTCTGGAGAAATGTAATTTTTCTATATTTTCAAAGATGTTATGGGCTAAACGATGAACTGGTAAAATAATCAAGACATGAAAAGAGTTTCGCTCTTATTGTATAAATGTTGTTAGTAGTTATCTTGAGCTTGGTGCTCAGCACAATGTTGAGGCCAGCTCTTTAATGTGTTCTAGTATTGGTGCTCAGGGATGTATTTGGGTTGAGGATTCTTACTTTAATTGGTGTTGACAGAGATGCGCATGTCATTCGGACCGACCGGTCCTGTAACTGCCCTGTTGACTCTCAGTCAAGGTGTCATTTGTGCTGGGCCAAGCAGCTGTCATTCACACACACAGACCTGTCACTCCATGTAAACATAGTTGTTGGTGAAAGCAAAGACAACAGCTCTGAAAAGAACTCCTGCCGCTCCTGCGTTGAGGATGTCACTTTTCCTGACCTGCAGCCTTTGACATGTGTTCACCACCTGACAGCCGCTGGACTGAACTACGCCGATGTGTAGTGGGTCAGCGCTCTATATATGCCAGGATGAAATACTTTCTCTTGGCTGTTGAAAAAGGGAGAGTGACGTGTTGGAGTCTTTGAAGCCCTGTCAAATCGGCACATCTCCACTGGGGCCCGGCATCCGGTTTTTGGAGTGCTAATTTTTGCAAGTTTATTTCTGAAACTGGGTCTAAAGCCGGTCCGTGGAGAATAACTTATCCCTCCCTTCAAAGACCCATGCAGGTTTTGAATGCACAGAGATGATGGCGGTTCATGTTTCTGTACATTAAACCCTGCCTTTGAACTTTATATATGTGATGGAATTCTGCCAGACTGTGCCAAATCTCACAGTCAATAATGAGGGATACATCAGTGGCTGCCCCCTATAGTTTTCAGCGACCCCGCTCACCTCTTCCATATTTAAACGGAGGTAAAAAATACATCTTTAAGGGTCTGAGTCATATGTTTACGACTTGTTTTTCTTGTTTCTATGTTAAGTACGAGTCAGAGACACATACTGGAGTGGTTGAGCGTGCTAACCCTGGAACCACATGGACACCCCTGGTGGTTTAGTATAACTGCCAGAAATCTCTTGGCTGTGGCTCTCTTCGCTTTAAATCTTCCTCTCCTTGTGAATAAATCAGAACTGGACTCCCAGGTGCCCGCTGTCCTCCGACCTCATGCCGGCGTGGCCTAAAAGTGTCAAAGACCGTGTAACAAAGACAGATCGTGCCCAAACAAAACCACCTGTCCTGTTTAATCCAGCCAATCGGGTCTTTTTGTTTGCCGTCACAGCAAAGTGGCAGCCATATAGGTCGCTCGTCCAGCCAAGCGCTTCTTTACACTGCGAGCGTTTCTGCTGCCATGACAACAGTGGGGGGGGGCCGTGGCCCTCATGAAACATGCAGTACACGACTAACTTATTATGTTGAGTCCAACTGACCAATAACACCTTTGCACATCACGTTGATGGAAGTTTGAATCGGCGCCACGTGGGCTGATTGCCAAGTGACCGTCATGACAGGAGAGTCAACCGTATTGGGAGTTTTTGCAGCGTTTTATCTCTGCCGGGGGAGAAATGTGGAAACAGTGAAAGCAAACAAGAGCGTAAATCAGACCAGTGGGGCACTGAGGGGAAATGGAGGAGAGACTTTGGCAAGGGAGGGGAAGCAATGCTGACAGGTCCAGATCAGGAAGACACTTTCAGTGCTCTGGCCTCTGGCGGTCATTTCATCACCTGCAAAATGAACCGTTAAAATCAAGGACCTCTATCACCCAGTGTTTTGAGCATAGATTGCATATAGGAAGTGGACGCAGTCACCAGGACCAGGTTTGTGGACTGTGGTTTTTATAGCCTTAAGTTTGGCATTTTGGCCATCGCCATCTTGGATTTTTGCCGTCGGCATCTTGGTTTTTTTTTTTGCAACCAGTGAACGGAAGTGACCATATTTGGACTGCGGAAGAGTGGTAGCCACACCTTTTTAAAATGTAAGTTTAAGGCACTTAAAGGCTTCACCTGTCAGAATCAGAGGTTGACGCCTGGTTTTAAGTGAGAACCCAGTTTTGTTTTCTTTCATTTTGCAGGAATAGGTTGTATGTGTCATCCATTTCCTTACACCACTTTCCCAAACACAAACCATGTCACCATGTGTCTCAATAAAATGTCCTGTAATCTTCAGCTAAAAGTTTGAATCTCATGGTGTTTCCTGTCTTTCTTTTTTTTTCTGTTTCCTGACTTAATTTGGAGTTAACAAGTGCTAAATCATGCCGCCATCCCTGCTGGGGATTCTCTTTATTGACTCAGTCACTACAACAATGATTGCACTTTAAAAGAATGCAGGGTGACATCCTCTATCCCTGAATTCAGTGAACTGGGTGTGTGCCTCTAATGGGTTTTCACAGCCAAATAATGTGACATGCTTTTTGAGCTACATTCAAATAGCCAAAGCCAAAAATCTCAATGTTATTGTCGTTGCTCTAATCCCTCTTCCATGGTTTCAGCTATCTACCTCCTCGTGATGACCAGACTCTGCTCAAAATGATCTTACTGTGTTACTGATAGCTTCTTATTTCTTTTGTCTCGTAGATGTTCAATAAGATGACCAACGCAGCAGGGGCAGGTAAGACTTTATTCCTATTTTTCCAGCAGTTTTTTGCCGCAATGTGCTTACAAGTTAACACTATCGCTATACATAAGAACGAGTCAGTTTAGATCTCCGGGTCTTAAATATGTTGTCCCTCTGTCATGAGCCTGAGATGCACTGACAACCGTGTCCGGGTCTGTTTCTCTTCCTCTGTGCTCTGTGCATGCTGGGATAGCAGGTAGAAACAACGGATCAGGAAATGGGATAACAGTAGTGACCAAATGGATATTAAAAAGATCAATAAATATGTATCTGTATGGCAGACACTACCTTTAGAACTCCGCACACTTTGCCTGCAAATGCTGTCTTAATCCGATGGTAAATACATTTACAATGTCCAATCTTGGCGCTGATGCCCCGGTATATTTCTGTTCCCATTCCGGCAACAAAAAGGTGCTGGAATGTAGAATTTTAGACACTGTTGCCTTGTGAAATTTCCTTTTGCACATGCCGAGTATAAGAATTCTTTGAGTTCTTGACCGAACTTCACGTGTGAATCCGTTTTTTAAGCTTGATCTTTTACTGGGCCTGTTCAGTGTCGGTCTGCAGTCAGCACCGTACTGCGATTGAAACACCGCTGTCGGGCACATCATGAAAATCTTCCCTGCGAGTTGATCCTGCACCGAGTCTTGGCTTGAATGGTGGCATTGCTCAGGCCTCAGACAATGTTAATAAGACTGACAGCCGCAGGTGTCAGCTCCCGCCCTCCCAGCCGGCGTCTCAAGAATGTCTCTTATTTTTAAAGGCCTTCTATGTATTGGTCACTTGGCGGGATGCAGTTAAAATTAGGCAGCGTGCCAGATCATTGTTTTATGTTTTGCTGAGGGGAAATATTTGGCCTGTGTGATGTGGCCCTTGGGGGGCAGCTGCGGGATTTGGATAGATGCCATTTTGGGCTCCGGTTGCACTCTCACATGACCTCTGTTGTGCCTGATGGTAACGCACAAGTGGACATTATGGTCTGGAAAAATTCCATGTCACTTTTATGCAGCAGTTAACTAATGTGTGGTCTGCTGGTGTGTATGAGATATGCGCTGTGACCGATCTCTGGTCGCTCCTCACTGTAATTCTTGGAAACCATTGTGAGACCACCGTGAATAACATCAACAAGTTTGTCAACACGGCTATGAGATTCTCCTCAAACACATTCATCATTCTATTTTCCCAACCTATGATTTTTATAGCAAGCTGCGTATTGAGCCACATGCTTTCTCTTTTAGCCGGCTGTCTCGGCTGAAATAAACCAGACTAGAGACGGTGTCACTGTCAACTTTATATTTAATCTTGAAGTTAATGAAATCAACATATGGCTTCATCTGGACTCTAATAATAATATGACTGAATGAGAGTGATGAATGTTGTAAAAGCTGGCAGAGAGTCAGACACATTAGGTGTGATATTCCCTGTTTGTGTTTTACAGCTGGGCTAAGGAGACCTCTTTTATGACACGGATACGAGGTGGCCAGATGGTTCTCAGTCTCGTCCATAACAATGCTGTCCACCTCATTAAAAGGACATTGTCCAGGGGAGGAAAGCATTCTCTGGGTCCAGATCCAAAATAGCAAAGCGGCAGTGAGAAAACCGTTGGTATTCTGTGCTTTGAATGTGCAGCGTCTTTTTATTGCTCTCATATGCACATGGTCTGCACATTCAGTGTGTTTGCAAGCACACGCACACACACACACACACACACACACACACACACGTCCATCGACAGCTGCCCATAAATAAAGCAATCTGGTCAACAATAGCAAGCTATTAAAGAACAGCATGTGCAATGAGCGTCTATTTAAAATCTCAAATAGAAAAAAAGTAAACAGGGTTATGTATCTTACAGGCTCCCGATTGATCCTTCGTTAAGTCCCGCCCTTAAACGGAGTCTGGCCAATTATAGCGCAGCATCGGCAAAACGTTACATTTTTACCTAAATACTTGTGTAGCTAACATTAGAAGAGTACGTTAGCCTCATAACTAGCATTAGCACTTCTATGCTACTCTGTGTACTGAAAGTACACTGAATGTATTCTCATGCCGCTTTTACTTTGTCATGATTGTACCAGTGTATAAAGACATATCTGGCTTTACAGGAACAGCGTTGTTCCTTCATTTCATGGTCTTCTGTCTCGATTGCCAGCTGATTTTACTCTGTGATCATCGGCTTCAGTTTCTATCTTTATCTCTTCAACCTGTTTTCACTGCTGAATCAGTTTGACATCCTTCAAATTCATGTTGAAGACTGTTGCTTCTGCTTCTCTTTGGGGTCACTTTTTTGTTTTTTCCCCAAATATTTGATGCAAGACGTACAGTTAGTGACAGTGTGGGCTCCATGGCAGCTCTGACAGCTTGATGGAGTAGCATTGGGGTGGCAGGCTTAGTAAAGGGTCAATTTACCTTTTAGACAAGTGGTCTTTTTAGCATCTTAAAACATGTTTGCAGTGTGATCAACTGATTTTGCATACATATACAAAGTTCTGTAACATTAATGCATACATTTAAGGAACCTGCAGGAGCCATTAGTGAGTTTTTCTTTTGGAATGCATTTCACTCAGCTCTGCAGCCGTTATAACAGCCTTGAATTGTGCTGCACAATGGCCAGTTTGTGTCACAGTCAACACTGACGGTAAGCACGGCACCATTTAGGATTGAGGAAGTGAAGAGAGAAAAAATAGTTTGGGGGATTTCAGAACTCTTCCTCTTGTTTTAATTTATTTAAGACTGTGTAAGGAATTTATAGAGAAAAAAAAAAACTCTAGACCTTTTAGCCCACTTGACTTGTTGTTTTGTTTTTCCTGAGGCAAAAAACCCCAAAACCCAGAGCTCCATCCTAAAACCGCATATGGATATGCTCAGAGAAGATTTGGTCTATGGAGGGAGGAAGAAAAGCTTAATCCTCCTTCTCAAATGTTTATTTTCTGAAGGCATTACTCAACGTGTATAGAGCATTTTTCAAGTCTTGAGTAGATGATGGGCCAAAAGTGCCTCATTCCCTCTCACACGGCGTAATTTGTACAGAAATCTATTCCCTCCAGTACCTTTAATTGCGGTGTGGAAATGAATGGCTTCCTCTGGTGAGAGGAGGCAGCTATGGTCATCCTGCTGACTGACATTAATCAAAGAATGAATGAATCCGCGGTGACACCGCGACGCCGAGAGCTCCGCGTTCTGTCAGAGTTACAGTACATATAAGAAGGAATGCTGCTGCATTCATCTCTCTGGCCTAAGACACGTTTTTGGTTGGCAGACATAATATTTTGTAATGGATACGGTTGTGATTTTGTTCACAGCTAATGTATATTTTGTAAATGTATTTGTGTTTAACAGAAAAATAAAGATTGCAGCAGAGAGGTTAGATAAACGGAAAGATTGACAGGGTCCAAGGAGAAGCAGCTACGCAGAACTCTGTGACTTTTAACTTGCATAAATAAATGGTCATGTGCTTTGTTATGATAAACATCACCTTCCCAAACACCAGTCTGAGGGAAAGTGAGGCTTAAACAGTACTCTCTGGCCCAGAACTGTCAGGGCGAAGTTTCCCACTCTGAGCTTTCAAACAGACAGACTGTGCGCATTTACACAGATCCTCTCTCTGAATAAATATGCTAATCTACTTTCAATGTGGAAATCTCCTGCTACTGATTATAAGAAAAACAAAGAGGAACCTCTGTGAATCCCTTGGAGACGTCTTTCTATTTGTAAAGAAAGTAACGCTAAGCCCTGTCTCCCTCACACATTGGTGTGAATGATTCCCAGTGAGAAGCTGTTGAGCAGAGGGAAAAGGGATGTGTTCAGTGTTTTAATCCGGCCATGTTTCCTTCAGTGGCTGTGTCAAATGATGGATTCCCAAATGCAGCCTTGCTGCTTTTATTGATTGTCTAATCAAGCTGCAAACTGTTTTCCCACAGAGACAAGTGTCTTTGGCTCCAGACTGTGAGAAGGGGGGGGAGGATGAAATAAACATTGAATAAGTGGGATGTAAAACCAGAGAAAAGTGTTAATTTAGTACCCCCTTGGCAGCAAATGTTTCTAATGAAATAATAACGGTATCGGTGGGATTTATATACATATATTTTTATGTTGTTTTGTTTTGGCAGCGTTTCTGTTGATGAGCAGTAATAGCTGTGGGGGGGGTTTTGGCGCATCGTGTACTGTGCGTGGAAGAGGTCACTTGAATTGATGTACTTTTCCTTGAATCGTCTGTCAATGTCAAAGTAAGTGCGTCTGCAGTTGCTCTAGTTCTTCATAGTGTATGTTTATCCATAGTGGGTTTCCCTGTTCAGTTTTGCTGCTTCCAGCAACTCAAAACATGTCAAATCGTATTCTGGAAACTAGAATTTTTTATTAATTATGTGAAACATTTCTTCATTTTCTAGCCTTGTAGTTGTGAAATGAATCACCAGTCCAGCAGTAGATGAAACACCAGTGTGTATTATATAATGTCTATAGGTACTAATGCATTACAGCAGGGTTGTCAGCTGTTCCCAGAGCCCAGGCCTTCAGTCTCACCCCGGGTCACTGCCTGCTGCTGGAGGCTGACTGTGACCTCAGGCAGCTGCAGTGTCTCTCCTTCTCTATCTCTGGAGGCCTGTTACAGACCATAATATGCACACCACAAAAACATGATAGACGTTGGATGTTTTGAGCTGCAACAGGATTATAAACTCGGTTGGTATTCACTGGTCTCTATTAGATTCTGACCTCAGTACTGTTTTTATTCTGATTTCTATTTTTGTTGTGACTGAGAATGTTCACACTTAGCTCACAGGGGAAATCACGTTTTTTTTTTTTTAAAGGAATAGATCATTTTAGAAGAATTGTACTATATACCATTCATCCGAACCCATGATCAAAGATGTTGGATGGGGCTGAGGTCAAGTTCTGTGCAGTCCATGTTCTTTCACACCACCGAGGTGGAAAACACACTATTGTCAAAAATGTTCTTGTCTGCTGTCACATTCAGAATTTCTCATAATATGAAGTTGTGTCCACATACTTAGAGCCTCATACAGCATTGCAATCATCATTTGAATTGACTGTTTCTGTTTCTGTGTCCATGAGCACATGTAAATCCGTGGTTCAATTATTTAACAATATATATTGGTGTCATCAAAAGTGAAATTAGTGACAGATCAACTGTCCTTCTCTGGAAGTTTTAAGTTATATTTCCATACTTTTGAGCGACGCTGTTATAGACATCCAGCAATCAGACTGCATGCAAAGACATAAATAAGACGTTAACAGTAACAGTCTGTAAAATTCTGGGTTGACAGGGAAAAATGTAAAATTTGACAAGAACCAATGTATTCCTTCAAGACGACGTGGATTAGCTTGAGAGTCCTAAGGGGAAGAGAGACCCTTCTTCTTCTCTGTCTTCTTACTGAACCGTATACAACAAGAGCCATGATGTAAGAGTCATCGCCACAAAGGAGTTTTTAAACTTGGTTGTAAAAGGAGACGTGTGAATGAACCTGTGTCACCTCTCTGTCACCCCTCAGAATATGTGTGGCGCATTAGAAGTGGCTTCAGTAGTGAGAAGAAAAGGCAACGTAGCACTTTTATTTTCCACCCCGATGTTTGAAAATGGCCGATCATTTCCATTTTCATCTGCTCTTTGACTATTTAAAGAAAGCCCTGGACACTGTGAAACGCCGTGATTTAAAGCCTGCACATAGCTGCACGGAAATCAGTTTTCATGAGGTCGTACCGTCGGTTGTGCTCCCCGTCTGTCCGTTGGCTAACAGGTGCCAGATCGGTGACATCATGCGCTAAATTTATAAGCAAGTCGTCATTTGTAGATCCAGCTCCGACTATAAAGGGTGCTGCTGGCATGACGAGTGCATGCAAAATTCCACACATGGAGAGATGGAAAATGACTTGTGGTTTCCTGAGTGCAGAGGCCAACTCGGCTGTTTGACAGGGAGAGAGTGGGGGGGGGGAGCGGGGCTGGTAGTATTTCTAGACTTTTCTTTGTATATACAGTAATTTGTCAAGGTTGTGAAAACATTAGAGAAACTATTTGGTTAACGCACGCTGAAATCTTTCAACGTTTTTATTGCAATTTCAACATTTTCATTGCAATTATTGTTGCTATCGCACATAAAATAGCCCATGATATCGTTTAATAAAGCCTTCAAGGCCCGTTTACTGAATGAGATCATCGTGTTCAACTATTACCATCATGTTTGGGCCTAATTTATTGCAAAGTATAAATCATCTGGTTTGATCCTGTCGTTGTGTTCATAGAGCTGTTGAACAGAAACTGTATTATCCGGCAGTTTTATTGTTCTTTGGTGAAAGGAAACTGATTTATTGTTCTGATTCCCAATTATTACCACACTGCCAATTAGAAAAGAAGCAATAAATCCTTTTGGGGAACAACTTTCTCAAAACGACTGTGTCTTTTGTGGTGCGTGTTTGTATGTGTGTGTGTGTGTGTGTTTCTGTGTGTGTGTGTGTGTGTGTGTGTGTGTGTGTGTGTGTGTGTGTGTGTGTCTTGAGGAATTTAGGCCTGGGTTTTGTAAACTAAGTGGAAAGAGACGTGGGCAGCCGTGTCAGGATGCAGGCCAGTCACAGGAGGACAGGCACTGTGTGTGTGTGTGTGTGTGTGTGTGTGTGTATGTGCGTGTGTGTGTGTGTGTGTGTGTGTGTGTGTGCATGTGTGCGTGTGTGTATGTGTGTGTGTGTGTGTATGAGGCATGAGGCAACACAAAAGCTAGCAGGTTGGTCCAGCACTGAGCTGCCAACTAAGAAGAAAGGCAGAAACCAGATTTAGGAAGTAATGAGGCAGGACGGTCCACACTACCTCAAGAGCATGCACCACGACTTAGTGACTAAACAGTCAACAGGCTGGAGTCCTGATATCTCCTTTTGTGTGTATGTGTGTGTGTGTGTGTGTGTGTGTGTGTGTGTGTGTGTGTGTGTGTGTGTGTGTGTGTGTGTGTGTGTGTGTGTGTGCACCTTTCCTATGAATGCTCACTACTCTGCGATAAACAAATCCAGACAATAACTCCTTTCTCATCCAAAGCTTTATCGAGTCTGCTGCTCCACTTTGTAGTTCCTCAGTGCTCCTGCATGCACACACACACGCCCGCACGCACGCACACACACACACACACACACACACACACACACACACACACACACACACACACACACACACACACACACACACACACACACACACACACAGTATCCAAGCCAAGAAACATTTCCGTAGGGTCGGTTTAGATACAGCAACCACATTGGCCTCCCAAATTTCCCACATAAACCACAGAGATTCCAGATGTTGCAGGGAGGCAAAAACGTCTGCTCCTCCGCTGGGCCCGCAGCCCTGGCCTCCCCATGCTCGGGTTGGCCGAGCGCGTGGCACGGCTCACACCAAGCGCTGTGTCCTTCAGCACTGAAGCAAGGCCGGGAGTAACCACGCTACCGGAGATTTACATAGCTGTGCACTTCCACCTGCACCCAGATAACAAAAAAGGCAGCGCGCCGTTAAAAGAGGCTCTGTCCCGGGGCAGTGTAGCACTTCAGCTTTCTTGTGGTTTCAGACCTGATTAAACAATTTGGCTCGGTAATCAAAGAGCAATAGCAGGCAGAGGCAGAGCAGACTTCCTGTGTCCTCTCTGCTCGGCGGCATTCAAAGTTAAGGGCCCAGCAGGACCTGTTTGTATCTCAGCTTGAAAACAATACCTGCACTGTGCCTCCAGCTTATCATGGCTGATGAGTTGAGCGGGATTGTTGGACAGTGAAACCAAACACACATCATTATTACAACTGATCATTCATTTGCTGATGTTTTAGAGAGAGATGATGAAAGCACAAACGCATCATTTTTTTTTATCAGAGTGGAGCATCGATTATAAGAAGTGGACATAATCGCTTTGACGTCACCTGTTGTCATGTGGACTGCGATTTTGAATCCTCGAGTTCGGCATCTTGGCCATCGCCATCTTTGTTTTTGGCCATCTCAATCTTGTTATTTTGCAACCAAGTGACACGAGGGGGGTGGAGCTATGTACACTCGAAAGCTGAACGAGACATTTTCAGGCGACTATAATGTTACAATTGAAATTCATGAACTGAAAACAGACTGTGAAAGGGTTAAAGTTGTAAAACGAAAACACGGACAACGTACAGACCGCACAGCGCCGGGGTAACGTCTTCTCTATCCCAACGTAGCCACGCCCTCATGCATACCCTGCTTTATCATCCATTTTACTCCAAATGGGACCATTGTTTTCTTCTGTGTCGCTAACAAAAATGTATTTTGTAAACATGTGGTCTGAGAACACTTCATGTGTTCACACAGATGTTGACAGCAGTTTGGTTTCTATTCGATGGAAATGTTCTATTTTGTTATTATTTTGAGAATCATGTGTAGCAGCTTGAGACCTTTGGGCTGAAACTGTAATTTCATAAGGATTTTATATATCACACATTTGTCATAGGGGGGGAAACTTTAATTTTAAACAGCTGTCATTTTCTCCTTTGGTCTTTGTCAGACTCTTAACTCCAGTTTCTCTCTTGGGACGACGGTCATCTTGAAATATAAACATCGACTTCCTGTTTGAAAGGCCAATGTCATGCTACAGTAAGCTGTAATTTATGAAGAGTTATCCTGTCGGCTATATTTATCGGTGATTGCTGTGAAGATGCCTTGGAGCAAAATTCCCCAAGTGTGCATTTCACATCATCAGAAAGGTGATGGAAATTAGTCCCTGGTGAAAAAAGAGACTCAAAACCTTTAAAAGCTTTAAAACGACTTCAAATCAATAAAACATGAGCTTGTTTTCCGTCTGCCACCTCTGTGAGAAAAAGAGTGAAATGGAGGCAGAGAGAGAGAGAGATTGAGAGAGAAATGTACCTCTGTGATTAGATCCTCATTGCTCTAATGGAAACCAGGTGCTGGACAGTGGTGTAAATGTTTTCCCATGCATTTTTGTGGGCAACACAGCCTTAAGAGATTCAGACCTGACAGCATTACATGCTTTGTCATTCAATGAAACAATAGCCACGTACGCTTGTCATGCCAGCTTTACATTCCTCATGCCTCTTTATACACACGGTGACCCCTGAGAGCTCTTCTGTAACAAACTGCTGATGTGGGAAGATTTTGATACACATTATGGGTGAGTCATGTGAAAATCTGCCATTTTTTCTTTTTTTTTTATGTTTCATCTCTATTTTGAAAACAGGTTTTATGTAATTGATCATCCGTTTGGGAATTAATGATTCCGTCAAGAACAACCTCCACTCAGGGAAGAAACGTTTCAACACGCGGCCCTGTAAGAAAACAGAATTAGTGGCCACTTTAATGGATTGGGACCAAAGTCAGCTCCTCCTTCCCCAACCCCATAATCTAAACCCAGATATACACCACATGTGTGGCTCCTCTGGAAAAATGAACTGGACTTGGGAATATATTGTCAGGAAATTTATAGCACATGCCTGGGACGAGCCCTCAGGGGCCGGGGTGGAGATGGAGGGGAGATCTCCCACTCCTCGCTCCCCGAGCCTTGTTTCCATTAGGCTGGGAAGAGCAATCTCCCAGACTATTTTGGGGGGGGGGGGGGGGGGGGGGCTGGGGCTGGTCTAAGACCTCCTGGCCCACAACATGACCCAATCACGGAGGAGAAACCAGTTTTCCTCACATCTGGGATTTTCCCACTGCAGCTATGGGGCAGCATTCCACATCAGTCACCAGACCCGGACACAGCATAGACACACACAAACTCTGGAGTTCAGATAACTTGAGAACAAATAAATATGTGTGTGTTTCTCTGTTTGTGGGGGGAGGGAGATGACAAGAGAAAGTGGACCAAAAACTGGACCAAAAAATGGGCCAGTTTTTTGGGGGGGAAACGGGCGCTCTTCTCTCAGCTGCCCGGCCAAAACAAACAAAGCGGGTGAGTCAGCGAAGGGAAAACATTCCCAAGCTGATTGATGTTTCCTCTCCTTGCATCTGCTGTTACTTCCACTGCCAAGGTCCGCTCCAGAGGCTAAGTCATCATCTCGCCACAATGATCCTCGCAGCGATTAATGCTCATCTTTATTGTACAAGTTAGCTTTCTTTTGTTGGGCTAAGAGAGGAGAGGCCCGGCGGTGGGCTGTGTTCACCTCTCTGGTGATTCATGTGGATGGAGGTCAGAGCCTTGTTGCTGCGCTTCCTCCATCACTTTTACACATGTGGGCTGACAGGGACGGTATTGTCCGTCTGTCCGTTCCTGCCTTGTCAGGAGATTGATACTTTGTTTTCAACTTATTACACTCATTCATTATCCCATGTCGACCGAGGGATTTGTAAAATGATGGACAGATGATGTTTTGAAGATTGTTTTAATGGTTCTTTATGAAAAATGTCTAATTTATAATGCTTGCACCTTTGTAAATGGACGCAAATAGATGGTTTTATTACCAGTTCTGCGTTAAAGTGCGTGTGCGTTAGTTAGTATGTTCAGCCTTTTTTTTCTCTGTAAGCTTCCTAGGTTCACGTGACCAGCGTGAAACAAGGCGCTTGACTCGGCCGAACCCTGACCCTTCCTGAAAAAGTCCCAGGATCAAATGAAACAGGTTCTCCTGACAAGTGTGCGTATTTTCTGTCCTGGGGTCTCAACAAAGTGGGGCTGAAAATAGCAGCGTGACGATGATCACTGGTGAACAGGTTCCTCCCTCCGACCCACACTGAACCAAAAAAAAAAGGCCTGCGTGTTTTTCTCACACATTGTTTCGTTCCTGTGACAAGTAACGGTGATGAAAAGCTGTCACACTCTGGGAATTATTTAGTTCCCTCACTGCAAATGAGCAGAAACTTGTGATGTTTCGCGTCACAGGAAGGTGCAATCTTTGATGTTTCTGTCATTCTCTCTTCAGCATTGAGCAGAGTCTATTAACCTGGACTATGTAGATGTCAATGTTTTCATGTCAGATCCAGTAAAATCAGAGCCCTTCATTGAGGCACTCTTATTCCTCCTGACTGCACATCATTTTGGTTTCAGAAGAAATGGAATCATTAATATTCTCCCCTCAGCCGCACACTCTTCTGGCGCTCGGGTGTCCCACTGTGTGACCTTGTAATAATCTGTAAATCACCTGTCCTGCTCGGTGGCAAATGGGGTTTATCTCCTCTTTGAGATGAAGTATTGTTAGCTCAGCTTCATACAGAGAGGGCAAACTGAGGTCAGCAGAGACTTGTTCATTTAAGAAAGTGTCACTCTTCAGCCAGTCGCTCTGTGTGTAATGGTTTCAAACCTGTTATAACAGTGATCGCAGCTGGCGAACGAGAAATGAATACAGCCGATATGATATCGCCGCTCTTAGGTCATGCGCTCCCACAATAATAGGAGGAAATTCTTAAAATAATTACGGTATAATCATTACTGAAGCTGGTGTCCAGGATGCAGCCGTATAGAAGGCTGCATCGTGTTTATTCTCCAGACATGAGCTGAGGTTTTATTGTCTGTTCCGTATCTGCGGTGGAAGATATTGTGACAACAAAAGTAAATGGTGCTGAAACTGGAACCCATGTTTCTGTTGAAGGGTTGACCTTCTCCAACCTACCTGGGGAGAACTCTCTGAACCCTCGCTAAGCCTTAAAATAATAGAGCACATCCTGCTGATGGGAGATTTAGGTCAAAATCCTAATAATAGTAAAGAAATAGGTCTCTGTCAATCAACTGTTTTAGAAAAAAGTACCAGCAAGTAAAAATGATACCCAAGAAACACTTTAACTATAGTTTATAAGAAAAGAATAATATATGCGTTCAAGTTGCTATGATTGTCACGGTATTCTTCAGAGTTTTCCCTATTATGGAACAATTGTGATATATATATCAGGGTCGTCTTTCCTTTTACATCGTATTGTTTTGGGTACGGTAATGAAGTGAGTGGCTGGACTGGAGAGAGTGATTGCTCCGTTTTGTAATCTGTTATTTGAGAGCTGCATGTGTGTATGTGGGCTGTTGAGCGTTTGCAGCTTGTGATGCCTTCAGGTGCTCTGTGTAGATTTCCAATTTCCTACTTTAGAGTCTTAGATTTTAATTGTTGGAAGCCTTTTGGTCCAAAAAAAAAAAAAAAAAGTGACAGCATAGACTTGTAATGGAAAGTAGATTGAATGGGAAGTTGACATTGGACATACCATCACAGCATTATTACATAGAGTATTTCTTTATAATCTAAATTAACTGTAGTCTGTCAGATATTATCAGGTGTGTTCTCAAGGACAGTTTACACACAACAAACTAGTTTTAGTTGGAAAAATATTCTGGAAATGCTTTATGAAGGGTAGCTGCATGCACTGACTCGTGGTTTCAAAGAAACATTCATGGACATTTTTATATTTGTATTACTTTTTTTTCCTCTGTAATCATTTATCTCTATTTATTATGTCCCCCTTGTTAATTGTCTTTTTTTTCCTGAGAATATATGCTACTCTGGGTAGAGGGGGGACTTGAAAACATTCTATCTACAACTACACCCTGAGATGTAGTTTTTATAACATTGCATGGTCATAGAAACCTTCAAGGAATGTTCTTTTAGTCTTCTTTGAGATCAATAATCATACAGGAACCTTCAGTACTAACATGTCCTTGACAGAACACTTATAGAGGCATCGTTGTGGTGATCTTTTAGGGTAAATAAAATATTTCCACGGTGTAACCTTACAAAAATGTTGATGTTTGATGGGTCATAATGTGTGACATAATATTCACCAAAGGCTGGACATCTAATAACCCTCATATATCATCAATAGCCTACTAAATATGTACATATCATGCAAAATAGCAATTATAAACTGCTATATATGTATATATGTATTTATATATGACATATTTCACCATATGTCGATACCATCAGTCCTACAAGCTGTCCATCACTCCCTTGTTGGGTGGATCACATATGTGCTCAGCTGGTAATTCCCTTATTTCCTGCAGCACTTGAAGGTATCACGGCTGTGCAGCGCTCGCTTTGCGTGAATCCCTTCACACACATATACATACACACACACACACACACACACACACACACACACACACACACAGAGACGCACACGCACACACATCTGGTGTGAAGTGTGAAAGTCTGTCTTTGGTGCTTCACAATCACTTTGTTACTTCTGCTCGTGAGAGGAAAATATTTATTTTGTTTATCTCTAATATGTTGACAACTGCGTTTTGAAGACCCGGGCTCCAAAGTCAGCTTTGCTGCTGCAGTAGAAACAAAGTTTATCACCGGGAAACGGGAAGGTGCCATTCAGTCGGAGACCTTAACGTAACTGGTTCGTGCGTGGACGGAGAGGATTGTGTTATTATGTTCCGAGTGGAGGATCTGCGATGACATCTAGAAGAAACTCGGCGAAACTGAAGCTCCGGCGTTCCTTCAGCGAGCAGCTGCGGACCTCCACATCCAAAGCCTGGGATTTACTCTGGAAGAATGTCAGAGAGCGGAGACTGGCAGGTCAGTAGCCCGCCGCCGCGCTGCAGAGCCACCGGGCGCTCCGCTGAAAGAGTGTCGCGGTGGGTTCAGCACCGCAGCAGGAGCTTACGGTCAACTCGTTTTATCCGGATAGCAGTGAACGAGGATATGGTTCATAGTGGGCATCATAGCTGTCATTAAAGTGGTGCAACAGAGGGAACCTTGGTAGAGAAAATAGGCAGTTTTTTTTTTTATTTCTAATTAGCGGGTAGCGAGGTGCAGCGCAAACACATATTCATCCTGAAATAGATCAATACTCAAAGTGCCTGACCAGTGCGATTTAAAGATTACGATGCGTCACTGTAAGTTCTATTGAGAACTGAAGTTGAGTTGGCCAAGTGAACTCAAACGCCACTGAGTTGTATATTGCTTTAAACTCATATTTAGCATATAGTGGTCCAAGTGCATTTTCTTTCACGTGGGAGAAACAACTGGACGACTTTTGGAGATGAATTTCTAAAGGACTTTAAATGAGGATTTAAAAGGGAATAATGTAGGTTTTAGACTTGTTTCTTTTGAGCTATGTTTTTGGAAAAAAAATATATAATGCATCACAATGGATAGTATGCGATTCAAGTACAGGCGTGTACACGTGTAGGAAATTCATGCTGCCGTTGTATAGTGTTCATTTTATACATTATCAAGGACCACTGGCCTGGAAGTGCCGCAGAGTGGCGCTGATGAGTAATGTTCGCCCTGTGAAATGGAAAGTTTGTGAAAGCTGAGTGAGAGCGGACGATAGACCTGTAGCACCATTTCACAGTTGAATTTTAGTCTTATCTATCTATCTATCTATCTATCTATCTATCTATCTATCTATCTATCTATCTGTCTATCTATCTATCTATCTATCTATCTATCTATCTGTATCTATCTATCTATCTATCTATCTATCTATCTGTATCTATCTGTCTATCTATCTATCTATCTATCTATCTATCTATCTATCTATCTATCTATCTAGATATTGCTTTAAAGAACATCGGGGTAGAAAACAAATATATGTTACATGTTATACAGTGTGAATATTTTCTGGATTCAGCTTTAAAGCTACTCTGGGATACATTTGAAACTGAAGATGTAGAGGTTTATGCCTGGTGCAATGATTCTGTCAAAGGTCTCTAGTGTGTGTGTGTGTGTGTGTGTGTGTGTGTGTGTGTGTGTGTGTGTGTGTGTGTGTGTGTGTGTGTGTGTGTGTGTGTGTGTGAAAAGTGAAAATAATGTGTGCAGTAACCTCAGTCTACCACTAGGTGCTGTGAATTGACCACATCAGCTCCTGGTGTGGGAAAGTCACATGAATCACAAAGCAGCTCTGTCTTCATGTCGTCATCAGTGCTCATTTTCATACAAACAGAGACAAGACCAACTGCTTTTGCTTTGTTTAACAGGATTCAAAGCTGCTGTTAGAGCTTCACACGAGGTTGCTGTATGGTGTACAGGAAGTTTGATTCGTGCTCGGCTCAGCCGTGCAGCAGCTGAGTCCTGCGTTGTTTGGATATTTGACACATAAATCTGGCATTTGTTTCCATGTACAGTACAGTGTGTATCTCAGTGATGGCAGCGCCATACATCTGGCGGTCTCTGCAGTCCTGAAGCAGTGCTTATAAACACAGCGAACAAGAGGACACATATAGACATGATGCACCTGACTGGCTTGACAGATTAAATGGAAAGTTATGTGAACACGTATACTAAACTTATATATATATATATATATATATATAATGTAGGCTGATGTAATATCTTGAGCTGAGAGGAAAAAACTCATTTCCAAAACAGATTCAAAGAAAATCAGAGGGTGGAATACTGGATTGGTGCAAAATGTAGGTCAGGTGTTTCAGACCCCTGACAGCTCATTTCTCGCTCATCATAGATGATCAGCAAGGAAAGCGATGTGTGTCAAATCACAGATGGCGGTCTGTTTGCTCGACATCTTTTTGCACGCCAAAGCATACACTCCGACCTGATAGACTTCAATTGTGTCCGTCAATCCATCAGACAAGAAGCGTGGAGCCTATGCGTCACACGTTGTTGTTTGTGTCTGTGTCCTGCCGCTTTGTTGAAAGAGTCACTCTGCAGTGAGCAAATATATAAAAAGACACGGAGAGCTTCATCTACTGCTGTGTGATTAATAGGCATTAACTGTCACAGAAAGCAGGCGGCAAATACTGATGTAGATTCATTGTTGAGATCATCGACGAGTCATTGCGTTTCATAATGAATTGTAAATTCCACTTAGGAGTTATAATCCGCCATGTTAGTCAAAGTGCTTGGCTAGAACCATCCCTCACATAATTGGAAATCATGACACGGTCACTATATTTATGTTGATGTGAAATCTATTAACCCCCAAATGTAATGCAGGACGCATACACTCCCCCTCCCATATACTATTTACTTCTTTTATTTTTAATCATAGTTAATGTACGTTACTATTACTCATTCGTTAATAATACGCAGGCGAGAATATACTGTGACACACCTATGTTTTGGGGGAAAACCTAGCAGTCACACGCTCTTCTTGCTCACATGAGATTAAGTTCTGAATAATTCCGCATTGGAGTGATCCTCACAGGGCTGAGTCACAGCTACAGTGGGTAAAAGGTCTCCCGTTGAGCGCCTGCCACCTCGTCCGCTGGACAGGGGCTTCTCAAACGCTTCAGGTTACTCCGCGCGGCAGCTCAACCCGTTCTCGCAGTATTAAAAAGCGAGATTTATTTTCCAGAAGTGAGCGGCTCAGAATTCAGACATTTGGTGGATCGTGAGTTGGAAATCTTCAGTCACACTGGGGCTATTCTTAAGCCTGAACCACAGGAAACACAGCCACGGCAGAGCCGCAACTGCCCAGCGCAGATTACATGTGTCTGCTGCTGAATCAAAACCACTTCAGAGGAGTGTCTAAACCCCACTCAACTTCCTCCATGCTCGTCATCTGTGGCCTTCAAGTCCATGATTCAGAATTTTAACTTTTCCCTTTTGTAATCACATCTGGCCTATAAGCCGAGCGCTGGAGCGGAGGCTGAATGAAGGCTGGACATGCATTTAATGCCCGCACAACAATTGCATTTCAACGCGGCTTACTTTGTCATCACGCAGCAACAACATCTGCCTTTATTTGGATGAACAGTGTAATCCGGGCTGTCAAACTGGAATCTAACGGAGCCTCGGTATATGTCTGTCTGCTTGTAATGCGAGTCCGGATTCCGGTTGCCATGCTGTTCAGTCGCTGAGCTCTGAAACCGAGACAGAGGCGTGTTGGAACAAGTTTGATAAGGGCTGGAGTCACTGTGCCTGACACACAACACTCCCACTAAGGACACACCACAGCCATTTCTTCATGGCATGCGGCACAGAGTTAAACACAGGGGGGGGGCATCCAAAGGGAATGCTGCCGATCTCGCAGCTCTTTCACAATCCCCGCCGAGGTATTCGAGTGCAGACAGACACGAAAACAGCATTAATCTCGTTCATTATGATGTTGCATAGCAGTGGGTGATTGATTCCGTAACGCGATACGCGTGATGCACTTAGTGAATTTCTCCGTCTAGACGGAGAGGGAAGAAGAAAACACAGAAGTGGGTAAGTGGGTTCAAGGAGAAGGCTCTGTTGCCAACATGCTGCCACTCAAATTCTTAGAGTCCGACACCTGAAGCGATTCTTTTTACAGTATGAATGAACGCAGGTGTGTGTGTGTGTGTGTGTGTGTGTGTGTGTGTGTGTGTGTGTGTGTGTGTGTGTGTGTGTGTGTGTGTGTGTGTGTGTGTGTGTGTGTGTGTGTGTGTGTGTGTAAAAAACGAGTCACCGCCCGATGAAATCACCTGAATAGTGTCACACCATCACCTAGTACCTTTAAAAAATAAAGTAACAATCACATATTTAAACAGTTCCACCTGAGAGGTGTGGAGAGGGCCGTTAAACCCAGGAGCCGCTTATGAAACCGTGCAGCGGGCTCTGAAGTGTGCTGCTGAATTGTGGTCTTTGTGAGCTTAAGCTAGGGTGGATTTTGCCAGCCAGGGAGCGAAACAGACAGGGCCTGTGTTTGACTTGGTCGCTTGCCCGCTTGTGCTCGTTTCACATGTATGGCGCCATGCTTGTGCTACACAGGCAGGCCTGTATGCCGAGGCCAGGGCAGTCGCTAGGAGAGTGGCAGGGGCCCCGACTGGTGCCGGGTGGGTCGGCTTGTGCGGATGTGGACGTTACTTCAGGTGTGAGGAGATTGTTGTTCCATGTTGGGAACAGGCTGATATGTGTGGACTTTTAAATCAGAGAAGCTTTTAGTTTTCATTAAAAAATACTCCTCACAAATGGTGTAAATAGCTTCTTTTTTTTTCAGATATTTCAGATGTTACTAGATAAATGTTTAATTGACTCTTTTTTAGTTTTACCACTAACGGCACAGCCTGTGTCCCAAATACATTTTACGTAGAAAAAGCAGGTTCTGAGTGTGTTCGCACTAAAAAAAAGACTAAATCAATTAGTTAGTGAGTTGCTGACGATGTCCCACAATGCAATGCATGAATAAGTGCAGGAGCTACTCAGAGCTGCACAAAATGAAAATAAATTGAGGATGATGGTGAAAGATCTTGAATTGGCAACAGTTATATTTTATGTTTTAAGTGACATTGTTTTCAAATTGTCATTTTATCCCAGTTCACATGTCTTAATCTCAATATAGATAGTCAAATGAAATAGCATTTTTTATTGATTTATTTTGAAATTCCTCCATCTAAATCTTTTATTTTGTTCTTTACAACTGTCTTCCAGTGCTGTCCATAACTCTTATATCACTTCCTGTTAGCAGAAAATGGAAAAGTAGATTAGCGTCTTGTACAGTAGCTGAAAAGAACTGTATACTTAAAAAATTAGTATACAGTGATTATGAAATATTATGAGTGTTTACTGTAGTATGGAGTTTATTATTTTTCCAGCTTCAATGTTTTTTCTTTCTTTTGTTCTTTACAACTTCATTCAAAGTCAGTTTGATTGATCTTAAACCACTTCTTCTTGGTACAAAATGGAAAAGCAAAGGACTTCTCGCAAAAATGATATACAGCGAACATTGCTCTTTGCTAAATACTACTAAATACTACTGTATGTATGTTTAGTATGTCGTGGGGATAGATACAAAGTGTCACACGAGGCTTTTAATCCCGTCACTGAACAGCCATCAACACTGAACAGATGACATGTCGGAGCTGATCTTTCCTTTTGTGCTGAGTAAAAGGGATCGCTCCTATGTATTCAAGCTAAAATGTCTTTTTCCCCTGAGGAGGTGACACTTCGAGGAGACCTGCTGAGAGGCCTTCCTGTTGGCTGGAACTAGTGGTTATGTGGTGGGGGTGGGGGAGCAGCAATTCTCATTCTCCAACCAAGAAAACAGCTTCTCCCTCTCTTTCTGTCTCCTCTGCAGTCTTCTCTCAAATGGCACAAACTCACTTTCGCCCAGTGAACTTGGCACCTGTGTGACCAGCAACAGCAGAAGAGTTGTTCTAGCAGGGCGGGTCCAAAAAAACACTATTTTTGTAAGCCCTCCCACACCCGTCGTTCTTCCACTCCTGCTCTCCTTACTCAGTTCATAGGCATTCCGATGGTATTTATATTTCCCTCCAGAGCAGGGGGAAGTGGACGAGCCTTCACACAGACATTGGATTCAGCACAGCAAGGTGGGCAGTGCTCCCACAGCTTCCTTGCCATTGGCCCCCCCCTGTGGTCACATGACCTGCAGAGATAGACTGAAGTGTTGGCACTCCTCCCCCTAAGCTCTGCTCTGCCTTCCTCCTCGGCTCACTTTAGGCTTTTTGCGCCTGTATGTGAAGTTTTCTGTTGGTGGGAGAGTGTGTGGGTGAGTGTCTCATCGGCCAGCGGTCAGGGGCTTGTTCGGGGGTACAGTGTTTCAGTTATGTTTCGGGAGCTCCCGGAGTCCACAGGCAGCGAGTGTCTTGGGAGTATGACCCCAGAGACTCAGGACTTCTACCTGAGAATGGACCATCACCGCAGACGCTCCGGGTACCGGCTGGGCAGGATCATTGCCAGGCAGCAACTACTCAAGAAGATCGCTGGAGGTAGGAGAGAGCTCTTTGGATAGAAGTGACAGTTGGGACCGTTGGCCGTTCGGTTGGAAATCAGCCTGTGTTTTTTTGAGACGTGGCTGCAGAGAAAGCTGTGAAGTCTTCTGTTTCAATGACTCCTTCTTTGTCATACCGCCAGGAATGTTAGGAGCAACAGAGAAGCAAGCTGGTAGTCAAAATATGGAGCGAGTGCGATATGATGCATACGTAGAAATATGACAGTATGCGGGACAACCTAGTGCTGAGTGAACGAGGTTGTGTTTGTTTGGGATCAGCTGATTGTCAAATAACAGTTGATATCTCTGGCTTTATTTTCTTGTGCACTCTTTTTCAGATGGAAGTGGAATTCAAAAAAAAATAATTATCTTTGGAAGACAAATATAGTGGTAACTAAGTGTGTGTGTGTGTGTGTGTGTGTGTGTGTGTGTGTGTGTGTGTGTGTGTGTGCAGACAAAGCCACACTTGACCTTCAGCCAATAGGTAGTCAAGAGTGCAGCGGTGGTGAATAATTAGTATTGACTGACTGTAACAAACGCTGATAGGTGATAAGCTATAGGACCAGTTACGTAACACGAGGTTAGCCCACATGTAAACAAGGGATATCAACGAATGTCTCCGGCCTGACAGTTTTACAAGCCCTCAGCTCTTTTGTGGACTGCTGCAGGCAGCCAGGATCTTTCTCCAAGGGCTGTAACCTCTCGCCTTTGCTTTTACCTGGAGATTTAAGGTCCCCGGTCCTGGGAGGGGGGCAGGGCAGCATAACAATAGAGAGGACAAAGCGCTAGCACTCCTGCTCCCTCCTGCAGACGTGAGCGGCCCAACGCCGGATCAAAGGGGGAGGCCGCATTTCCTAACAGAAGACGCTTGATCGTCTTCAGCCATGAGATGCCAACACGCAGCATAGTTGTCCTCTCAGTCACACCAACGAGAGCTTGAGTCACATAATGCAGCCTCTTGTGTGGGCAAGGTTTCCTGTATCACCGCAGAGGACCGAGGCGGCGCGTGAGGCATCATGACGTCATGAAGGATACACAGAGCCTCGCTGTTGGATTGATGCGTGAAGATGTCCCGGAGCTGTGTGTACGTACGCTTGTTTTCGGGAGGAAATCTCCGTGATCTGATGTTTTGCAGACGTGTGCAGTCACGTAACCTGGCATGTGTTTTCAGATTACAGATGTCTGGTAGGACAGCAAACCAACAATTTAGGTGATCTGTGTCAAGGGCAGAAAAGTCATGCACATGTTTGAAGAGGGGTTTTAGGATCAGCTCATTTGATCAGTTTTTACTTGTGTGTTTATTGTCAGATGGGACCTTTAAACACTTTTGACTATCATGGGCTTTGATGGGTGAACTTTTTGATTCATTTGACAGTTTTCACTGTGTGGTTTTAAACTGCTTTGGAAACCAGACATTAAGCTTTGAACGGTTCATCCTCGATATCATAAATTCGTCTTTAATATGCCAATCAAGCTAAATATATGTATTAAATATCCCAACAATCAAATTACTGCAAATGTAGCTGGATGTGTTAAAATGTGAGATGTGCCTAGCTTAACTAACGGAAAACAAAAGGCAGTAAGCTACAGTAAATGTTAACTTTCCAGTGAATTAAGCCCACACAATATTAAGCAGCTTGTTAAAACTTTATTAATGTTCCTCATAAATGGCGGACAATACAATTATCTCCAAGGTAAAAGACTAAAACAAAAAAAGAAAACGCTGTTTTCCACCCATTTTTGTTTTCTGTCTTAAGTGCTATAATTAAGCAAACCTAAGCAACCGTCTAGCCTAATTTTGGTAATTAAAGTTTGCCTTAATTGAGCAATTTTCTTGCGGTGTGTCAGGTTTTCTTCATTTTCCTCAGGAGAGCAGTGTTTCAACCCTAGATGAATCTCATTTCCTCTCATGTCACCCCTTGTGTGATGCGTACATGTCTAAAATACGAGGCACAACAGCGAGGGAGTGTTTCAAGAAACTGGCTGCAGAGCCACAGGATGGATCTCCATGCGTTGCAGTGGCTCCTGCATTCCAGCTGGCCGGCCCTGTTGACATAGCAGGTTGAAAGTGAGAGGGGGCCTTGGTGATGGGCAGAGTTACTCATGTATTGTTTCACCCCGAATTCCAGGGAAGCCTTTGGGGTCTTAGTCATGTTTCCGATTTGATGGCCTTTCAAAGCACCCAGAGCTATGTGTGTGTGTGTGTGTGTGTGTGTGGGTTCTCGTTTAGTCCTCTATGAATAGCTACTGACGAAGTACCAGGACAGACGGGAGACCTACAAGTTCCTGTCTGACCAATGTACCTCATCAGCTTGGACAGTCCATGGATATAAATGCACAGCTGTGTGAAGTCAGTGCTGCACAGTGGGATTGTTGTGCAAGGGAAAGGGCCTGTTTTCGTTGCGGAGGAATGTGTCTCCTTCCCTTAAAATATATTTTGGGGGAGTATTCCAAAGTCCATCACTCTGGCTGGAAACTGTGTTTTTGCAGCTTTCTGCTCTGTCTGCTGCGATTGCTCTTTGCTTGGCCCATCAGATTCTCAGGATTTCTTTCATTTGGTGCTGCTGCTTATGCATGTGTCAAATATACCCTACATTCACACCTGTTTTTTTTTTACACTGTTGAACACATCATTTGTGAGTCAATGACACATTTCTGCCATCATGGAGGAAAATATCTTACATTTTTTTATTTTTCTCTCTCAAATTTTGAACTCTAACTAATTCATTTTTTTGCAATTTCATAGCAAAATTCTCAAATAGATAGTAGGACATAGAAATGTACAGTGCATGTTTGTGCATATATTGCTTTTAAAGGAATTTGTATTTATATTGGGGGCGTTGTTTGTACTTTGCTGTAGTACTGTAGTTTGGGGTGCTGAGTATGGAATTTATTTGTTGGAATATCAGGAAATGTAGGGATGTAGTGAGATGTGTTTCATACACAAAATGGGATTTCAGCAAATCCCAGCATATGAACGAATTATCCTATCGTAACATGTCCTTACATAGTGTAGGACTCACATATTTGTTGTATTAGATGATGGTTTTCAGCCGTTTTCCTTGTGCACCAACCAGACTATTCGCAGATTATTAAGTGTTCCTGTTTAGCCACGGAAAAGTCCTGTAAACTTCGTGGAGGCTCCGGTGGAAACCCTGAGCAGCTGAATGCCACGCCGTGACTAAAAGCTTCCTCGCTGACTGTGGCCGCTTGGTTCTTTTTCCTCACTGTGGTTCGGACAAGAAGCTCTGTCCAGTGTGACCCCTCCGAGTGCCCTTATTCACGGCTTATTGAGCTCGGTGCAGCCGGCGGGCTCCGATCTCTGCCCTGGGAAGGCCATCGGTGCGTTTAGCCGTGGCTGAGGATGTCAGTGCATCTGTTGTCAACTGACACGAGTTATTGCGTGGCAGCTGTGTGCTTATCGTGAATCGGTCTGTGTCCCGGTCTTACAAAGAGTGCCTTCTATTTGGCTGCGTGGGCTGAAAGGCTTTTGTCTTCCAGGTTATCATGCTATCGGCCACATTGGTCCTCCTGCTGCCGTCTGTGTTTGTACTGTTGACTCAGTTCTACGGCGCATGTGCACTAACTGCTTCATACCGTGGTTTTTCAATCCTCTGCGATGTTTCAATGCACTTAGAGAGAAAAGCTACTCAGCGAGAGGCAAAACGTTTCCGAGCAGGATAATAGTGTGCAACACTTACGCACTCGACGATTTGAATCACTTGAGATAGAGAGGACAGGAACACTTCAGCTCATTAAGAGGACAAGCTCTACCCTGGTCCCTCTGTTCCTCTTCTGTATAGCAGATGGATAATTGTTATCTACCAGCTCTGGGTTGTTCTGTCCTTTGAGAAGTTGTAACGGTAAAAAGGCACTTCAAGGTGAGGAATCTAGCCAGGCTCTGTCCTCTCCCGCTCAAGACTGCTCTCTCAAAAGCACTGAATTATTCATCAGCGGTCTGCTTCAAAATGTGGCGCGTTTGATCATCTGTGTGTGAAACAAATATAACTGCTCCCTCATTCAAATGCAGGTTTTGGTGATTAGTGAAGATGTAGCCGTATTCATGAACCGCTCTGTTGTAGATATAATTGCTATGCAGATTTTGTTTGCTACCTTCAGGGGGCAGTAAATAATACTGACAGGGAGCGAAGAAGTAATCCTAAAAATGTGATTAGCTGCTCGTCACCTCTAGCGCTATACCGTCATCACACTCTGACTAATTCAATCTACGGCTTGTGCTCCTGTTTTGTTCTTCAATTATAGAAGGATTCTGTTGAAAAGGTGATACATATGTATTAGTATTTTTGTACACTATTTTCCCACAATGCAATGCACAGAGGAAGCTGCTCACAGCTGGAAAACAATTCAAATAAATTGGAACACAAGGACATGTTGTAGAGGCTCTGTCTATTTGAAGATGACTTGGCAGTGACAGTTTAAAGGGACTGATAGTATTAAATGGAAAAAAATGGAATGCTAAAACAGTTAACTACCACAACTCGTTTTTAATACATACATACTGTATAGCTTTAGTATGTAGTATGGATTGGGGACATGCCGATGTTTGCATGTACTCGTATAATTTCCATGTGTGTATGAATGGGAATGTGATATGTGGGATAAAATGACACTGAAGACAATAAGAAAATAGATTGTCTAATGCCTATCATTACAATTGAGTCCTGATCATTCATGTTGTTAAATCCTACAAATTCTTTGACTAAAGTAGCAACATGTAGCAATTGCAGATCCAACGTTCTCTGAAAATGATTTCTGAAAGGCTTTAGAATGCCTCTTTATAATGCATAAACATGAACAGATACTGTATCATTATATATTCATATTGTAAGAAGTTGTAAGAAAGTTTATATATTGTCTTTCCAACCCTGCTTTGCTGAGCAGGTAAAGAAAAGAAACCATATCTAAGCAAACAAACAGAGCTCATCTGCATATATAAATACCTAGACGGTGAAGAGATTGTATTTGTCTCCAGCTCTGAGTACTTCTGCTTCACTACTGTACATCCCAAAATTCAGCCACTAATCCTGAAGTCAGAATGTACCGACAGTTGGTTGGCAGATGGTATTTCCCCGCCCTGCTGATAAAGAACGAGTAAATGATTCAAGAATTGTTTTAATGTTCGGGAACAAGCTGCCTGAATCCAACCAACGTCTGGTATGTAAAGGTCACATTCATAAAGCTCGTATGTAGACTCCCACTTTCTGCCTCTAGGTGGCAGGCTGAGCTCATGTCCTTCCTGTAAATCGTTCTCCCGCGCATGAATCGCTGTAGTTTAGCTGACAGCTGCCACATGTGCGGGGCTAATCATTCACTAAGAGGAGATTTGAGAAATGCCTCGGCTGCACTGTAACAGGAACGGAAAGTCACATATTAACGGAGCCGTGATGGAAAACTTCTCCTTTTCTCAGGTCTCTTACATTCCACAGATTAGAAAATGCTAATTCACGGAGAAAAAAAAACAACCCCTCATTAACTTAAATCCAGCAAAAAGTACACCGAATATGTTCTGACCCTCTTAAGGTAGCTGCAGCACATGTTTACTGAATACATGAAGCATGTTCAAATTAAGTTCACATTTACATTTTATGACCCAGTGTTTGTCAAACAGATCCAAACGTCCACATGTGTGTATCTAAAGAAAGCAAGGTTTACATACATATCAAAAGACAGTGGAGATAACTGTAAGGTGATGAGTAACATGCCTCAAATGAATTCATATTTATTAGATATCTCTTTCAGTTATTAATTCTTCACTTAAAAGCACGTTAGATAGTGGTTGCTGTGCCTCACATATATTGGACAGTCTGTATCCATCATATAGCCTAGCTAGCCCATTCCCCCCCCCATCTGCATGTACACCAATGCCAGAGTTCAGCACTTGGCTGCCCTCCTGTGGTAGAAATGTACATTACATGTCATTAGCTGGAAAAAGTGACAAGAGGCGCAAAGGCAGCATGCATGCAGGCCACAGACATTCAGCCGCTGTCTCTTCACTTTATAGGCCTTTTAGTCAGGGAGTGACTGTCTGAACACAGCCTGTCATTCATGGCCACGCATGGCAAATTTTCTATTAGTGCTCTGTGTGTGTGTGTGAGGGAGAGACTCCGTGAACGCTCTGATAAAGCAGAACAATCACTTAGCTCTTTCAATGGGTAGCATTCTTGATACGCCGCACCTCATCGAGCAAAACGACACGCGCTGACAGTATCATCGTCTCTGCTGCGACTCACAAGTCTGTTGCATGAGGGCCGCGGGGCTCCCGAGGCAGTCTTGTGGCCGCTCACTTTGATGTCGTTAATTAGGACCAGCGTCCCTAAGGATGGCTCCATGCTTTTATTGTGGAGGTCCTGAGGGGGCTTTCTCACGGTAGGGACCCTTGTTCTGACATTGGCCCCTTCTCTACCCTCTGACTCTCTGAGGCCATTCCCAGAGAAGGAGGGAACCCCACGTAGTCCCCTCTGGGATCCAGTCCAAATGAGCAGGGAGGTGGACCTAATGGAGCTCCGCAGGATTCGACTTCAGAGGAGTTTCTTCTGCAATGTTTTTCTTCTCTTTTACCCATATCCTGTACTTTACAGGGCTGTGGTGGCACATGAAACCTTGTGTGTTGGTTCACACAGTATCTTCGTTCTTATTAGCATCCGCTGAACTCAAAAGGTCTCTCATCATGAGACATTTGATTTGTGTGGGTGCCAGGACACACAAAACATGTGTTGATAGCTTTCCAGTCAGTCTCTTTCCATGTTGGAGTCGAGATTTCACGTCAGTTGGCTGAGTGTTTGTCAGTAATTCATAGTCATCTCCTTTTAGTTGTGTTATACGGCGCTCTCGGAAAACCAAATTACAGTGTTTATATAGGCTATCAAAGGGGGGGTGGGGGGGGAGAACTACAGCCTCACAACCGTATATTACGAGTGGGAAAACAGCATGACATGGCAAGGCATGCCGCCTACTGGGCTTTACATAAGACAAGACATGTATGGACTTCAAATCAGGACAAACACAAACACACAACTCTAAGGACTTGTGATATATGACCACATGGGGCACTGTAGGAGACAACCGTAAAGGAACTGGCATAAAGGACGAGGAGGGAAGATGAGCGGGAAAAAAAAGTCAGATCAGAGACTCGCTGAGAGAGAAGGAGGAAGAAGGAGGGAGGAGATAGAGGGAAGTGGAGAGCTTCAAGGGGATGTTAGTGGATAGAAAACGAAGCTGGGGGAAAGTCAGACAGGGCCAGGGTTGAACTTTCCCATTCTGAAGTCTGTTGGAGCGATACAATAGCTCTCCTGATCTGTTACATTAGGCTGTCTTACTGTTTATATGATTTTGTCGGGTTGCTATCAACTCTGAGGCTCTCACTTTTAATAAAAAATGTTTTATGTATTTTGGAAATAAAACTAAAAACACCATGAAGATAAGAATGGCTATTTGGCTAAAATCAGCATTTCTGCGAGAAGAAATATCATCAGCGATAGCTGGCCCTTTGATGTGTGTTATCGCTGACCAGCCTGCATTAGTCATCCAGCACTGTGTTGTGTATTTATCTGTGGATAGACTGAAAAACCCCCCAACTGAACAACTTTAGCACAGTGATTACTCTGCAAGATCAACACGGGGTTGAAGAAAAAGTCCGGGGGTTTTGGGGAGGCATGCCTGGATGAAATGAAAAAGGAAATCGCCAAAGTTGATGTTTTGTTTTTTTTATCACCAAAGAAAGCATGTCCTTCATAAAGGCCTCCAAGATGGTTGTGAAAACACTTAAACATGCGTGGGAACATGGCTGCAATCCAGTGTCTGGAAGCGTTTAGCTGAAGCACCGGGCCTTGGAAGTCACTGTAGTGTGTATTTCACAGAAAGCGCCGCTGATTTCTGCTCTGCTCGGAGTGGCTGGCGGTGAAGCGGAGGTACACGGGGATCTGGAAATTGCTGAGGCATTCTCCTCCTTCTTCAAGGTTTGGGGTCAGAGGTCCCCTTTCTAGCGAAGGGCACTTCTCTTGAAGTGTCTGCTGGGAAGTCATGTTGCAAAGTGTCCTGTAGTGTGACCAAAGGGGAAGAAGGAGAACACCTGTCCGTGAGGCTGCGGTTCACTCCACACTCCCCTCGCTGGTAGCTGTTTGCTAAGCGTCGCTGGGGAATCAACATGTGGTTGTTAGAACATTTTCTCCAAAGTGAGTGAATGTGAGACGGTGCATTGAGCTGGATGAACCCACAGCAGCGCAAACAGTTTGAACTTTGAAGCCTTGGCTTGTTCAGCATAACCTATTATTTGTCTTCTGGCTGTGACACCCAACCCGATCCAGTGGGCTATCATTGGCCATCATCGAAATATAAGCCTTCGCTCAAAGGCTATTTGTGGTAGGATGAGACCGTGAGCTATTACAATGTCTGCTTTTGACTTGAAGTGATTTTCCGTCATTTCAAATTGTTTACTTGATAATGCTGACCCCACATGGTTCTAACTATAGCCCTCCGTCAAGCAGCGATCCGTCTCGTTGTTGAGTTCTCACAGAGGACTGTGTGAAAGAAATGAATCGGCTTTGTCTTTTATGTAACGAGACCACTGGTAACCAACACTGCTCAGGAATAATGTAGATGAACGTGCAGGTATTTAAATGCTGTCAGTATTCATTAGTGACATGTAAATGCTGCAGAAGCTGGTGTGTTTCCAGACTTGAGAGCGAGACAAAAAGAGAGACAGACGAGAGAGAGAGAGAGAGAGAGAGAGAGAGAGAGAGAGAGAGAGAGAGAGAGAGAGAGAGAGAGAGAGAGAGAGAGAGAGAGAGAGAGTTTGATGGGTTGTTACCCCTGAAGATGAAAGAAGCCTCTCTCTGGGTGTCCTTCAGAGGTGAAGGAGAGTGTTACCACAGCTGTGCTGCCCTTGTTTAAATTCAATACAGGACCTCAAGAGAAAAACACAGCTCCGATGACTTTTGACCCGCAGGCTTTGGCAATGGTCAAACAACAGCAGCTCCCTAGCTCACATTGTCGTGTTATTTACACTCAGAATCAATAAGTTCTTCCTGTGTGTGTGTGTGTGTGTGTGTGTGTGTGTGTGTGTGTGTGTGTGTGTGTGTGCTGCGAAGTGAAAGGTGGACAGACAGTCTTTCACCAGTGGAGTCATTAAAAAAATCCTGCGATTCTTCAACCAGACTGTGTACATACTTAAATCAGTATGTATCTGGGGATCCGGCTTTTAACAGAGAAGACAAAGAACTGGAAGAAGCAAATAATGATGATATGTGCTATAAAAGGCTGATCTGTATTGTATAAAGAGGCTCTTAAATGAATGGTGGATGTCGGTGAAACCCTGGCCTACGCAGCTTCAGAATGCTAATGCCTCCTTGGCACTGTTTTTTTTTTTCTGGACTGGCACTGTGTTTGTCCTCAAGTCCCCGTCCTCCAGGAGGCATTGATGTCTGCTTTGTGCATGCACTTGTTACTGGAGACCTGTGGTCCACTGAAAGGATCTCTCCACAGGTCACTGTGGACCACAGGGCAAATGGCGGCCCAGGATTTGCTAGCTCATTTGTATTTGAAGAAATTTTGCTTTGGTGTCTTAGCAACGCAGCCTAGAGCTGATCATTTTAAATCTGCACCCCGACTGCAGGAGAACAGGTCCCCTGTGTGCCCCACGGGATCAAATGAGGGGGCTGGAAGGCCGTGTGTGATTCAACACCGGCACTCTGTAATTACTCCTGGCCCGCGGAGCCAGCCAGCCCATGTGCCAATCACTGCGTCGAGAAAAAAAAAGTCACATCCACAAAGGCACTGTGTTGTTAGTCACCGTCTGTAGACAGAGACTCTCTTGGATTTAGCCATTGTCCTTTGTCTCAACACCTTGCCGCGGATGATGAGAAAGCTGAGAACCCGAAGACGTTGCCGAGATATTAGCGAGCGGCACCTCCTGTCACGCTGACGATCGGAGCACGTTGTGCCGAGGATGTTGGCGTGTGAGGGACATGTGGGGCTTTGTTAATTAAAACCCGCTCTTGAAAATGGGCAGGCTTTATTCCCACGACATTTGGCGAATCACACGGGGCGCTGCAATATCAATCCACCTTATGCGATGCCGGCATTCCCCTTAGACGACCTGAACTCTCACAGACAGAGAACAGATCTCCTGCGCCTCCTCTATCAGCGGCCGTGTTGCGTCTCCATCTTTTGGCTATTGCTGTTAGGGCTTCCTGTTTGCTCCCCCTGTGCACACTTACCAACGGTGAGACACAAGGAAATGTTCGGCTATTTTGGGCATGAGACATCAGATGTTGTGGTTTTTTTCGGGCAGACTGGGAGAGGGGGCAGTGTGTTTCCCCTGGCTGGCTGTCTGGTCTTTACTTTTTACAGTAAGGCTGACTGCTCACTGTGAGTGGGTGTCTGTATGCAATTAGCATCATAAAGGGAAAGAGAGGCCTCTACCGTGCCTCCCAGCGTGACGACACCTCTCCGCCAGCCACTGGAATCTTTTTTTTTTTCTTTTCTTTTTTTCTTTTTTTTAAATTGCTGGCTCGCTCCGTCTTTCTCCAGGTGTTTTTGGTACATCTCAGTGCTCAGCTATGCTCTGTGTGTGTTTTTTGATTGACATATGCGTCTGGCTGATTCATTCGGTTGTCTCTGCCGTGTGTGTGTGTGTGTGTGTGTGTGTGTGTGTGGGGGGGGGGGGGGGGGGGGTGTGGGGTATGGACAGACACTCTTGTAAGGGTCTCCACTGTGCTTATAAATCCCAGCAGTTTGTTTTAGAGTGCTTTTAAAGCTGGGATATGTGCCGAGTGTATTTATTGTTGAACGGTTTGTTAAGGTGACTAAAGTGGACCGCCTGCGTCATTCTGTCTAGCCGAGTACCCAGCCCTGGCCCCAGTGGGTCAGAAGAGTTGTGTTTTACAAGAGGAAATGGCAGAAACGTCACAAAGCAGCAGGCGCAGCAGCGGTGGGCGACATATGGAATAGTAATTACTCTGTAGGAAATTATGGATGGATGTGATGTCCTTGTGTAATCGTAGCGCCACGGCAAATCTAAGTCATTTCCAGTGCTGCTCATTTTGTCCACAAACTAATAGGTTTTCCTTATACATCATAGATTATTGTGATCTCATTTTTAATGATATAATATAAAATTGGACCGTTACATAAGTCAAATTGTTAAACGGTGTGTTTGCTTATAAGTTTCTTTTAATTGTGATTCAAATTTAATTCATATTTTATTATATTTTACAATATTATTTTATATTTACGTTGTAGCTTGGATGGAAATGGTGAAACTTGCCCAAATATTTGAGAGGCTTTTAGATGTTTTTAACTCAGAAATAACTTACTTAAGATCTATTCTATGATTCTATGATACATAATATATATATATATTTACAATCCCTCATTATTTCTTTGCAAGTTGAGTTTGTTCATTACATTTAAGGATATCTCTTGAAATAAGTTATTCATTGTTTTGTGTCACAGTGACACAGCTGCAGTGCCACTGTCTGATCACACAGATCACACAATTGCTCTCATTCATTGATTTTGCCTCAGACGGAGAGGCTGAGACTGAGGTGAAGCAGACGAATATATCACTCTGACGATGTGAGCGCCGAGTCTTGTGAGCCGAGTGCCTCGGCATGATTCACCGCCGCTGATTGCTGACAGTTGATGTCATGGTTTTCCCCCCAGTTCAGCTGCGTGCGTTTTTTTTTCCATTTCGGTGACCTGCTGGAAAAACATCTGGACTCTGCAAAACCACGCTTCCCTTTTTGTTTGTTTAAATGAAACATTTCCCACGTTAGCGATGACACTTCTCGGATGACATTTTGAAAGATCGTAAAAGCCGACATCGTGCAATCTGGCCAAATCGACTGGAAACAAAGAACACGCATCAGGAAATGGTAGTAAATTTGTCAGGTTTGAAAACAGGGTCTTGAAATACAAGAAAAGTCCCAGAATTCAGAGGAAAGCTTAGATCCTTGCCAAAAAGATGTGCTGAGTGGGGTATAAAAGAGTTGTCGTGGGCAGAGCTGGGTAGGAGGGTCGGGCACAAGAAGCTGCAGGGGGAGGGAGAGGAGGGTGAACGTCAGGGAGCCTGCCACAGAAAGGGGTGGGTTGAAGGAGAGATTTAGTGCTGGGACAGGCACATGGTGGTTGGGGGTAGATGGAAAGAGAAAGGGGAACGAAGGAGCCGTGGATCTGAGTTCAAACTGCAAGCTGTGCTCAGAGAGAGAGCTGGAATGTGGCTCAGCGTGGGAATGAAGATGCTCTGACATGTTGAGAGACTCTTTTAAGTCTTCACGGATATATGAACCACTCTGGCTGTATGATGAAAATATCCCGTAAGTACACAACAATTTGCTCCCCGAAACAAACCGTGGAGTTAGTTGATTGAAGGATTTTTGGAGAGTAGACATATTAAGGCCTGTGCTTCGATGATGACGGTGATGATGATGATGATGATGATGGCTTGTTGTTATTCACCATAAACGTGAATGAATGCATCTGTTTCGTTTAGGGTTTTTGATCAAAAGTGCACTAAAGGAAGGGATTACTGTTAATCACAGAGCTTTGCTTGTCAGACAGATGCAGCTCAGGACAAAAACAAAGCATGCCGTAAAATGCCCGGAAATTTATACCCTTGCAGTTGGGTTGTAAATATTTTGTGAGGGTGGAATGTGAGCTACCTTTTAAAACTGTCATCATTCTGTCAGAGATTGCGAGCGCTGTCCAAGTGTGCCGTATCTTTTCCTGTGGCACTTTGTAACGCGCCATATCTCAGCAACGAATTGCATGACCCCAACGTTCTTGATAGTGAACGTTGCATAAAGTGAACTGTGAAGGAAGGAGTCCCCACCCCCCCCCCCCCCCCCCCACCCCCCCCCCCCACCCTTTGCCACAGATACTTTAGTCGTACACAGCTTTTTGACATTCTGGGCCATTGTGTCACAGCCAAGCGGGGTTTCATCTCTTTGTGCAACTGTAATTTTACACTGTACACAGTTTTAGTGCTGTGGGTTGTGGAGAGCAAACACAAGTTCTCATTCTTTGGCATGATGCCCGCCCAGCCTTTTATCCACAGGAGATTTCCTTAGAGAGAGGATGAGAGGACAGAATGTCTCGGTATCGTGTTACAGAATGCCAAACAGAGAGGAATTCCCAGCTCGTGTTACTTTGCTCCCAGTGGTGCAACCTGCGGCTATGGGACACAAGAGGACCTTGCAGCGCCCTCACTGTGTGCCGCAGTTGAATAATAAAGGCCTGATATTATCCACCTGGGAGGGAAGCCTAGATGCATGGAGAGCATTTAGCTCCTGGTGATACAGGTGGGAACAGGGCAGCAGCAGAGGCTCCTGGCACATGTTGACTCAACTGCTGGTTACGGGGGTAAACAGTTGAGCTTTTCTTTTTTTTTTTTTTTGCCATCCAAGGACACAGGGAACTGTTAATATTTATTCAGTTGTTGGTCAGCCTGAAGACCAAAGTCACTTTTCATTGATTTCTCTGCGACACAGACGTGAAGCAGCACAGGTGAGTCCTGGATAAACAGTGTTTTTGACCACAACAAAAAAAAAAAAGAAAGAAAAACAGGTGATAGCAGTATCTTCACTGCAAGGTTACAGTCGCTGTAATTGCACAGTATTGTGTGATGAATGGCCGCGGTTCATGTTTCAGCCGTAGTGTGACAGGCACAGACAGGGAGTGGAACTGAGACCTCAGATGTGTGATGGGAGAGCGCCGTGTTACCCGTAGGTGCAGCTTATGTGTAACTTTTCTCGGACGTGATGTTTAAATGCTCCTGGAATTTTGAGCATTGTGGAAAGCTGGCTAAATCACAGGTATGTGTCTGAGAATAAGAGGCAGCGGGAAATGAATTAGTTGTCTGGCTTTTAAAGGAGCACTGGAAGTCGTAAGAATATTTTCGTGTTAGATTGAAAGTCTTGGCTTTAAAGATATGTGTGTTAAATGATTGATGATATTTACCACATTGTGATTCCTAATTCTCAATAATGTAGTTGTAGAGTGACTGACTCGGCATAGTTAATGATGGAAATAACTGCGTGTGTAGTTTGCTACAGAATACCCTGCTCGTGTTTTTTCAGATTTTTAAAGTAGATGGGTTTTTTTAGGGCTACAACCAACACTTATCATTTTATCTATCACTTATTTTTTTCAATAAATATATCAATTGTTTAAAACATCAGGAAATAGTATAAAAAAAGTCTTCAAATTTAGATGTTTATCATAGAGAACTGAGGAAACCACAACACCAGAACAGGCAAGAAATTATCAAAACTATTCATCAATTATGAAAATCGTTCCTGATAATGTTCTGTTGATTGATTAGTTGACTAATTGTTTTGGCTCTAATTTTGTTAAAAGTGAGGGAAAACTGTGTCCACATATATTCAAAGAGTAAATTAATATGACACTATATTTTGTTTTGTTAATCCTGTTGTTTTATTTAGCTATTTATTGAACATAATTACACATTTCCTTTTCATTTTTTATCTGAAAGCAGATTGTTTACTGTAGCACCGGTGTGTCAGACAGCACGTCTCACTGAGGCGGTAAATGGCACCCGACTCTATTAGCATTAATGGAAAGGTGCCAACGGTCTGTTTCCTCTGCTTGTCATCAGCGGCTCTGAAGCCTGCAGACGGCGAGCTCCGTCGGTCAGCAGGACCAGCATGTGATCCTGACCGCTGTGCTTATTTCTTTATCTGAGAGACGGTATGATAGCTTTTTGTAGAACGCAAGGAGTCACGAGGGGACTGTGATAAAGACATTTGTGTCATTCTTTTCATTTTGTTGTTGTCCTGTGGTTTACGCTTGACTTTATCTCTGGCTCTATATGCAGACTGTTTGTTTTTAAAAATCTATTTGACCTTCATTTAAAGTCGTCAGTTTCTTCTCATAACACACGTGTTGACTTTGAAGTAAAGCAGACTTGGTGATATAAGGTCCAGTGTTGTTTCATGTGAGTGAGCTGGGATGCCTCCATCCAAGCAGACTGACCTGCAGCGTCGTCATCACATCCACGCTGTCTCACAATAATCAGACGGGGGGCTTTCAGTTTGACCATCCTCCAGGTCTGTCCTTCCTTAAAGTCTGTTGTGTTTGGAGGGTTCCAGGTGCCGAGCGGCTTCTACGGCATTGGTTGAAGCACCAGTGGGTTTTTGTCAAAATGAAATTGACCTAATGTGGTTGAGTTTCACTTTTCTATCCCTGTTTTAACACGCGCACTTTCTTGTGTTTCAGAAATCGAGGCGAAAGAGGCGTGCGACTGGCTGCGGGCAGCAGGATTTCCCCAGTATGCTCAACTCTTTGAGGGTAATAAAAAGCACTCAGTCTACTCCCACACACATTCATCACAAAGGGGGGGGGGGGGGGGGGGGAGTTGTTTGGTTAAAAGATAGAGATTAAGGAAGTAGCACACCAATAAAAGGGCTCTGTGATAAACCAAAAATAGCATTTTTATTTGGGCTTTTTATTTTTATTTTTTTATATCTGTTGTGAAACGAAACACTGTTAAAGCTTGAATGTCAGATAACGAGTGAATCATGGTGCACAGAGTCATCCGGTCAGTCACCCTAGTCCTCAACACTTTACACAAAACCATGTATTCATTGACTGCATAGTGCGCCTCTTTTACACAACTGTCCTCAGGCTGCCTCGCAGCTCCATTCTGATCCCCAGACACCACAAAACAAGCGGAACATCAGCAGCTTTTAAAAGTCTAATCTTGGCCCGAGCTACGGTTACAACATAAACATGTCCTCTGTGCTTAAAGACTGAAGTCATGGGAAGAACTGGGTTTTATCTGAGCTCAAAGTAGCTCTGCTCCCTCAGATCTTTGTGTCAAGGCCAGACTTTTCATGCGCTTCGGAGCAATATATTTGTTTGCCGACAGTTTGAAGATAGTTGTAACGGAGCTCGAGCAATGTGCGCCGATAATGGCTGATGGAGTGCAGAGCAGATAACGCGGGATCATGTTTGAGAAGGAACATTAATGATGAAATCTGTTATTAGGACATCCTCATGTTTCAAAGCCTACAGTGCATCTGAATGTCTGCCCTCTTAAAAGAACAGGCCGAGCCTTGTTGAGCGTTCACCGCTGCTTCTGCTTTTCATAAAAAGTTAACGACTTCACATGAATGCGGTGGAATGTTAGATTCAGAGGGTCTGGATTCGGTCTCTTAAGTTATGTAAGAGGAGGCCCATACCCAGAGAAAGACGTAATGCCTGCACAAGCCTGAGCGCTGTTATTTGGGCAAATTCTGTCTCTGCTCATTAGCATCACATACAAAAGTCTGATGGTCTCCCGGCATTCAATGCACTTTTGGAAAGAATGTGGTTTCCAGATCTTTATTTCCATTCATTCAATCCATGGATGACACTTTCTCTAATGTCTGTTTGGTTTTGTTTTTTCTTCTTCAGATTCCCAGTTTCCCATTGACATCACTCCTGTGAAAAGAGATCATGACTTTCTGGACAAAGATCTTGTGGAACCTCTGTGCAGGTAACCAGATGTTTATGATGATTGACATTGAAAAAAGAGTGAGTCGTCTATGAGTCAATGCCACAAATCATTTCCTCGCCCCAAGGAGGAGGAACGTTGTGGAAATCCCTACATGATCTTGAGAGTGAAAACCGATCTCATCATGTTGAAAGCATATTTTCATATATTTGGCTATAAAGAGTCTCGTGAGGATAAGAAGATTAAACGTATTAAATCAGGACATCAGTTCATAGAGACCGTCCTCTGTCAGGGCTGAACTATAGGACTGATTTAATAAACACCCATTAACTGCAATTGCAGGAGCATTGGCGAAAACCTTCTCTTAAAGATGTCTCTCTCACGTAGCTCCATGTGTTTTTTCACACTTTGCCAGACAGTATTAAGAATATAAAAGTGCACTAATTGAACAACTGGTGGTTGCACATCGCCCCCTTGTAGAGCAAGACGGCTCATGTACTTTTTCAAGCCGAGATGAAAACGGCACTTCAGTTACCACAGTAACCGCGGCAACCATCCCGAGAGGCAGGCAGGAGGAGCATGAGGGTCGCTTCGCACGGCTCAATATACTGTGACTCTAAACAACCCTAAAGCAACTCATCTAAATTCCAAACTAGCCACGGGATAAATAGAAGACAATTGGAAACAGTTCCACCTCCAATGGGATTTTGCCCGCGACTTCCCAGCATCTCTATGGTAACATAAGGGTGTCTTTGTTGTTAGTTACGCCACTACAGTCTAGTGTGCGCAAAAATAAATACCACCCAACATACTGCGGGTGTCTTTGAACTGAAACTGAAAGATATCTCATGTATGTGAGTGCTCTCTCTGATCCCCGGCTAAGCAGCCTCCTATTTTAGCGACCGCATTCAAAGCTCTTTAGGCCTGTGGAATAAAGGGCCCCCCAACTTAGAAATCCCGCTTTCCGCTGGGTCCCACTGTCTACAGTAACAATCATGAGAACTCTGTGTGTGGCTAACCCCTGTTGTCTATAGCACTGGGGGATAGTTACAGCCTCCATCTGAGGCCATTCACTGTCACAACAATACTGTCAGTCTGTAAAAAAAAAAAGACTGTTGGCAATATCTGGAGCTTGTTATTATCATACCACAAGAGTTACTTTTTGTCTAAAGCCAAGTCACAGTGAGCTGGAGTGTGTTTTGTCATGCCGTCATCTTTTCCCCCATGCTTTTGCTGGTTCATGTACATTTTTAGTTCTGTCCCTTTTATATATATCCCAGTTTGCACACCCACAAAACCTCTAACCACCAAGCACATGCGCCAAGGCGTAGGCTGTAGGTTTGATTCCAAATATTGAAAACATGACTTTGCTTCCCTGACAACTGAGTTCAGGATTCAAACTGCATGTTTGTGTTCGTCTTGTCGGACGCAACTAGAATCTAAAAACCCTCAAAATTATGAACGGATCAGATGATTAGCATGCCAAGTGCAAAATAGCATGGAAGACTGGTGCATCTGTAAGATCTTCAGAAAAATAGGCTGTGATTGGAACATAAATCTAGCTAATCCGTTGGTTTACCTTTTTAAATTTGCCCGTCTTCAAACTACTGCAAACCACTTTTCAAGCCACAATCACTTAAATCCAATGCTGAGAGAAAGATAGCAGAGCAACCACCCATTACCGGTGTCCATTAGGTTCAGGATACTGTGGAACGGACAAACTGAATTTTCCTCTGAGTCTGGTTGTACATCCAGACCAGACGCTGATCTGGTTAACACTTAAATAGCAAACGGAATGGGATTTAGCTCTGAAGTGGTCATTAGGAAGCTATTCTGGTGTTTGTTCAGAACAGCTTTCATCGTCAGGCCATTTTACAGCTGGTACAAAACCCATATGTCACCTGACTTATCCTTTTAATGTTATTTTTTTCCTATTTTTTATATTTCCATTTCAACTTGTCTTGTTGATTTGTTTATCTGATTTATTTCATTGCAGTCCTAACATGTTTTTTTTTTTTATTCCTGGTTCAACCATGTAAAGTACTCTGTAAGTTTGTTGTGAAAGGTGCAGCATAAATGAAGTTTATTATCATTATTATTTCTTTCAGGCGACTCAACACCTTGAACAAGTGTGCCTCTATGAAACTTGACGTGAACCTTCCGAAAAAGAAAGTAAGTGTGGACTATTCATTACATGCTTCAATGTGAAAAGGATGCTCTTGTAGTCTTTAGCTTTTTAAGGTGGATTTTTTTTGTATGAAAAGTGCAACACGATGACAAGACCTCGCCCTAAAAAAAACACATATTTACAAAATATTGATGATTCAGAAGGTAGGAAAACAAATTCAGCGAAGAGAGTGGGTGTCATGTCTGAAATACAGCACTGTGTATGTACCCATGAGGGTTTGTTGTGTTATGTAACCCCCTAGAAAACGTCAATGCCTTTGTAAAGAATGGTATTTTCTTACAAAGATTGCCTTAAGTTATGCACATACTCCCTGCACCAACGCAAATATAATGCAGGAATCTAGGTTTTATCCCTTTAACTTAGATTCAATGCTATTTGAGATTGTACCATTGTTGAATTCATGCCTATTGAGTGGGATTGCTTGTTATCTGTTCCCAATTTGGAATGTAGCCCGCTGGCTTATAGGAATGATTTTTTTTTTTTTTTCCAGCCTTGGTCTATTTATGGAACAGTCTTCAAGTCAAAGGAATCATTTGTCTTGTGTTATAGCACTGTTGGCCGATTGTATAATGTTATTTATGTTATCCTCTCGCTATTTCCTGTTTAACTGTTCCTTGTGACATGGAAGAGATGATTTGCGTGACACTATATAGGCCTTACCTTACAAGCCAGCTGTTGTTGTGAATGGTTTTTCTACTCACGACAGGACAAATGTACAGCTTATCTTTTGTGGAAAAATGTGAAAATATGCAACAGCCGTAAAGTCATTATATGTCAATCTCAATCACTGTATGTGCATTTTTTTATTTAATTGTATTTATTATAATTTAATTGGGTAGTTATGAGGAGACCTATATAATATTATATAACATTAATTCCTACAAAGAAGATTCAAAATACCAAATGAATTCATATAGGCCAGAGTAATTAATGTAGCATGATTTGTTTTTTCCCCCAGAGTGAAGACTCTGATGAAGAAGACCTGTTTGCTATCAGTGACAAATGGACTTTTGAGTGGAGCAGCCGGCGTTGGTCCAGGTTACAGGACATTGACTGTCTGCTGGGAAACCACGGAGAGGGTCAGCCCTGCAGGGACGACGTGCCTCTGAGAACCACCACCAGCAGCGAGAGTGTTCTGACGGACATCTCGGAGCCGGAGATCTCTTCTCTGCACAGTGAGAGCAGCGAGGGCAGCGGCCACAGGGGCCTCAGCACCGAGGACTCCGACTGCTCCAACCGCACCGGCTCCGATTCTGCAGCAATGCCAGACTCTACTTCGCTCACGATGCCCCACATCCACAAAGAAATTGCTCACTACAGCTCACTACCCGACAAGCACGGCAAGACAAGCCGCATCCGTGCCAAAGACTTCCTGAAGCGCATGGAGACGTTGCGCTCCCGAGGAACTTTGGGAAGGGGTCGTAAGACGTTGGTCATCAGCTCTCCGGTGCTTCAGCAGGAGGCCCAGGCACTGAAGACGCTGCAGTGTGTCGAAATCACAAACGGAGATGGCGGGGCTCCAGAAATACCGTCCAACAAAGCTCTGCCGTCCCAGTCCGGTAGTGAGGGTAGCAGCCATTCTAGCGGCAGCGCTGTCAGCACCCCGAGCCTGAAAGAGCGTAATCCCCACCGGGCTGACCACAAGCGCAGCGGCATGTATTTAGAGGACATAGACATCTTCTCAGGCACCCAAGTGAATGAAGTCGCAGAACAAAACCGCAGGAATGAATTCTGCTCCTATGAAGACCTGGTGGTCCACATTCCCAAAGACCACAAGCCAGGAACCTTCCCCAAAGCACTGTCCATAGAGAGCCTGTCCCCAACCAATGGGGCTTCTATCAACTGGCACACAGGCAGCATGCACTTGGACTCCCCACTGATTTCATGTAGGAAGGAATCGAGGCCTGTCACCCAGTGCTGCTCCAGAGGCAGCCGCATCAGTGTGTACGATAACGTCCCTGGCTCGCATCTGTACGCCAGCACTGGAGACCTGATAGACCTGGAGAAGGAGGACCTGTTCCCTCACCTGGATGATATCTTGCTGCATGTCAATGGTCTACAGCAGATAGTGGACCACTGGTCTAAGAATGTGTTGCCCGTCAGTGAAGGGTTGGCGCAGGTGGACGGCGAGAGGGAACATACAGTAGGCCTTCAGTCCTCGAGTCAGATCACATTGGACTTTGAGGGAAATTCTGTCACAGAAAGCCAGATCACACCTAGTTATGGGGACAGAGACAGAGTATCACTCGCAGAGACAGAATCCACAATCCTCAGGGAAAGGAGGGACTCTGGAGTAGGTGCTTCACTCACAAGACCTAACCGGTAAGACTCATGGAATCCTATTAAAAGTGCTGAACCCTAGTTTAAGTTATTCTCTGAACAAAAAGAAAAATGAGATTTTTTTCATTTCTTCATTCATCTTTTATGGCATTAGGTTACGATGGCCCAGCTTTCAGATATCTAATCGCCTTAGTCACTCAGTGGCATCACTGCAGATCACCAACCAGTCAGCGGGCCAGCTGAGTTTGCTGCAGAAGTTTTCTCTGCTGCGCCTTACTGCAACCATGGAGAAGTACTCAATGTCCAACAAGCATGGCTGGACCTGGTAAGTCTAATTTTAACTTCCAAGATCCACTTGAGTTTCTTTATTAGTGAAAGCTCCATTTATCATCTTTAAACTGATTTGGTATGTGACAATATTTGCTCAAATTATTATATTCGTAGTGTGTCCAGTATGGTATGAATAGGCCTTCATGAATTACTGTGGAGTCACGGATGTTGTGTCGATGTCTCTCCTAGGTCGGTGCCAAAGTTTATGAAGAGAATGAAGGTACCAGACTATAAGGATAAGAATGTGTTCGGAGTGCCTCTGATAGTGCATGTGCAGCGCTCTGGACAGCCGTTGCCCCTCGGCCTGCAGCAGGCCCTGCGGTACCTGAGGAGCCAGTGTCTTGACCAGGTCAGCCACAGTACGCAGACTCTCACGCTGCTTTTGATAATAATGAGCGGAACTGCTGTGCAGTGGAGATGTACGTGTCGCTGCCAGCTGTCATGTTAATAATATAACACCTCTGTTTTTCCTCCAGGTGGGTCTCTTTCGTAAATCAGGGGTGAAGTCTCGAATTCAAGCTCTCAGGCAGATGAATGAGAATTCTCCAGACAATGTGAACTATGAGGATCAGTCTGCTTATGATGTGGCTGACATGGTGAAGCAGTTCTTCAGAGATCTACCTGAGCCTCTGCTTACCAGCAAGCTGGGGGAGACCTTCCTCCATATCTACCAATGTAAGGACATGGCTGTTTGCTTGTCTTTTGTCCCACGGCGGGTTTTAATTCTATTCTCTCAATTGGTTTTGTTTAAACTGGGATGGCACTGTGACATTGCACCTGAACTAACATAGAGTGCATGTGGCTGCGTGAGGATGCAATTTCAAATCTAGTAAATGACCTTTTGACGTTTCATGATTGCTTTTCTGTGGAAATAACAGAAATCAATTGTCTCGTGTGTGCAGATGTGCCGAAGGACCAAAGGTTGCAAGCTGTCCAGGCGGCCATCATGCTGATGTCAGATGAAAACCGAGAGGTGCTGCAGACTTTGCTCTGTTTCCTCAGCGATGTCACTTCTTCTGTGGAGGAGAACCAGATGACGCCCATGAACATCGCCGTGTGCCTGGCTCCCTCCCTCTTCCACCTCAACATCCTCAAGAAAGACAATCTCTCGCCAAGGTGCTTTTTTTTCTTGTGTTAGTTAGTGATTTTGGGGCAGCAACATTGTCCATCATTAACTAATGAGCAAGACATGCATGCTTTCTATTAACTCCTGCATGATTATCTTCTCCTACTCCATAAAATGGGTTACAGAGTTTTTTGAAACCCTTAGGGGTGCAATAGATTACTCTCTTTCTGGGCCACTTTTGAAAGGACATGGCATAAAAGCTCAGTGTTTTATGAGATCATGCTGTGTACAAACAAAGCAAAGCTCTCTAATTTAGCGTGTTGAAATTGTTGCTAAAGGGATCAAAGGGGTTTCCTGCAGAGAGGAGGAAGGGTTTATAGACTGTGTTTTGTGGAGACATTGACCCGGGGACTCTGCTGGCCTAATACGTTTTCTTTCCCCACAATCCACAGGGCCATGCAGAAGAAGTATGCCACTGGCAGACCAGACCAGAAGGATCTGAATGAAAACTTAGCAGCAACACAGGGTCTTGCTCATATGATCATAGAGTGCAACCGTCTCTTTGAGGTACGAGAGCCTGTAGTTGAGATGATGCAAGAATTTTAAGCCTGGATGCAATATCCACATGCCTCCCTTCTGTGAATCTTGCCTCATGCTTTTATGCACCCATTAGATCCCTCATGAGATGGTTACTCAGTCGCGTAATTCATACGTGGAGGCTGACTTGCATGCACCAACAATTGATGAGCTGTGCAAGCATCTGGAGGATGGCGACGGAATGTACCAAACTCACTTGGAGGGGAGACTTCAGAGCCAGCTCAAAGAGGCCCGGGAGAAGTCCAAATACTGGGTGTCCTGCAGCAGCTCTGATAACACAGAGCTCTACTACAAGAAGGTTGGTGTTCCTCCTTTGATTGTGGCGTTAGTTTGGGATTGCTTCATATATGACAGTATATCAAAATAATCACAATGTCCCTTATCAACTCCGAAGATGAAATACAAAAACAGAATTTAACATTATAACAAGCAAAGCTTGAATTCTCAAAAATAGATCTTGGTTTCAGATCCACAAGTTAACGTGATGGTTTTTGTGTGGCCCGTCCAGGTGGGAGATGGGAACCCTTTGAGACGCTGGCGAGTGTCCGTGGAGGTGGAAGCCCCGCCGTCTGTAGTTTTGAACCGTGTGCTACGAGAGCGCCACCTGTGGGATGTGGACCTGCTGCAGTGGAAAGTGTGTGAGACACTGGACAAGCAGACGGAGGTGTTTCAGTACGTCCTCAATCGCATGCCCCCTCATCCCAGCAGGGACTTTGTAGTACTCAGGTGAGTGGTGATACGAAGAAAACACTAAGCAACGTGTTGTCCTTTTGTTTGGAAGAAGCCATAATGTATTTTCTGTTAGGGTACATACTCAATCTCTTTCTGTTTATTCAAGATCATGGAGGACCGACTTGCCCAAAGGCGCCTGCTCCCTGGTTTCTGTGTCAGTAGAGCATGAGGATTGTCCTCCTGTTGGAGGGGTACGAGCTATAGTCCTGGAGTCCAACTACCTGCTGGAGCCCTGCGGCTCAGGAAAGTCCAGACTAACTCACATCTGCAGAGTGGACTTGAAGTAAGTCCCACAAAAATCCTATTAAAACACTTTCTTCACTAACTCTTTTAGCATTAGTTAAAATACATGTGTGCTATTAATAGCATTTTTAAGATGAGTATTTGAAGCTCCTTGTACTTGCCTGTAGGCTACAGGATATTGATTCTACTGTTCTGACTTCAGGGGAAGGACTCCAGACTGGTACAACAAAGCCTTCGGTCACCTTTGTGCCGCCGAAGCTGCCCGGATACGCAACTCCTTTCAGCCAATAATCACAGACGGCCCAGAGACCAAAATCTGAAACTGCCAATTGTGTCTGCTCAGCCTTGAGATCAAGATTGAGCCTTTGAGTCATTGCTAACAGGCAGACACAAAGCATAGACAAGACCCCGGAACTAAAGCACAGTTTGAAACATTTTGATTTTCCAGAGCAGAAATGCTCTGAAAATGATTTTGAGCTCCTCTGTACTTGCACAACGACAAAAAGAGGACATCTTATAGGTTCTGAGCATAATTACTCAGCGGGAAATTAATCATCCTGCCCATGTCCTTAGCCGTAGTATTCTATTTACGATCATGTTGCTAAACCTGTATGTTATAATTATTATCTTTAATAATATTGTATTACTGTTACTTTTAATATACAATGTCTAGGACATTCAAGTTCTTAAACGCTTCTGGGAAGCATGTATATGTTATTCATTTCAGATTTAAAGCTATAATTATTATGATGTAGACTCTGTATATATGTGTGTGAATATACCGTACATCCAAACCAGATGTATATATTGTATATATGTGAAGGGATGAATAGTACATATGTTAATATCCTATATATTGATTGTTTCACTGTGTCAACCTTTCTGTAGTACACATGGTACGAAATTGTAAGCTGGTTTTACTTTGCTCCAGTATTGCCATCTTGGAATGGGTGTAATTTTATTCAACTTTGACCTCCCATGGTTGTGAAAAGAATGACTTACGGTTTGACTTGATCATACCTGCTTAAGGGTACTGGATTGTGCAGTCAAGTACAGGAGACATACTTTTTTAATAAAACTATCACAATCATAAAATGTTTGCACGAAGTGATTCTTCATCTCGTTGCCGCATCAAAAAGACAAAACGGGAAATTTTAAGAAATGATGGCGTTGTGACGACCCCCCCCCCCCCCCCCGCTCTCTGGGGGAGAATATCCGTTCTGCCGTCGCCATGACACTGTTCTTTTAGCTGATATTCTGTTACTTGCTATACACTGCCACACACACACACCCATGCATGCACTTCACAACTGACAATTGATACCTACACTTTGCATTGTTTCATTTATGTTTTGTGGACGAACGATTGATATTAAACAGTGTCAGTAACGCTTTTGTGAACATGTTTACATTCCACAATCATGTCTATATGTAGGACTACTGATTTGCACAAACACAATTATCTCTGATCTGGGATGAGAGGGACCTCTACTGGACATTTGAAGGAACTACACGACTGCAGTCCACGTGGATGATGGACTTGGACATGGACACCTTATTGGAGCTTGCAACTCATTTTTTAACGCAGACATAACCGTGATTCAAAAGTAAATCTAAAGCAGACTGTAATCAGTTGTGGCTTGCCTTTCTTTACAAATTGTATGGAAAGGCAAGAACTTGGGCTGAACACATAAACCTGGTTGACTGTCATTTCTGTCCACTAGATGGCCCTTTCTGATCAGCAGAATGTTAATCTTTACTGTGGCCACATTTTATTTCCACCTGAGGCATAATGAAATGAAGTCCATGTTTTTTTTCAGTTATTTTCAACAGGTAGTGAGAGTGGGAAGGTAGCTGTCCACTGCAAATATTACTAATGGGAAGTGTTCATGTCATGAATGGACTAATGGAGCAACTACAGTCATTGTTTCAGTCTTAAAGTCTGAAAGATCTATACCCATTCTGTATTAAAATACATTTTGCTTGATGAATGTGGTATCTATTTATCTTACTAAGGGGACATTCGAGGTTGTGTCAGTTCAGACATAATGGAAGTATACAAAGAGATCATTCACTGAGACTATTACAGAATACAGTGAGAGGCTGCAGTGGCAGACCTGACCCAAACAATAATTAGCATGAACATTACTGCAGGTTATTGAGTCTGGATCTGCTGCAGTTCCCTAATATGCTCTTAGTGTGTGAATGGCAAAATCAAACCCCTTCCATTCACCTCAGTCATTTGCTGATCCAAAGATGTAGCACTCTGAAAAAAAAGATAAACATTTAGAATAGAAGATAAGACCACAGTGGGATCAAAATAACCAACATCGCAATATAATAATACTAACTTTATTAATATCGCAACAAAGCTACAAAGTGCGAAAACATAAAAACATGATAAAAGTAATTAAGATCCAGAATGTAAGAACTACACCTGATTCAATAATTTCAATAGTTACAACAATAAACAATAACTAATTATATTTAATTTACATAGAAGCTAAATAATAATTTGCTCTGCATTGCACTGCCACAAATTAAATCAAGTTGTAAAGGTGCACAGTAATAATGATGATAGGTACAGCTGTGTGGAGCCTCACATTATGTCTACCTCTTTTGAAGCTCTGCTGACACACATCAGCTTAGTGAGGTCATGAAATGCAAGCTCAGCTTCTGGCTGTCAGTCAGGACGATGGGCAGGATTGTTGCCAAGCTGTCAGTGTCGGTCTCGTTTATATAACCACGGGAACCTGGTGGCTTTTTTTGGTTATTATTATTATTTGTTATTGCATTCATTTGTCCATATGACTTTGGGCGAATCATAATTGGCCACACATGAGCTTATTGGAGAAGCCACTCCTCATGATTGTCTCAAAAAAACATTCAAGACAAAAGGCAGTAAAATACCAGTACAACAGTTTGTTTTTACAATACAATGAATCTAACATGCAAGTATTTTCCTCATTGGAAAGGAAAAAAAAACAATAATGTATTTGAAAACAAACATTGTATTGATATAATTATGTAAATGGAAACATGCGTGTTTAACAGTGATGGATGCAAACCAGAATCTTCTACAAAATGTTCAGTAATAAACCATGCAATTCATGAATTTCCACCAATGCCGGTAAATGCTTAAATTCTGTCTGTAATTACCAATTAAATGTGATGGGTCAACAAGCAGACTAACTCATCAGGATCATTAGGAGAAAACGTGACCAAGGGAATAATCTCCCTGTAATAGGATTCTTTGTATTGCTTTGCATATGACTATCCCCGGCAACATTTGTGCCTCACAGACTGATCAATAAACTAAACACCTGGAGCTCAAACTGTCATGAGACCAGAACACATTTATGAGATGGGAAGAAAAGAAGAAATTGTAGGATAACAATAATCATAACAACATCCTGAATGGCTCAGTGTCTGCAGAAAGGTCTTAATTATATAATAACCTTTAAGAAGAAAAGCAATAGTCAATACTAATTACCATCAAAACTTAATATCTCAAAACATCTTATCTTAAAATGTACAGGGAGACACCTCAAGCATAGCACCAATAAATCTAACGCACTGATGAGCATAACTAATAATATGAATCTCTCAATTTATGTGTGTCAGCTCACTGGGACACCAAAATGGAGCAAAGTCATAATTAATGATATTTGGTGCACCTGTGCATTTCCTGTGGAGCCAAACTACAGGTAACTATGAACAAGGTTTTTTTTTTTCATTCAGCCAATTTTTGTATTACTTTAACTCCAAATGATTTTCTATTTATACAATATTGTTTATTCGTACAGGTATGAGCAACAGTAGGTCAAAGGTAACTATGCAGGTGACTTCCGGCTGTCATTGCTGTTACCGCTCAACGACCCTCCACCTGTCGACGGCGTGCCAGCGGCTCATAGCTAGCGGTGAAACAGTGCAAACTTAATGCGGACAGAGCTAACGGTGTTAACCTGAGGGGGGGGGGGCTTGAAGAGGTGTGCGTACGGTACCGCAGCGATGCTGTCGGTCATCTGTAACCGCCGTATGAAACCAACGTAAAGGAGCAGTCTCGAGCTAACCAGTGGGGCGCCCTCTCGTGCACTAAAAGCACACGCGGCTAGCTCGATAACGACACACACCGGGTGAGAGCGCCGCCTTATTTCTCTGCTCAGGTAGACAATACTCCACCGTGTCTTTACTTGTTTGCTGCCAAATTCATGCTCAGAATGTTACATTCAGCTTTTATAAAGTTTGTTTCGGAATGAAGCTAAGTTCCCGTGCTGTTAGCTAAGTGAGCATTATGCGGAATATTGCTCGTTTTAGGTTAACTTGCAGAAGGATTGGCTTAATTTGACTAACGGACATAACTTGTGTCATGGCTGTGGATGGCAACATAATCTTTTTTTTGTTTTGTTTATTTAACTCTGCCAGCATGCTGAACTCTCAACGAAGCACTCCGCCCTTCGCTGCTCCCCACCTGCCAGGTGGACAGAAGAGCTCTCGAGCTCCATCACTGCAGCCAGCGCACGCGTGGTGAGTGGAACCGCAGGCAGGGGGCGGCAACATGGCGGTGACAGCGGCACAGACGTGGGAGACACGCATTTAAGAGAGCGGCACTCTCCTCACATACACATATACACGCACACGCACACACACACACACACACACACACACACACACACACACAGCTTTGCTGGTCAGTCTGCTCAGTTAACAAAACACACCGGACTCTCTCACCGGAACTCTCGGGAGTGGATTTTACTGACAGAGAGTGATTTCTTGTTTGTGTTTTCTTTTCGCGAGTGTTCTCCTCTCATTTCTTTCTTTCTTTTTTTTTTTTTTTTGGTGCTCCAGAGCGGTGATTGGATTTATTGCCAGGAGAAAGCGTGTAACTAGAGTCTGAAGCCGCCCGGTTCGGGTTGGAATGACAAGCGAGAGACCGGTGACAATGCCGGGCTCGATGTCGCTCTCGGACCGACATCCTCCTCCCGGTCAGAGGCAACTCGCGGCTGCAGTCTCCGCCGGTGAGACAATGATGATGTCCGGCTCAGGTTCAATGGTGTTCCCGGCTGGGATTGTCAATCCATCGGTCCCGATCCGGAATATCAGAATGAAATTTGCTGTTGTCATCGGACTGATCCAGGTTGGAGAGGTTAACAACCGGGATATCGTTGAAACGGTGCTGAATTTGGTGAGTAAACGTGTTTCCCTCCGATCACTCTATGACTGGACGTTATTGCTTTATTCCTAAATCCGGAGTGCTATTCAATGGAAACAAAAGCTGACATAATAGACGTATGGCAAAATGATGCTATTGTGACGTCGAGGCTGTGTGTAAATGATTACAATTTATTTTTAATTTTTTTGCAGTACTGATATAAGTGCCCCGGAACATTTTTGAGCATTCTAAAGTCCCACATGCACACATATGAGGTGGTTTGAGGGATGAGGGATGAGGGATGAGGGGATGCTGATACAAAGCATGGGGTGAAGTTTACAAGTTCAACAAAGTGCCAACTTCCTTGTGTTTGCTTGTAAATGAGGCACACTGGTGTGGATGGTGTCAGTGAGAGGAGAAGTGCACACCTGCTTGGATTAAAGTGTTTTGTGAGTACTTATAGTTTAAATGTTGGGCCACAATTAAGTTGTGTGTGTGTGTGTGTGTGTGTGTGTGTGTGTGTGTGTGTGTGTGTGTGTGTGTGTGTGTGTGTGTGTGTGTGTGTGTGTGTGTGTGTGTGTGTGTGTGTGTGTGTGTGTGTGTATTTGCGGGGGGCCCTGAGCTTCAGATCCCCATAACATGCCAGGGAGTTCAATAATTTGCCGGTGTTTGGTGATAATTTGGCCAGTTCTGCTCCTCAGCAGCGTGTCGTTAAGACGACGAGTCTTGTTGCTGGACCTTCTCCTAACTGGAGTATGAGTCTGCGTGGTCATCACCCTCTTCCCCGATTCATATTGACTCAATAACGTGTGTCTTGTGCAAAGCTATGCCTTTTCTCCACTTTCCAAACAAGCATGGGGAGCGTTTGACCTGACGGTGTGCCCAGCGTCAGCAGCCGGCTGCTAATGTAGAGACTGTACAGCCAGCTCACACCTTTTTTTTTTTTTTTTTTTTTTTTTTTTTTTTTTGCCTTGACCATCTACAGGAATACCAACACTACATAGAGCCCTGTTTGCAATAGTCGGCCTCCCCTTGTTGGCACACCAGAGAGTAATTACAACCTGTTCTGGCACAACAGAAATCCACTCTGTGGAGCAAGACAAATTGTAGCCTTTGGCATGTTCGGACACGAGTTGTACTGCAATAGCTGGAGTCTGTGACACCTTGCCCCCTCTCCCTGTGTGCAGTGCAATGTTCACAAGGAAGAATGCACTGATGGCTTTTTTTTTTTTTTTTTACAACACGTATTGTCACGATAGAGCACCATCTTGTTTATGGAGTATAATTATAATTTCTCCATTTCACTTTATTCTGTTGAGCCATTGAAAGCAGATCAGTGCTGTCACAGCTGCCTTTTTTAGATTTCAAAGTCATTTGTGCGCGCTCTTACTTGTAACATGCGGCAGAGTGCACTTTATCCAGACGCGTCTCAGTCGCATACAGGTGTCAAACATTTGAATGGCAGATATCATTAAGAGGTTATTTGTGCCTTGCTCCGGTGAGCTATTTGAGCTATCGGGCACATTTTGAATCTGCCGGCTGCGTTTTGTAAACGGAAACACAACCTGCACCCAAATTATGTGCATACAAATGAACCACATATAATCCAGCTATCTTGGGACCAGTCACCAGATGACACGGTAATTGTTGCTCTATCTGCCTCTTCATCTGAATTGCGTCACAAAATGTGCATGAATAATACTAGCCAGGGAAGAGGGCAGAGAAAGCTTGTCACGCAAACAACCCTCCCGTCTGTAAAATGCCACGACTCCAGCAATTTCTCTGCTTATAAGTTTTTAGGTTATTTTTGAAGCGTAGCGACGGCCCGAGGATCCAGAAGGATCCGTAACTGCATCTTGTGGGGTCCAATTTGCGGAGTAATGAAAAAATTATGTTTTCCTCCTTTTTCTGAGGAGCGTCTTGGAAAAAAAAATTGTAGTTAGACGTTCAGACCAGGATCCTCCATCATGAAAAAGTGTTGTTTAAAAAAAAAAATGTTATGTAGCTGCAGTTCTTGTTGGACAAATTTTGACATCAGGCACATCATTTGATTTATGAAATGGCCACCGCCCGTCAGAAAGGTGAATCTTAATTGAATCAGACACAAAGCTCTGTGCTTCGCCCTGTGCTAGCTTTTTTTCTGTCTATTCAGTCTATTCAGAATGAACTAATTCATTCACTGCATTGTTCCTGTTCAGGGTCTTTGGGATCTTTATCAGGAGTCAAGATACTCTGGACAGTTTGTTTATCTTCAGGTTGACATAGACTGCCACCAGTTTACACACACACACACACACACACACACACACACACACACACACACACACACACACACACACACACACACACACACACACACACATAACAAAAGTTCTTATAATATACAATGTGAAACCCATCATTTCATTTCAATGCTATAATATCAAGAGAACAACATGTCGTCATCGGCTTGAAATGTCCCACAAAGTAGTCATCAACAGTAATCGATAGCGTGTCTGATAACCGAGTTATGCTATTAAGATCAAACTGTTGCCCCTATAGGTGTCTTTTCAGGTGGATCATCAGCTGCACACATAAAGGCTTTCAAGCTCTGACCCTAAATATAAGTCGCACACCTAATCACATTTGGTACAAGCGAGACGATATGGCTTGTTATCTTCTAACCATGAAGATGATTTGTCTCATGCCCAGATGTGCAATTTACAGTAGTCGCCCCCTTTTGCGAGCCGTCAGCCGACTCGCCGCTTTCTCCGAGATGAGAAAATAGGAGTGGATATTTCTACTTAGCTAATTGTCACTCGGTATGAATCATTCAATGAACTTCTCTGACAAAAGAGAAAGTCGCATTACTCGACGGCCCTCGTCTTCATGATCAAAGTCAAGTATGAGCTGATGGATAACGGAGAGAGATGTGAGTAGAAGAACGTGTGACCTATAAAATTAAGAAAAGCTTTCACCGCACATCTCCATCTTGATCCTGACATGTGGGAGTAACACCTTTCTGCTGTCAGCAACTGGCTGTTTACACAAAGGGAACGCTGTCATGTCAGGTCCGTTATCACCAAGCTTATTTCAGCCTCCTCCAACTGATGCTTCACGGACATTCTGCTCTTTCAGTATCAAACGCTCATCGCTGGTCAACTGTAGTGTGTGTGTGTGTGTGTGTGTGTGTGTGTGTGTGTGTGTGTGTGTGTGTGTGTGTGTGTGTGTGTGTGTGTGTGTGTGTGTGTGTGTGTGTGTGTGTGTGTGTGTGTGTGTGTGTGTGTGTGTGTGTGTGTGTGTTAAAAGTGGTGGATTCCTTCCTAAAGAACAGGAGCGTTGCATGGATTCTAGTGGTTACAATGTTTACATGCTTGAGAAAAAAAAAAGATCAAACCACTCCTACGTTATCAACTTATCCGCTATCAGTTCGTTTACTCGTGCTCCACGTGTTCATATTTTACCCAATCTGTCAAAATATGGCATAATACAGTTTGTTTGTTTGTTTGTTTGTTTGTTGCTCCTCCACTTAGCTGATTTTGTTGTCTCTTTGCGACTACATTTGCTTATGCGTCTCAAGGGACTGAGTGAGAAAAGCTACAAACGGGTACAGTGTGCAGATTATGATGAAAATATGAATCTGGATACTGAGCAGGTAAAAAAAAAAAGAAAAGGGAAGAGATTGTGCTGCAGAAGTGGATTGATACGTTTTTACATTATTGGTGTTGGAATGTATGTATAAAAAAAAAAAATGGCAACATGGTCTTTTAATGGGGGGGGGGGGGGGGGGGGGGGTCTACCAGTTGCCAATAACAGTTTTACTGAAAACATTTGCAACATGTCGGTAGATTACTCTTCCTACTTCCCATCTGCTTCAGTGACTTTACAGTTAAAGCTGTTACTTGCTCAGTCCTCACTACACAGAGGCCCACTTATTGCTCATTTGATAGGACTTTGAATTGGCTGCCTGGATATGAGATACTTTCAATGACAAATGTACAGATTCTCATTATTTTATATGCCCTCACTGCTTTTGTTGGAGATATATATGATCATCACAAATCAATTATTTTCATTAGCTTAATGGCCTTACACATGCTGCATTCATCTTCAGGCCAGGCACAATGATGCACATTGGACTATGATTAGTAATCGCTGATCCTTGCCGTTTCCGATTTTCTAAAATGCTTGCGAGACCGAGCGAGGAAAGGAAAAGCTCCAAGGTGAAACGCATTCCTCATGTGAGACCTATTGTTGTATCAAAAGCCGAATTAGTCATGACGCTGGCCTTTTGTATAAGGGTAATGTGACTAGAGAGTCGGCAATCCTGCGCCATGTGACTGCTCTCCAGGCTTGGTGTCAGCAGAGTGCAATGGAGCTTGGAGCTGATTATCTGCTCCAAACAGGACTTTGCCACTCAGCCAGTCATAATTAACTCATAGGAATCAACCATGTGACTTAGAAATTCTGTTTATGCTTTACCGGATTTGTTTTCCCCAATCACGTTAAGCGTTGTTGCTGCCTAGATTTTTTTTTTTTTTTTGTACAGAGGGCATGTTTCCTCCTGAATGAAGCGCCACACGATCTGCACCGGAGTGGCAGTGAGCTGGTTTTGGCTGACGACGGGAATACGAGGAGTGTCCAGAGTTCAAGAAAACATACGAAATGCATTTACTCCCGGGTACAGGGTCGACATTATTGCAACTTGCCAGAGACGTTAATCAACATGTCTTGATTAGGTAATCCGGTTGGCCTCACCTTTCCCTAAAATCGTGTTTTGGTGACAGAATTTCTAGAAGACAAAGTTGCTAGGAATATTCATAGATCATTTTTGTGTGATTTGTTGATTTTTGTTTATGAGAAACTCTTGCAACATATTTACATGCGTCCTACCTAATTTGGTGTGAGACAGTAGATTCTCTAAGTAGTCTATAAATGTCTCATTGAAAGTGTTTTGTCATACATTACCACTACATGGCATGGGAGCGGGCTAGTGAGGCTCATTAATGTGGCCAGTGAGTTAATCAGACCTCCACAGAGCCAGCCTGGGCTTCTTTGGGAACGAAGGGCGAGGAGGAAGACTCCGTGCGTCTCAGAGAATCCTTTACTTCCTCTGTTCTCCAGATTTGGGAAGCTAAATTCTGCTAGGCGCTACAGGAAGCCTCTGACTACAAAGAATGTGTCTAAGAAGTCACTTATCCCACAGGCTGTCGGCTTGCTCCATTCTGAGAGACTTTATTTGAATCTTCTCTGTATTCTATTACCCCAAAAAACAAATCTATATCGGTGGCGTGATGGTGCAGTAGATGTGGCTGTCAGCTCACAACTGGAAGCACAGCTGTCCAATCTGCTGGTCCTCTGTGGAGTCTCAATTGTTTGCTTGGACATTATGTCCACAGACCAAAGACATACTTTTAGCTGGATTGAGGGCTCCAAATAGCTCTCAGGTCAGCATGTGAGCGTGAGTAACTCTCCGTCTGTCCCCAGCGACGGACTGGCCATCTACTCAGAGACTTGTAGTCCTCTGCCAACGGAGCTCTTGGATAAGCGTCAGTCCCCTGAGTAACAATACGCCTAACGATATTTAAAGAACATATATTTTGGCCCATCACTAAATAGAAAAAATGCCCTTGTGAAAATGAATTTGGAGTAATGATAAAACAGCTTGGGTAACCATACTTTTTCACACATCACCAAGCGGTGTCTCACTGTAAACATTAACGGGTCAATTAAACAAGAATTTAACATAATTTCCCCACATGAATCTTAAAAACGTAGTTTTTTTTTGTGCGACAGAGATGCGTCAATGCTAGTTTTGCGCCACCATCTGTTATTGAAACTAATGAGGAGGGAGTGCCGTTAATCGTCCATGTAACGGCAGCCTGAAATGAAAGCTGTGACTGAGACCATGTGACGTAAAGCAGGTTGAGGAGAAAATGTGTGCAGATGCACCAGGGTGTGTGCGCATCCTCACACTCAAATCACACTCTAGCCACCTGACAAAGAGGAATGGCTTGTTGGCCGTATCGCACATCTATTTTAGTTTTGAGGAGATGATAAAGACGGTACCAGCAGAGTATGTTACAGTCGTCCGATCTAGGTGAGACGAATGCATGAATTGGAAACTCTGCGTCCGACTGCTTTTAGAAATGGGTCGAACTTGAGCAATGTGACAGAGGTGGGAGAAAGTTGCTTCAGTGGTGCTGTTCAAAGGTGACACCAGATGTTTAACCGTTTGGATTTGCTGAGAGGTGCATATAAGCTTATGTTATCAATACATTTATTGTAAATCGCTGGATTTGGATTAAAGCGTCGGCCAAATGACTGAATATGTAATGATAAACAGTTATGGGCATTTTCTGCTTGGATTGTCGCGTCTGCGTATGTTTTTGCAGAGACATAGCTCTTCCTCCACTGACAGTGGTGCTGAAAGACTCAAAGTGTGTTTAGACTAAGGTTTTGCTCATTGGGTGTAATCTGCTCTCTTCCTGTTGCTGTTGCCACAATTTAGAACTTTTGCCGTCATGTTGTTTGCGTCCCCCTCAGATAAAGTTGCTTACAGCTTCTCAAAATCTTCTTCAAAGTTGCCCACTAATTTGCAGCAGTCCTCTCTGAGGCATTTAACTCACTTTTTATCTTGTGATTACAAAAGGCTTGATTAAAATTATAGATCCACCACCGCATCTGTCAGAAGCAGAACACCAGTGGAAAAACAAAGGGAATGAGGCATCGTGCTTCAGCACACTGCTTTAACGTTCCTCTTGGTTACAAAACGTGACTAGATGTGACTTCAGCTCAGTATTTATAGACATGATATCTGCAGCGGTGCGGTGTGAGAAGTCACTGTATTAATCATCACGCATTGTGACAGCTTGTCTCTGGAAGTCGTTGAAAGTGTTTCTGGAAAACAAGCGACGCTTCTTACTGAGGTGGAAATGCACACAATGCAGCATCAGGGCAGGTCTGTAAACTAAAGAACCAATCTCAAAACAGTAAATCACCTTTCTGACCTCAGGCCTCAACTCCATCACATTCGTGCTCAGCTTCGATCCCTTACTAAACTACACCTTCAATGTTATCTAGATGGCTACTAAAAATTCTGTCAGTGGTTAAGACCCACTTGACTTTCTAAGCCCATCAGACGTGGCCTCTTTAGATCAGTTCAAAAGCAGCAGACGTCTCGCATGTTTCCTCTACTTACATCTGGTAGGAACAGAAGAGTTTGGGAACTCTTTATGTCAATCATAAATATACATTTTGTTTAGATTATGGATAGACTTTCCATCTCCTGCTTCTGTCCATCTCCTGCTTCTGTCCATCTCCTGCTTCTGTCCATCTCCTGCTCCTGTCCATCTCCTGCTCCTGTTCATCTCCTGCTTCTGTCCATCTCCTGCTCCTGTTCATCTCCTGCTCCTGTCCATCTCCTGCTCCTGTCCATCTCCTGCTCCTGTCCATCTCCTGCTCCTGTTCATCTCCTGCTTCTGTCCATCTCCTGCTCCTGTTCATCTCCTGCTCCTGTCCATCTCCTGCTCCTGTCCATCTCCTGCTCCTGTCCATCTCCTGCTCCTGTTCATCTCCTGCTCCTGTTCATCTCCTGCTTCTGTCCATCTCCTGCTTCTGTCCATCTCCTGCTTCTGTCCTTCTCCTGCTCCTGTACATCTCCTGCTCCTGTCCATCTCCTGCTCCTGTCCATCTCCTGCTCCTGTCCATCTCCTGCTCCTGTCCTTCTCCTGCTCCTGTCCATCTCCTGCTCCTGTCCATCTCCTGCTCCTGTCCATCTCCTGCTTCTGTCCATCTCCTGCTTCTGTCCTTCTCCTGCTTCTGTCCTTCTCCTGCTTCTGTCCATCTCCTGCTTCTGTCCATCTCCTGCCAAGCTGACAATTTAACAAAGATGTTTTGTAATTGGAGCAATTGAAAACAGTGTTTATTGGGTATTGCAAAACACATTATTACATAAAGACTTAATTGAAAACAAAATCAAAGCTGCTCTAAATGAATTAATTTTTGTTTCATAGTGTTGAATGAAAATCAGTGGAACCAACAGAGCGTAACCTTTTTGCTGTCGAGGGACAATCAGTGTATCTGAAAAGGTATTACAGATGAGGGGTGTGTGTGTGTGTGTGTGTGTGTGTGTGTGTGTGTGTGTGTGTGTGTGTGTGTGTGTGTGTGTGTGTGTGTGTGTGTGTGTGTGTGTGTGTGTGTGTGTGTGTGTGTGTGTGTGTGTGTGTGTGTGTGTGTGGCCTGAGATACTTTGGTTAGGGTTGGCCTTCTCTTTAAGCATCCCTCTGCTGCTGTTGAGTCAGTTGCACGGTTTGATCAATCTTTGGTCGATATCACCTTTTAGGCACCGCTACAGCTTTGCAAATGTCACGAATGTTTTCTGTGTCACTGTTGAAACATTACCTCATGGGTTCCGGCCTTTTTTTTTTTTTTTTTTGCTGCAGTGGAGACCGCACGATAATGATGATTAATTCTAATAAAACAATTGACCTCCAAAAGAGGTGTCTTAGTTATCGATCTGATCGTTGATTGATCGTTATTCCATCCCTTAGCTCTACTTATGTCTTGCTGAAATGTCCTGAAGCATTAATCTCTCCTTCAGGTCCAGAGATGTGCACTCAGACATCTGTGCATTGAAATATAATTTATATACATGAATCAATTAAGCATCATTTAAATGTACCTGCGATAGGACCCAGTGTGCTACAAGCTCTATATAGGGGAACATTCATCAGGAATATCACTCTTCACCTTCATGAAATCTTTACTAAGCCTTTCATATTTTCCACTTTGAGCCATATGCACTGTAGCGCGCTACTGTATGCTTAAATTGTGCTTCCTCAGTAAAATTTATTCTCTACCAAGCATCCAATTTCTGCCAAGAACAGTTTCCTCTGATCCTACTTCACGATAATCTTCTCAGGATTTGAGGGAAAATTGAAATTCTGATTCTGTGCAAATTTGTTTGTTTAAAAGTGTTTTATCTGAACTGCTGATTGATTCAGGGACCATGCTGATGCACATTTCCTTGCCCTAGAGACCAAGGACAAAATGAACGGACTGCATTTCCAACATTTTCTGTGCATTGCGTCTGTGTTCTCTGATATCGAAGTGCTGTTGTGTCTAATTTTCATGAGGTATCTGTAGGTCCTTTTTAAAAAAAACCTCTTGATGCACTTCATTTTTATGATTTTGGTCTTTTATATCCCTTTACTATGTTTATAGAGAAATGTCAATGTCGATTTCTTTTGTTGTGGAGGAGTTTACTCTCATACTCTCCACCGGTGCAACTTTATTGGGATAATCGTAATTGCAAATGAAAACAAATGTGCATTCAATTTTATTCTCTGTCGATTGTTCACCGTTTGTAATGTTGCTGTAATAGAATTTGAGGCTAGTTCTGGAAGTCGGCCTTCTCCAGATAACATTATCAAAATGTAAATGCTGTTTGGTACAGACAGACCCTTAGTGGTGTTATTGATAACCAACAGCCAGTGCCCTAAGGGAAGGCTAGAGAGGTCAAGCGTTTGCTCAAAGGCCACGGCGGTGTCTCCTCGGCCTCACTCTTCTCCTGCTCTGCTCATCCCTCGCTCTCGCTCATGCAGCCTTACCCCGGAGAGATGCTGATGGTGTGGTATTTGGTATTTGGCTGCTGCTTGCATTTGTTGTCGGGGTGAATTCTGGGACGCGTCCGCCAGCTCGGTGGGGTAGTGTTTAGCCGGGTCACAACTGCCGCCTGGTTGTTGTGGCTGACCCCGTCTGTCAGGACTTCATCGATGCAAATGTGTCGCTGTGCCGCAGTATGGTGTGGAAAAGTGGTGCGAGATCCTGTTGAAACGGTGCGATAGCAGAACGCTTGATGAATGTTAGTGCTCACACTCTGAACAGTGTTGTTACACCCTCATATCCACACGTGCACACATGCACTGAGCTGAGGGCTGTTTGTTTGCCTTTCTCAGTTTTGAGTCTGTTCGCAAAAAAACATTGAGGTCAGAGCAGTCGAAACAGAATTTTGCTGCAACTTCCTTTGAAAATATGTATTTAGTCATTTATGCATTGAACAAAATAGAGTCCTATTTAGATTTCAAATTGTATTTTGCTAAGTATTATCAAAAGTATGTCACTGTTCCTATCAAACGATGTCTGAGTGTGGTTACATTCTGTTAATGCTTTATCCAATTTGGCATCACTCTTCCTTTGCCAACCAAAGGGCATAATTTTTTTTAATATATATGCTTTACGCACTGTTGGCAAACCCATTTTTTGAATGGCACTGGTAACATTACACTTTGCATGCTAAAGCTGCTGACTGATCTTAACCCACTTTGAGTTGAGCAGCTGCTGCGTCACACAACACATTGTTAGCATTACTTAGTAGCGGTCAGTTACTGAGCTGTTGTTAACCAGACGGGGGACAAGTGGGTTGGATCAGCAGCAGCAGCAGCAGCAGCAGCAATGCGAATACTCGGGCTTACTCCCGGGTGGAGCTGGTTTTGGCCTTCAACCAAATCCCAGCCTCGGTGTTAATGTGTGTCTCTTCCCACAGGAACAAGGCCCTGCACACACACACACACACACACACACACACACACACACACACACACACACACACACACACACACACACACACACACACACACACACACACACACACGCTCATTTCTATGGAGATGAGCTGCATCTCTCATCAGGCAAACATGCAAAGTCATATCGCTGGCTGCAGCAGGGTGACTGCCACTTACTGTAGCAAAGAGTCATCACAGAGTGCAGACGCAGGAAAAGCAAAGACTGCTTGATAACTAGATGGAGGAGGTGCAAAAACATCCGCGGCCCTGATCCCGACAGTCATCGCGTGAGACCGTTGTGCTCGGAGATGGAAATAGGTGTCTGATTTGTTTCTAACCGGAGTCTATGAATGAAAGCCAGCTAACGTGTTTCTGTGCTGTAATGGAACGCTTGGCTTGTATTGGATGCGGTCCAGCTCGAAAACAAACTTGCGTTTGACACAAAGCAAATGAATCCTAGAGCAGTCATCGGTGTAATTGGGAGTCGGGGTGTGAGTGATTTCATGTTTGCATTGTCTCCGTGCCGAGGAATTATTTGTACACTCTGAAGTCATGAAACCCAACAAATGGATTTAGGTGGATAACAAGTAATAGACGTACGGTATTTGCTTTTAATTGCAGCGGCTTTCTCACTTTGCCACCAGTCGACCTCTTCTTTTCCACCTCTTCCTTTATCTTTACTTTTACTTATTTAAATCATGTTGGAAAGGAAAATCATGACATTTTCTCAGCTGCCTTACTCTGTTGAAACCAGGTTGTGATTACAAAGGGTGTGGACATAAAAGTAAGTGAAGCAAAGAAAAATGTATGGATGTCAGCACAACTAGTTCTATCTAGCTCCATTTGAACCAGTTAAGATGGCATTCAGTAATATATATTTACTATATATATATATATATATATATATATATATATATATATATATATATATATATATATATATATATATATATATATATATATATATATATATATATATATATATATATATATATATGAGTTTCTGTTTTTCTAGATGCAGTTGAAGCCGTCATTAATTACAGTAGCATGGTTTGGTGACTGAAGCCGTGGAAGGGTCTATATCACGTACCTGTTTTGACGTTTCCCTCAGGCAGTGAATGAAAGAATAGAGCCGTCTGTATCGTGTGCCTCGGCATTAAGTATTTTACTGAGGGCTGTGCATCAACAAACACAGGTACTTCAACACATGTTCACTCACTGTCACACGACGGTGGCTTCCCAATAAAAATATTGTCTTTTGTATAAGCAATTTCTCTTCCCATCTCCTCTAGGAGAGAGAGAGAGAGAGAGAGAGAGAGAGAGAGAGAGAGAGAGAGAGAGAGAGAGAGAGAGAGAGAGAGAGAGAGAGAGAGAGAGAGAGAGAGAGAGAGAGAGAGAGAGAGAGAGAGAGAGAGAGAGAGGAGAGAGAGAGAGAGAGAGCATCTGGGGTCCGTATTACAGCAAGTGACAGATTTATACGTCTGCACACGAGCCACTAGGCAGTTAATGATGTGTGCTGTGAATACGGATTTCTACATTATGCCTGACAATGCTGTCATTGTTGATGGGGTGGTTCTGTTCCCAATATGTTACGCTTCCCTGTAAACTTCATCCCCTCTGGTGTCGACGCGCTGCTGCTGCCGTTACATGGCTGAGGGCGCTGCGTCCGTCCTGCTCTCCTGCTTTGTGCAGTCCTGTAAAAGGCTCTGCTTTTTGATAAAGGTTAGTGTAATCAATCTCCTGGATGTTTGTATTTATTGCTCCAGTACAGCTGGGATCTTTCCATTTCTTGGTGATATTGGAGCATGAAGGGCTCTCTAAGAGCTAGATCACACACTGATTTAATGTAGCTGAAGTAATGGGGGGGGCTTAGTGAGAGTTAGGGGTTTGGATTACAATTAATACTAAGGGATCAGCGTAATGAACAAAGACACCCTCCATTTGTATGGCTCATTATTCTCCCTGCCACATTAGAACTGGACCCATCTATAATTAGTCACTTGGACATACTTTGTCTACAGTCCGCTTGTTTTTTTTTTCCCATCTGGTTTAAAGCGCTAGCTCTAAACAAACACTGTGATGGACTCTCACCAGTTTGCTGTTGAATATTTAGGTGTGTTGTCTTTAATGAAACATCAGTGGAGCATAACTTCTGCTTCAAATGCCACAAAAGTGTTGCTCATACATATATTCATGAGAGACTAATGGACACCTACATGATGTTCCACTTCCCTCGTTTAATTAAAAGCTTTGCTTCTCCTATACAGTCGATCAATTCACACTGGTTACTTTTCAACTGCACTCGGTGTTTTTCCTCTATTAGACCTAAGAGTTACTGTACCCTATAGAACTTTATTTTCTGTTTAAATTTGATTTGACAAAGGAACCAGTGTATCGTGGCCCCTGTTAAAACATATTATACTACCTGTTTACATTCTGCATAAACATTTTTGAATGCCTCTTCAAATGCTGCTTAAGTGGAGACACCCCAGGGGAATAGTGGTAAAAGAACTAATAGATATCATCATGAAACTTCCCCCAGTCCATTACTTGCATTAACAATCATTTGTTTCGTATAACGAGATTCGTGAAAATGTATGTTTAAATATGCTAATGATGCATTGTATTATCAAATATGTGATTATTTGCAAAAACAAATCTTAACATTGGATAAAACCAGGTTACAAATTCTTGTTGTGTTACTTGACAGTCAAAAGTTTTTACTGAGTGAATTTTTGATATCTCTTTGTATCACTGCAGGTCAATAGCCTAGTTTGGGGAAAGTAATATTATATGTATATAAATTAGGCTATGAATGATACGGGAACAAACCACTAAAGGTGAATAGAGTAAAAACAAATCACCATGAAACTTCCCCAGTCGATTACTTACGTTAAGACGGTTGTTTTGTGTATTTCAAGTTTAATGTTGTGTTTTAAATATGCAATGCTTGGTGAATTTAGAACAAATCTACCAACACACATAAACAAAGTGTGACAAGTGTGTATTTTTGATTTTTTTTCTTACCGCTAAGAAGCAACGTTATCGAAGCAAAATAGCCGAAAACTTTCAGAATTGACCAGAGCAGGAAAAATGTTTGTGCCCGGGGGTGTCTGTCCTTAACACGACGAGAACAGCAAGCAAGGGGGTTCATTTAACGGCTTCATACCACACTGCATATCTCTTTTGTGGCTTTGGGGGATGCAGTTCAGTCTCTGTGTGTTGTACGCATGGGCATATTGAAGCCCAATTTCAAGCATAGGCTATGCTAAATGTGTGTCAACTGGCTAATGCTATTAGTTGTGAGAGCTGGCCTGCTTTGAAAGGAACATCTGGCTGGAGAGCCTCACTGTTGCTCAGCAGAGTCTCAAGCAGAGAAGGGATTACTGCTGTGGCATTTGGTTTAAGATGATTCAGCCTGGAATTAGATGGCCTATATGGAGCACAGCCTGGGACAGTGTGACAGTCTTACTCCTCTTGTTAAAATGAATACAGGGTGTTAGGAGTGGTGAAAGTCTGTGGAGATTGCTGAATCCCGGCATCATGCCTCTGACTGATAATACATGCTTTGATTAACGACTTTCTCTCGTATTCCCTGGCTTTGGCAGACAATTCCCACTCTTGACACAGCTTGTATTTGCCCATTTCTATAAGTTGTGTTGACCATATTTCATTTCTCAGCAGGACGGTCATACGGCGTGGAGCTTTTTCGGAGCTGCCGGCTGTATTTTGATTTTTATCTATCCATAGTATCGGCATCCCACCCGTCAGTGCCATCTCTCCCCTCAAGCGTTTCCCTCTACACACAGGGTCTGAGGGAAAAGAACCAAACAAAAACAGTGACAATGAGAAGTACTGATTTATACATGTTGAAAAAGAACCAGACGGCTTGTAAAGCATTAAATAACTAGCAAAAAAAAACCCTCTTTTATTCTACTTCTATCCGATTCTCTTACGTTCTAAAAACATCAACATAAGCCTGGAGATGTTGGTCATCTGATACGGCCCCGAAACACACTTCCAAGGGCTTTTTGGAAAAGTGTTTTAGGCCCTTCAGCAACCTTGACAGTGGGATATTTTAGACATTATCTTCTGGTTCACCAGCATCAAGATTGTGTCAGAGAAAACGACAGCTCTCGTAGAAAAGTGAATTGTCGACACAATGATCAGTGTGGCCCGCTGCTGCCTGCACTAAAGAAGGTAAATACCTGTATTTACGGTCTGCGCCTTACTGCGCTTTATATTTCCATTCAAATCGATACACCGAGCAAGTCTCTCTATGAATGTGCAATACTTCAAGGGGTCCAGGTCGCGAGCCAGACGAGTAGTGCAGCACTGCCTCTTCGAGGGAGCGTCGGCTCACCGAGGAGAGTGGCTCTGTGTCCACGGTGTACGTTTGTGGAGGGCGGCATATCTTCTCCTAGATGGCGCGCTGTCGTCATTGTCCTCCTGACGACCTTTTCCGCACACGGTTTGGATATAGGGCTGTAAGTTCCTGGAGAGAGTCTTGAGTGTGCTATTTAGTTTACTTGCATCCCGGTGGTATTGAGAGCCAATGGACATGCCTGTCTCAAACGTACTGGTTTTCATTCCCACTAGGGCCGTAATTGCCTTCAGCAGGTGTCCCAGGTCTAAATCAAAACCTCAAGAATGGAGGATTAGAATGAAAACCAAACAATTCTGTTTGGCAATCACTTGCACAGTGTGACAGATAAACAGAGCATTGTAGTCGATCAATACATGAGGCAGAGATCTCTCTTCCCAGTATCCCTTGATAGGATGGTGCCAGTAGCAACACATTTTATATTTTTGAGAACGCATTTAACTCTCCCTAACTCTCTAGAAAGATGCTTCTTCAGGAGAGTGTTACGCTGCCTGGCTCGTTCCTGACTGCTTTTACAGTTTGCGGGTCGGGTCACAGCAATGCCACACAGAAGTGGCCCATTGCCAGAAGCAGGTCTCTATTGCCCTTGGATGAAAATCCCTGCATCACCACGCAGGGGGAGGAGAATGGAGGACGGGGAATGGGGTGAGGAGAAGTTCAGGACAGCCTCACCGGGACCGCAGGGCACGAGAGGACAGCCGAGCTAAATCCATGTGGTGCGGCTGCGACTGCATTTTACAACAACAATATGTTCACAATGTAGGCGTTGACAACGATTAGATTGTTCCAAGTTTATCTTCACGGCTAACAATAAAAAGTGTCCCTGCGGCTACAATCCTGCAGTGGTGATTGTTAACATTTCCAATCAGCCGTGCAGCTCTGCGTCTATTGCTCACAGCCAGAGGATGCTGTCTGTAGCTGTCCTAATATTTCCTCTGTTAAAAGGAGGGCGCTCCAGTGCTATCCTTCCTCTAGAAATTGGACCCTTTTTACAGGTAGTCTGTTTCTGACGGTCCCAATGAACGTCAGTATGATTTGAGTTTTATAAAAACAGTTAATGCTCGTGGTCTTCCCAAATGTCTGTGGACCAGTGACTCGGGAGTCCGTGTCGGTCTGTGTCCGGCTGCACTTGGAGTCAGAGTCTCGTTTCAGGAACAGTTCTATCTGTCTGACTTTATTAAGAGTGTCGAAACAAATTAGCGAGCCGCTACTGGCCCACAAATGTCCTTGAGGCTTAAAAGTAGATTTGCGCTGTCAACTCTAACAAAGTTGTACATCAAATCTCTGACAGTCGAAAAACTTCCCAATCCCCCAAAGATCCCGTGTCATTGCTGACTAATCTTGTCTTTGTCTCAGAAGAACAACCTGTGCATCCTCTGACTTTGGTCAAGGAGCCACTTTTATGCGTGTAGAGGCTTAAAACAGCAGTAGGAAAATCCTGTTTTGAAGGTGGAGCTGGCTAGCTTGCGGAGACTGAAGAGATCCATTTCTGTTGTCAGTCAGAGCGTCAAAGTCTGTATAAAGTAGCTGCATCGAGTGGTTTGTTGCATAAAATCCAACACAGTTGTCGTCGGTGAGAAGACATCAACCACTTCAGCAGCACAACGAGCATAAAAAGGGCTGGTGGATGAATCGTGGTTGCTTGCATAAAATATGGAAATGTACTGTTTGTTTGGCTGTTTGTAGTGAATACCAGCACATGACTGAACATTGTCTGAACTGATGAAATGAAGGTAGAAGCATGGCTCTCTGTCTAACACAAAGTCAGTTGGGTGTCTGCTTCACTGGCTCAACATGAAGTGCTAGCAAACTAACATTTTCCTCCTGTACATGTTCGTTTTTTTTTTTTTTTTTTTTAGCCTGGGGAACAGATTTCTGTGATGTAACTTAAAATCTTTCTCCAGTAAAGGGTATTTTGGCAGATTACGTTTTCAATTTACCGACTTGGCCGATGGGCCAAGATGTTTTGTTCGCTGTGAGTTAATATTTGCAAAACATCCTAAAATCTGGTCTTTTGGCAACCTACGCATACTGAGCAGCAACTCTGACGGATCCACAGAGCTCCATGGACTGTTTGTCCCTGAACCCAACCTCATTCTTTATGGAACGCAGACTCGACTGCATTCAAGGAACACTTTATGGTTCTGTACGACTCAAGTCACCGGGACTGTCATGGTTACCTCGTAAACATGACAATAAAAAAACCATTTAATAAGAACACACACGCAAACATCAGCCTGAGATAAATCAACCAAGCAAATGAATCACTCTGTTAAAATCTAGTCATATCTCTGAAAAACATACACAGCTTGGTGCGACATTACAAGCAAACAAACGCGTCTCCCTTTGCTTCCACTCGAGTGGTGAAGACCTGCCGTTACCTGAGAGCCTCCCTACTCTTCTGCCTATCCTCCAGGAGTTAGTCGTTAATCAGTTTAACTGACAGAGGGACAACCAAATGTTAAGAAGGATGGTGCTTACACAAGGGACCCTGTACCTCCCTTTAATGGATCGTGAATAATTAGCCCAGACTGCTGGCTTCTTGTATCAATAGTGACAAAATAGACAATTGGCAGTACAGCAACAAGTCATCGTAACATGAGAATTAGAAGACGGAGCATTAAGACGTTTGGGTTTTTGGTATCGTTAATCGTGTTTTTTTTTTTTTTCCTGATCCCAATCCGAGTCCTTTGATATTTGGTATCTGCCTATACGGAGTCCAGTCAAATGTGAATGACACAGCTGCCCAGTGCATATTCACTGTGTGTCTGATATATTAATGAAAAATCCACCGGCATAGTTCTCTTTGTAATGCTTACAGCCTGCAGAGAGCACACAAACCTGACAACAGCCAAGTTTTAATATTGGCCCGTCATCAATTCACTCTGACAATGAACGTTAATTAGTGACAGCGGATGTGACCCGGCACCGCCGTTTGTCATTTTAACCAGCCAAAAGCGATTGGCGCTGTCTGCTAAAACTGAGAAGCTGCTACCTGAATGTTGTGCACACTGCTTTGTACTAGATGCCACACGTGATTTTTATTCATCACCCTGTGTGTGCGTGTGTGTGTGTGTGTGTGTGTGTGTGTGTGTGTGTGTGTGTGAACGTAAATGTGATTAGTTTAGTACAGGGGTATTCAATTAGATTAAACGAGGTCCAGTTAGAGAGAATATCCTCATGCAAAGGTCCAGAACATTATTAACAGTATTAACGTCTGTATGTAGTCAACAACTGACTGTCAATTCAAGATTGAACTGGACGAATTATAAATAGTACATACTCTAATAATAAGTAAATGTAAGTAAATTTTCAAAAGCTTTTGAAAATTGTGCATCTTAAAATAAGTAATACATTTTAGAAAAATGAATTTCACTGATTTGCTCTGCAGTTTTAAATTCATTTCATTCAGGGTAAAGTGATGTCTACCAAGAAAACCATGATATTATATTATCTTCTAACAAGATAAATGTGTGAGCATGGACTTCATGTGTGGTTATTAAACTACTTGTTTCAGCTCTATTCTCTCTGTTAACATCATAGTTGGTCAATGAATTCATGTGTTAGAATTCTGATCATATTGGGCTCTTAGGTCTGTTTTCTGTGTCTTCATTTCAGATGTGAGTTTGTACGTTTGCTCAAAAGAGTTGTTCTTTGTCTCGTAGTGGCGCTTCACATTACTGCTTTTAATAAACCTCACGGTCTCTGAACATATGAGACACACTGGTTTTAAACTACCCGATGAAAATACTCTGGCCATTCTCAGTCAGAGAACACGTCCCTCTTTTTGGAGAACTTCATGTGAAATAACTTCTCTGACTCACATACTTCTCCTGTTGGGTCGTGTGTGTGTGTGTGTGTGTGTGTGTGTGTGTGTGTGTGTGTGTGTGTGTGTGTGTGTGTGTGTGTGTGTGTGTGTGTGTGTGTGTGTGTGTGTGTGTGTGTGTGTGTGTGTGTGTGTGTGTGTGTGTGTGTGTGTGTGTGTGTGTGTGAATCTCACTGGAGATGCTTATCAGAATGCACACATTTGATTGGCTGAGCAGCATCACCTGAGATGATTTCCAACGCATGTCGGTGTGCTTCCTGGACCGCTGAATGAATACCGTAAAGGCTAGAAAAGCTGCGCCGGTTAAAATAGAAGCGCTCCGTCAAAATGTAATAATTTTCAATTCTCTATCGGTTGTAGGACCAGAGTCCAGATACAACGGCTTCTGGGTCTGGACCCGGACTGCGGTCCACCTTTTAGTGACCCCTGGTTTAGTATGATAAAAAAATAGTGCTGCATGTTCACATTGTGCAGTGATTCTCAACTGCATATACTGTACAATACCTACCTTTGTGAATATGTGAGTTTTCAGCTGCTGCTTTATGTCAGTGAAGTCTTAGTCGTTCATTCCCTCCGACAGCTGTCGTTTCAGTCACTGAGTGGGAATGATTTCACCGGCAGTCGAGCATGTTTCGAGTTTGGACCGGTGTTCTGTTGCTGGTTTATGAGATTGAGTGTGACCTGTTATATGGGGGGGGGGTCATCTCGAGCTTGGCAGGGGAAAAAGAGGGAAGTATGTGGTGAGTGACAGGGGTAAGCAGAAGAGGAGAAAATATGTTCTACTCAGTTTATCAACCCGTCGGCATCAGCAATTCACCACAGTTCAACTCCATCACTGGGATTCACGTACACACATTCAGATAGTCTGGCAGTAATTATTTTAATGCATATCAATGATCATTTATTTTCATGAGAGATGAACATTTCTTTTCAATTCTTAATTGAAACGAACTGCATGCACATCCTCATCAGCATTAATAAGACATATTCAACAGAACTTCTGTTTTTCAATATTTAAACAAACTCAAACTATTTCCTTTCATACTTTGCAGAAAAGGTTTGCTGGACTCGTGTGATTCAGAATGTCGTAGACTGATGTTTGCTGTCATATTATATATGATATACCTGTATTCAGTCTTTTAGTCAGGCCCTTTGACTGTGCATGGCTGGACCCCAGTGTCTTGTTTTAATTTGTCATCTGTCATGTATACGACTTCAAGTTAACCCCATTTTAAATGATGCATCTAAACACACTGCATATATTCACTTAGTGACAGAAGTGCTGAGTTAGTAGTAGGCGTCACTGTGGGATCCATGGCTTGTGTGGTCATTATTATAATAATTAATAATATTTGATTATATTTTTCACAGAGAATTTCTGTTGGCTGTGTGATGACATCAGAATCTCATCAGCACGGAAGAATAAAAAAACCCATCTGCATTGACAATATTTACCAAAAATGAAAGCGGTTAGACGGTTGGAGTTCATATCTCAGTAACCAGTTTAAGAATTGATGCGAGACCATTTAACCTAATCCTCATGATAGCAGTCGGAGCTTAACCAGGTTATTCTAAACAAGTTAGGACATTTACGCGCGCTGCACAAAAACTGGATTACGTGAGTAACCGGATTAAGGATGACATTCTCCATGCCTGTAAGCGTGGCCGCTGATTGAATCAAACGCTGACTCCTAACGCTCCCGGTTCAGCTCCAGATAACCTCTCCTCGTCTCTCTCTGTCCACAAAGCCTCCAGAATGACACTTGAGGGGCGAGACAGTCGGTCCCCGTCGGTACATTTGTTCTCGGTCAGAGGGCAGCTGGTGCTTCCAGGTCCGTCGCTGACTCGGTGTGTTGTGGACGATGCGCCTGTGTTTCTGCACTGAGCCGTGTGATTGCCATGTGTCAGAGAGCATGGCCAAGTCTCACTCGGGGCATCTGCAGATTAGTGTGCGTTGCTTGAGTGACCATGCTTCTGTCCAATCCTCTCCTCTCCTTTCCTTAAGATGCTGGCTGGTATCCTAAAGACACTCCAGTTGTACTACTGTTCCCTACTTTAGCATTAAGGTAGCAATGTTTGGAGCCTATATGGCAGTTATTGGGTTCTCTTTTGACGTGCTGCTGTCATGCACGTTTCCTCTAGAACAGGTTTGGTCAATTATTTTTCCCAAGGGGCCTCGTGAGAAACAGGGACTGTTGTGGAGAGAATATTCAGTCCAATAGACTGAACTCAGTCCTGCTCTATATTATTCCACCTCCTTTATAAAAAGCAAATTGTATGGTTTTGATAAGCTGTGAGTGGTAAGAGTGAATATTATGATCAGTGGTGGAATGTAACTAAGTGTATTTGCTTAAGTACTGTACTTATGTACAAAGTCAAGGTACTTTACTTGATTATTTCTCTTTTATTCAACTTTGTACTTTTTACTCCACTACATTTGTCTGGCAGCTTTAGTTAAGAGTTATTTTGCACATTATAATTATTCGAACCCTTCCTAACTACCCAAACTGAACAACAGAGTATAAAAGAGTTAGAATAAGCTCCACCTGAAACATCTGCAGCAGGAATAATGATCCAAACAAATATATATATATATTTAATAACCATGTTGGGTTTGCAGCTTCGCTAGCAAAGCCTCAGATGTGTCCGCTCTGCATCAGTCAACACTTTGCAGTGACGCTGCTGCTCACACACATTCACGAACGTACTGACGTACGTAAATTGAGAAAAAAAAAAAAACAGCAACAGTGTCCTTCAAAATAAAAGCAATGCAGCTGTATTCTGTGCATGACGTACACTTATTTACGTTTTATTCCTAACTTCCCATTAATTCCTAACTAAAAGCTGGTAAACCCACCTAATTGTTTCAACGTCATCTGTTTTATTCATATAATCATTGTGTAGCTATTACAATATTATTGTTCTCGTAGAGCAGATTTTTCTCCGGTTCTAAAACATGAAGTTAGGACCACATGATGGCCAAAATAACCATAACAATACATTATCAATACAAAACAAAAAACATTATAGTCATTAAAGTCATTATAGAGACAGACCACAGAATACATGAGTCGGCTTATCTCCATTGACTGTGGGGCAGTGCACTACTGTGTGCTTTCTAGTGGGCCCGTCTGTACATAGGTAACCTTTACATTTAAGAAAACTGAGACTAAATAAATCCCTTTAAAACATTTCATCTTCAAACTCTTCTGTTTCTTAGCGGTGGAGTTGCTGAAAGACTAGATGTGTTGTTTGTGTCTATGACAGAACAAATGCTGTTCTACCTGTTGCAGAGTTTGCCGACATGTTGTCAGTTGGCAGGAACGTAACGAGGGTTAAAGTAGTTTTTACTTGTTTTAATTAGTGGCCTCCTGCCCATTACATAATTATAGAAATGATCAATATTTGCTTTCCCCTCCATCTCTGGAGGTAATTACTGTGCTGTGATGATCTAAAGGACTTCCCGCTGTGGACCAACTCCACTGTTGGCAGCATAAGGTGACTCTGCTGTTTCACAGCCACCTGGCTCCTCTGTCTGTCTGTCTGTCTGTCTGTCTGTCTGTCTGTCTGTCTGGACTCAGGTTGCTCCACCACACCTCTGTCCATCTATGACTGATACATGTGCTTTTGCTCATAAACTGCGTTATATGGGTCAAAAAATTGCACACGATTTTGATCTTATTCTTGCAATGATTCCTGTATTGTTTGGCATAATAATATAAATATGAAGATTCTCAAAATGTCCCTCTCACATATTGATATTGATAATAATATGAATAATTACAATATTTCCATTATTATTACCGACCCTTTTAGTTCTGCGTTTAGTTTGTCCGAGTGGTGTTGCCGTACCTCTGTGGTGATGCCTTGACTGCTGTGTGTTGGTACAAGCAATGTGAAACACTGTACTGCCTCTTTATGGCATCACTTTCAAACGTATCAACAAGTGGGACGCTAGAAAGCAATACGAGTGTTGTGTGTTATGAAAATGCTAATTTTATGAAGAGATGTATAGAGCGAGGGAGAGAGAATGTTAGTTGGTTATTAAAAAATGAGACTGATCGTCTGATCGGTTTTGACCAGTGGTCGTTTGATCGGTGCATCTGTAATTAAATTGGTGCATTTATTATTATTATTTTCAAGTCTTGCGGAGCAGAAATCATTTAAGCTAAGGCAACATGATTAAACAGCATATCATGTAAATTCATTTTTTCTTTCATTGTGTTATAATCTACACACTTCTACCCCGTGCACAGAACAAACAAACCTCATGTTTTGACCATCTGAGTCAGCGTAATCTGAGTTAAATCTGATTTGAATATTCATATGCATCGCAGAAGCTAGCGGCCTGGAATTGATCGGCGCGCGAGAAGAAGGATGCATTTTTGATATTACTCCGACTTTCAGTGAGCAACGTTCTGCTCGGCGGCCTCGTGACGTTAGGCAGATTGAGGCTGACGGGTTGTGTTGATGCAAGTAATTACACAGTAGTTCATATAAGACCATAATAGAGCCATCAATCTGAGACCATACCGCACTCGTGCACATGCGCCGCGTACCCACATGAACACACGCAGAGAGCCTGATGAAATGACTGCAGGCTTTTTCTTAGACAACCGTTTTTTAAGAAAAAGCAATTTTGTGTTCCTGATACATTCTGTTTTAAACCGCAGCTCAATTTTTCTATCTATTTCCCAAGCATCTGTATACTCTGTCTGACATTTTTTATTTATTTTTGCATTGATTTTCTCAAGTTGTTCCTCAATGTTGAGAGACTGTCAATAACAGCTTTCCATGCAAACAATCCCAGCTTGTTCTTGCTGTCTTGTGTTTGTTTTTGGCGTTTGATAACCTATTTGACATTCAGCTGGAGAGAGAAGTGAAACGTACTTTGTCTTTGCCAGATATAAACTGAGCATGGCACTCGCCTTTTGTTGTTCTATGTTTGTTTGCCGTGGTTCAGAGGAGCTTTCAGAGCTTGTAAAAATCTCTGCTGCAGAGGGGAAGGGAATAGCCTCTCTCTCTCTCTCTCTCTCTCTCTCTCTCTCTCTCCTCTCTCTCTCTCTCTCTCTCTCTCTCTCTCTCTCTCTCTCTCTCTCTCTCTCTCTCTCTCTCTCTCTCTCTCCTCTCTCTCCTCTCTCTCTCTCTCTCTCTCTCTCCCTCCCTCCAACGTCACAACAGAGTCCACCGGCAGTGGATCTGGATGACTGTATGGTTTCACCGACTATCACACCTTCTGGTGAAGCCGTGCAGCTGGCTTCAGTTTGAGTCGTGCATGCTTTAATGTATGACGTGCAGCTGCATTAGACATTACCGTTTCATCCGTCTCATTTTGATGGTCAGGGTTGTAAAAATTTCTTCATAATCAATAATTACTTGTCATTTTATCAAACCTTTTTAAGGTTTAAATTAATTTTTTTGATGAGAGAATGAATACACAGGCTCTTGCTTCACTGGGAGGAAATCCCGCAGCACGCAATGCTCCTTCTGCACCAGTGCTGCATCCGTCTGTGACCGACCCGTTTATCCCAACTCGTCGGATTCAGACGCTTGGTCTTGCGCTCCTCGGTCGTCTGATGCCGACGCACAGACGCACCCTTTGGCGTCTGTGTGAGACGCACCAGGTTTTCCACTAACTCCGCTGTATGAACCTATCAGCGTCATCGTTAGACGGCCGGAGAATGTGTTTCTGTGACCCGTATTGGTCCTTAGCTCTTCAACACGCTACTGTACACAATGTTCACTAACAGTAGGTTGCCCTCGGTCTTCTAATCCGTCAAAGTGACTGCCGTCCTTCGGATTTTTCCATCATTGTTAAAAGAATTTAGTCGATGACGGAAAATATTCGGTTCGCTCGTACTACTCTAATATTTCTCAATAGAACGCCCAGGCTGAGCTTGAACTACTCATTCTCTTTTCAGTTCCTCCTAAAATGAACATGACAGTCAGGGTTGAAGTACGAGCAAGTCCAAGGAAAGACTCGCCGCCTTCTGTCCTGACTGGCTCTTCACTTTGAATACAGCTTCACTCATCTGCTACTGAACTCTCTTCATATTTGGGAAAACAAGGGTTCGGCTCCACGCTGTGAAGCGATGACACAGTGACCGAGGATGAGGTGCGGAGCATCAGCTGTGACGAGAGAAAATTTTTACACCACATCGACATTAAATAGGAATTGTCTCTTTTCTACTGTCTATGCACCCACACATTCAGGCTAAATAATTCCATTGTACGACTATATTAAGTTAAAATGTATATTGCAAAAATGTGTTTTTGTGTACAATGGCATGGATAGCCAAGCAACAAGAAAACACTTCTGTGGAAACATATGTGTCAGGATTATTAAGTTAATTCTGCAGTAAACTTTGAGGTTGTGGTTTGGGTCATTTTTTTTAAAATTTGCGTTATATTCCAGATTTATTTAAGATTGGTAATTTATTACCTTATGTCTTTGATGAAATTAATCTGTTTACTTAAAAATACGGTTACTCGTTTTTTTTTTTTGTTAAGCAGAAAGCAAAAATACTTCTTCAGGAAAGCGGTGTATCAGAAAACAATCATTTTTACCTGAACAATAGATAGACGACTGTTAATGTAATATTAAGACCAAAAAGAGGGAAATAAATCCCCAATCAGTCAGTTGTATATTCAACTACATTTCACCAAAACAGCATCGCTGCCTATACATGTGATATTTCCTTGCACATACTGTAGTGTAGTAAACCTGCTCGACATACTTTTTCGGCATACTGCACTAAACTTCACTTGCTACCAGAGTTCTTTTGGAACTTGTGGCAGTTGTTTTTCCAAAACCAGAAAAACCTTGACACCTTGCCTGAAGCACTTCAGAGATAATCATTTATTTTCCATTTTTGCTTTTTGTTACTTGTATTTTCATTGAAACTTTCTTCAACTTTTCTGCACTGCTGTGTTTTGCTTTGATTCACTTTATGATTCTGGACTACTTGCATGTTAGGTGAGAGGGTTTATGTCGGCACACCAGCAGCATGCATCCTTTTGAATTAGAAGGATTAGGAGGAAGATCCAGCAAGTGTCTAGCCCGCCTTGGATAATATTCGGCTACGCTGAATTCATATTCCATGTGGCATGAGAGGAGAATCACAGATGATACCAGCCGCCATAGGTAAATCCTCACAAAGGAGCAGAGATTTCTTCATTTTGCTGTTAAGTGCTGGCCTAGAATACAGGAACAGTTCCTCTGCCATGTTCATGCATGTGTACTATAAAGCAGGTATGTTACTGGTTTCACCCTAAGCATCAAGTGGAGCATATGGGGCCGGCATGGAACGAGATTTGTCCTTTTGTCTCGGGGTAATGACCGTGCATTTCCCAGTAGTGACAGGCCAGGCAGGTGGGACAGGCGGTACGCAGTGCAGTAATTACCCTGCAGGACCGGGGGGGAGAAGGACAGGACTCGGAGGTGAGGAGAGTGGCTGGAGTGGCTGGCCCTGCTCTTGTGGAGGTGACAGATTGCTGAAAGAGGGCAGCTGGTGCTTGTGCTTGTGTGTGTGTGTGTGTGTGTGTGTGTGTGTGTGTGTGTGTGTGTGTGTGTGTGTGCGTGTGCGCGGGCGCGGGCGGGCGGGCGGGCGTGTGTGCGTGTGTGTGCGCGCGCTCCCAGTAAAAGACGGACAGAAGCAGGGTACCCATAAATTAAAACAAAACGTAGAATAGTTTTTTCCTGCCTCTTATTATTGCAGGGAACACCCTGCGTATTTATATATTACATCCACATTTTGGCAAATTCCACAATATTTCGTGTTTTTTTTTAGTATCAAATTCCGTCTGTATTTTCCGCATTGCGGAAAGCATAGGGCCCTAGTGCAGCATCGCAACAGATTCTCTCGATATTGCCGTTGTCCAGATTGTCATAGCTGTTGGGGTTTAACATCAGATGATGGACGTCAGTGAATTAGGACAGCAGCCCCCCCCCCCTTACTCCCATTACTCCTAGCAGAATGCCTTTGAAGTCCCCATGAAGCTGTTAATGTACCTGGACTGCGAGACGACAGGGTATCCCTCTTGACCCCTGCCTCACTCCGATGTTGAATATGCAAAGCTCTGCGGAGGCGTTCACGATGAGCTTGAACACATGATTAATGATCCACCGGCTATTAGAAAAACTAGTATCTGTGCATAATGATGCATGGACGACCAGTGTCCTCATTTATTTAATCCATACCTGCCACCCCCGTTGCTTTTTGTGTTGCTCTTGTTTATCCATATTTCCATCCAGAATCTTACAGAATATCTTCAAGCGGTGGATGTTGCGTGTCCGCTATATCTACTGTTCGTCAGGCGGCTCAGATGTGAGCTGTGAAAGCCTCTGTTGGTTGGGCATGTTGGGTATCTAAAGCATTTGAAGTATAGTGGATGGTTGCTTGGTGGTACTTGTAAATACAAATTGCAAAAAGATCAGGGGGATTTAAATATACATACCCCAGGCGAGGATTGTGAGTGTGGTATTCAGAGAAATGGAGTCCAAAGAAAGGGAAAAAAGGGAAACGCTTTATTATGCTTATCCCTGAGAGAGGGAGTGTGACAAGGTAGGTGCTGTGTTCTTGTTTTGGGGCTCAGAAATTTACATTTTTCCTTTTTTATGAATTGTGACAAGGGAAATGTATGTTTTCTTTATTTACTCAGCTAATTGTACATAAACCCAGTGGTTACCCTTTGGTGTTTAACCAAAGTACCGCTGCTAGATGAAATATGATTCACTACAAGGCAGAGAGCTCTGACCTCAAGTACACAGCTGCAAGTATATTCTTGTGATTTTCACTTTGAAGAATAAAAGCCTCGGCCTCCAAACCCACAACAGTTTATTACAGTTTACAGCATGTCAACACTGTGTGGACGTGTAGCTACGTTGGATCTGCCCTCATGCAGAATAGACAGAAAACATATGTTGGCATATATATATATTTATATTATATTATATTATATATGATGATTGTTGAAGTAGTTCCTGTGTGTTCAACGCTGTTGTTGCCCGGACGACATGTGTCTGTCTGCACGTGTCATCTGAGGTTTGCCAATATCATAATGGCTCTGTGGAAGGAAGCAGTGTGGCTTGCTGCCAGAGGGTTGATACATTGTCTGTGAGGAAACGGTGTCATTAGTGTTGTGGTCAGACAGAAGTGGGGGATCACCGCAGTAAACACTGAACTGTCTCCACCACTTTCTTCCCCCCCCCCCCCCCTCCCCAGTTCTGTGACCTGCATACTGATCCCTGTTTTTCTAACCCGAGGACATCTCGTCCCAGCCTGGTAACGGGGAATGGCTCTTTGATGATGTGGAGAGGACAGAGTCAAGAGCTCTTCTGCCGTCATCCCCTTCTCATCTTTTTGCATTTGTTGCCTTCCAAAGGGTCCATCTCAGCACTCTCTGTTTTCCCCGTTCTATCTCTGCATTGCAGTGTAATTTTGCCCCTATCAAGCAAGAGATGTTTGTATCAGCAGTGGACCTTTTAAAGTCCACTCCTCTCCTCTCCTCCTCCTCCAGATGGAAAACGAGCAGCACATATTTCTGTCTGGATGCGCTTTTCTCCTCTCTTTACAGTGTACGAGACATCCGGAGAGCATATGTCTTTTGACAGCAGTATTCAGCAGGAGGAAACTGTGCACACTAATCACAAAACCCCTCGACTGTTAGGTCTATCCCCAGCTTGTCGGCTTCATCCAGCGTCGATGCAACAGGACGCGTTTTTTGAAATGTGAGCTGGATTTCAACCATATTTTATCTCAAGGTCGATACCAGCCGGGGTTAATACCGGCACACGACTGTTGCTCCATATCTGATGTGCTTAATTAGCTGGGAATTAGAGGGGCTCGGTTGATACGCGTGTGTTCGGAGATGGAGAGGAAGACGTTTTTGTTTCAGTTGTCCTGTATTATGGGATTATGTCACATGGCTTGTCTGCGTCAACAAAGGTGAACAGAGGAGAATGCTGCAGTGCAGAGTACCGTCAAGGTGACTGTCTATCTCGGGTCACATTTAGAACTAAGTTATGATAGCTGCCGGTGTACACAATTATAGTTTTTGGAGAGCAGCTTCATGTCTCTGCACCCTGACTTTGGATTAACGGGGTGTTCCTATTCAGATCGTGTAGAAATGTTGTATTTTTGCATCCTTTGATGCCTGTGCCGTCTTTCAAATTTGACCTGATATCCTCTCTTGACATTCGACTGTACATATTTTCTTTCCTGTGTGCCATGGATGACGTGTGTTTTATTCAATCACGGTTTCCTTGTAGATGTGTTCACACAGCACTTCCTCTTTCCTTTGCAAAGTACATTTCCTGCAAGGTTGCCTTTTTAATTCTCTTCCTTCCCCCTCTGGAGAGGTGAGCACTCCTCTTGTTTTACAATTCCAAGCATTTCAAGGGATTAGAGGAACGACCAGATGATGCTACCCACCAGAATAGTAAACATGCCTCTGTCGCCACACAGTAAGCTGTGAATATGAGATAGGGAAAGCAGTGTGGCTGGGACACTTTTCCCCTTGGACCTAGACCGCTTTTCCACTAAATGCCCCGCTGAATGCTGCCAGCTAAAAGGTGTCATTAATTAGTGGAGTGAAACAAAGGCAGAGTGCTGTCACACTCTTTCCTTAAGTGCTATTCAAAAGCAAACCGACTAGCGTTATTGGGTTTTGATCCCCATTTAAGTTTATTGCACTCTGGCTGCTTTTAAAGTGTAAGACTGGCCACAGATGAAAGGCTTCACTTCTTTGACCGTTGGCTGCTCCACATGACGAGGTTCTGAGGCTACACGGTGGAAACGCTGTGTAAAAGCATTTCACACCATCATGAATCCATAGAAAGTGAGAACTCTGTGTAGAACCTAAAGCGGACCCTCCCGTTGGACAGGTCAGAAACGTTGCGCCGATTCTCCGCTGTGTTCCACCAGAAAGGAGCTGTCCTCGGTGCTGAAATCATCGGGACGGGCAGCTGGTGGGTGAGGGATCATGGCAGTGGTCTGTCGCCTCATGGCCTCGAGGGAATCTTTTAGGACCCGGCTACTTTGCCCTGAAATATGATTTTTAGTTTTAACATTTCATGATGAGATGATGAGCTTTAAGTCAATTGTGGGAGTGAAAACAGGGCAGATCAATGTAGGAGTGGTTTGACATATTCTGGAAAGAGAAACCCTATGTTCAATTGTTTTCAAGTTCACCTTCACACTTTTTAAAACTGTTTGGCTTTTGAGATAATATATCTATATATATCTATATATCTATATATATATAGATATAGATATATATATCTATATATATATATATATATATATAGATATATCTATATATATATATATATATATATATATATATATATATATATAGATATATATATATATATATATAGATATATATATATATATATAGATATATATATCTATATATATATATATATATCTATATATATATATAGATATGTCTATATAGATATATCTATATAGACATATCTATATAGATAGATAGATAGATAGATAGATAGATAGATAGATAGATAGATAGATAGATAGATAGATAGATAGATATCCCATCTCGCTGGGAAAGCTACCTTTTTTAAAAACTCTTACAACTGCGCCGTCTTTTTTTAGTTTGAAAGCTTCCTGATTAGCAGAGAGATTAAACATCAAGTGTTTTTTATTATATCGGGGGAATTATGATTAATGTGACACCACACATTGAAATAGCAGGACCTTCATGGTCCTTTGTGCTACTAAATGATTTTTACCACACTTGACATGCATTTCCATTTATTCCATTTTCCTGCGGATGGAAATTGTAGTGATGCTATTACTTCTAATTAAGTGAATAAGCGTGATCAAACATCCTGACCATTTTGCTTTAAGTCCAGGCAGCTATAGACAAAAGCCACTTTCTGTGCTTTTTGAAATTTGCTTCATTTTACCTTCGCCTTAATTTATTGGCAGAGAATATGAAAACTGACAGAGTTAACACCTTTCCCAAGGCTTCTTACACGTGACAATGAAATGTGTGTTTAATATCCAGGTCATGTCTCTGTGCTGCTGTCTTTTTTTAGTGAGATAAACCATTCTCTTCGATCCATTTCAAATGTTTTTTAGTGTTTGCTTGGGGACTGCTGATTTTATATCATTTTCTCTGTGATTTGAAATAATTGTAGCAGCTGTGTCAGTTCGGGGGGAAACATTTAAAGAAAAGTAAAAATTAAACTTCTTTACGGATCACATTCATGCAACAATTACAGAGAAGCAGTCATTGGCAATGAAAATCTAAAGTCTCCGGCTCCCTCAAACAACGCTGATTAAAAATGTATGAAAAAGAAGGTCATGCAAGTAAAAACAAAATGAGACTCTAAACATAAAGTAAAGTATGGAAGCCCACTGTGAGGAAAAAATACACATCCTGTAAGTCATTATGAGATACCAGCTCATAATTTTGATTTAGTAAATCGAAATTATGAGATAGTAAGTCGAAATTATGAGATAGTATCTCATTATTTTGAGATAGTAAATCGAAATTTTGAGATGGTAAGTCGAAATTTTGAGATGGTAAGTCGAAATTTTGAGATAGTATCTCATTATAATGACTTGTATGTATTTTTTCCTCACAGTGGTGGAAATGGGCTTCCATAGTAATGCAAGTTAAAATGGGGGGCAAAATATTGCATAGTTAAAATATAAAACAAAGTCATATAAATTAGAAGATTGCATTCAGTTTGGTAATTTGTAGTTTCCAATCTAAAGATGAACGTCGTATATAAATAATGGGTGTATACAGTGGGTTTACTGAATGAGTGTAAAAGGTGAAGTGACAACACATTATTGGGCGGGTGTGAGTTAAAAATACAATGTTTGTTTGACTGCTCCTCCAGTTGATGTTGTTCTCTCAGTTTGATGTTTTTTCCTCCCTGCATAGATTGGCTATTACAGGAGAATCCCGTTATTCCATCTTAGACATGAAATCTCACATGCTGATGTTGTGGCAGGAAGCAGAGACCAGGGCATTCGATGCAGCTGTACAGTGGCAGCTGTGATCGAGAAAAGATTAGATATACATGAGGCGGCCGTGATGTTTGGTGGGACGCGGTCACTCTGCTGTGCGCTGCAGGTGATGGGGAGATAAGATGGGGAGATGCACTGCCCTGCCCTCTGGCCTCCGTCAGTTGTGTCCGGGCTTCACCCACGCGATCTTCCCCTGCCTTCTCACAGCGTAAGGTCATAATCACCACAAAGTCTTACTTGTGTTTTGCCTCGGTGTAGTTAGACCTGACCCCTCCCCGAAAGCTCCAGTATTCAAACTTTACCCTATTATTATTTTTTTGTGTTTTGTAGGTTTCATCTAGTCCGGTTTATTACCAGTGCATGCTTTTGACCCTGAATGAAAAACAAGCAAGTGAAGACAACATGACTGACTTGTTTTTATTCAGGGTCATCAGTACACCTTATACATCTCTCTTTCTTTGTTCTTCCTACTGTAGCGTTCTCGCCTCTTTCATTTGCTCTTTCCCTCACAATCTGTATCGTTGCCATGTTTTCAAAGTCTGATTGCTGCTGGAGGCTTAGCCTGCTGGGCTGACGAGTTCCAAGTCTCAGCAACAGTGCGCTCCATACGATCGCTGTTGATCTGCCCTCAACCGCACAGTTCATGATGATCTCAAACCTCTCGGTAAACATATTGGCTCGTGTTACTTTCTGCCATCCCGATTTCCACTTCATTCACAAACGCACACAATGCGTTTGCCTTCCCGGTAGCCACTTAATCCTAGACTGGACTTTAGAATAAACATAAAGGCTCGTCTTTGTTAAATCCACACATTGCTGTTGATTGGATGTCACCTCAAGAAAAGGAGAAAAAAAAAAAAATACACCAAGATTGTGCCCAATGAAATCAGACATTTGTAAAAATGTAATTTGTCTGTCTAGGTATCCAATGCTTTCACACTCTCGGGGAATCTGCACCAAATGCTGTCTTCGAGTGTCCCTGTTGTGGTCCAATTAACCCGGGCTCACCCTGTTGTTTGGAGTGAAATGGAGCCAGGGGAAAATATCATCTACTCCGACCTTGAGGTTCCGCTGAAGCCGGTCCGGTCAAGTGTTTGTGCGACTGTTGACGGAGCTAGAGCGTCTGCATTTGAACATTTTGTATTTACTCAACCTCGAAACTTCACGGCATCGTTCACCCCTGGTGCTCCTGCGGCTTTATATATGCGCCGTGATATTTTTTTCATTATCTTGTCGTTATCGCGCATTGCACAGCCTTCATACATTACGTCATTAACCATTGAGTGTAAATAGTGAAACAAACTTAAAAAGGTGTTGTATTCTGCAGATTGCTGTTGTGTGTACTTACTTAATTTATTGGCAAATGACTAATATATTGTATCCTTTATATTTAGAGGTACACGTTGCAGTAATTAAAAACATTGAAATTGCTGCAGCAACTATTAATCTATGACCTTGAGATGAAAAGGAATTTAGCGGCAATTAAAACTGTGAAATATAGTTTACATGAGCTTAAAATAACTGCCAGGACTAATGTAGTGGTGATTTGGGTTCAATGGACACATACAGGAAGAATGCACGATATTTAAATTCATATTCCAAAAGCACAAGGTGTGTTAAAAACATCTTTAAACAAAAAAATCCAGATCTCCGCAGGTGTGTCGGCAACAACCACTGCTGTATTCTGTGATTTAATGAATAAAACCCACAATTGGCTAATTGGCTGTACTCAGCAAGGTGTGTGCTGGTAGTTGCATTAGCTGTTGGCTGATAGCCCCCCCCCCGACTGTTTCCTGTCTCTTGGCGGAGAGTAGCTGCTGGGGGTCGGCGATGCACTCAGCTGTGTCACCACTAGTGGCCCCTACCGGCCAGGGGGCCCTGCTGAGATTAGTAAGTGAGGAGTCAGCAGGCAGTCAATGGCAGTATGAAACGGCCAATAAAAGGTGCTTTTTTTTTTTTTTTTTAGAAAGTGTGAGTCACCACAACCTCAAGAGGTCCTTGAGAATTCAGCTGTAACTGGGCACCCAGAATATTATCCAGTTTGCTGAAGCAGAATGAGAGATTAGCCATGGACGGACACAGAGGTGCACCCTCACTCGCAGACACACTCAAAGGATAGCATGATTCTCCTGGCTGAGATGATGAAATCACGTTTTTATCTGAGGTTTTTAACTCTTTGCAAGTAGCCGCAAATCGAATGCGTTGAGTCCTTAGTGTGTCGGCTTTTAGTTAACTGATCGATGATGACTAGGCTAAGTCCAGCTGGTAATGACAAGGTGGGAAAACAAGGTTGTTACTAAACTGACTGCCAGATGTTTACAGACAGATCATACATTTGTTCCATTCTTAATTCAATTTGGAGACGGGAAGAAACGCAGCATGGCTCCATTAACTGTAAAGATTTTTCCAACATCGTCAGCGATGGACTCCCCGGTAGACCGAATCGTTATGAAACACCTTTCATTTCCACTTTCCTCGGGGCTTGTTAGCCGCATTTGTATGCTGCAGGCATCCAGTTCAGTGGAGCATAAACACTGTAATCTTTAAATCTTGAGCAGCGTTTCCACAAACAATACACACGACCCTCCTGACATCTCAATCACAGTCTGGTCACATGAAGAGGGTTGGTCTAAAATTCAGGTCACATTCTCTCTCCAGGCCCTTCAGTGCTCACTGGTAGGTTTTCGGCTGGCCTCTGTTTAAATGCAGCCAATGCTCCTGTGTAGCTTCTGTAAATACAGGCACACTGGCTGTACTCAGTGGTCGGTGGTGGGATTGACTTTTAGTTCCTAAATATTGCTTTTGTAATTGTTGACTTCATGGTTCCTTGTATGAATTGTAATCTTTTCTTTTCATGATTTATGATCCAGTTTTTTATTTTTATTTTCAAGCCCTTTCCTGTTTAGCTTTTACCACTGAAATGATAAATATGAGGAAACAAGTGCTTTTTTTTTTTCCACACAGCTCAACCACTATTGGGCATATGGACGTCAAATATAGACTTGGCGTGGATCCACACACTCTGAATTTCTGAGTACATCTCCTGCCATGTAAAGTCAGACACACCAGGTGGCTGCTGTCTGCTAGCCGTTAGACTGAGCCTAATTCTTTGTGAATGAGAGGCGGCTCTCCAGGTGTCACGCAGAAGGAAGTGGGTTTTATGCAGTCCTTGTGTCCTCTCACCTAGAGCTATTCAGTCATGTACTATCCCCTCAATGATGATGCTTGGGTGATGGGGGGGGCAATGCAAATATGAGCCCAGATAAAGAAAATAAGGAAGTGTTCCACTCTCTCAAGCATGTCAGGAGCTAGATAGGGTCCTGTTCAGAGACAGTCTCATAGTGTGTGTATGTGTATATATATATATATATATATATATATATCTCTATGTAGATATATATCTATATAGATATATAGATATATATACTTTGTATATATAGATGGATAGATATCACAAGCCTTGTGCTCTCTCTGTCTGTCATGCTCTCTTTTGCTCGTACACTAGTATATTCTAAAACGCCCACATGTCCATCACAAGGTTGCATCTAGTTCATGCGGTTCCAGAAAGCACCTTGACCTCGTTGCCAGTTGTCCGAGACACTGCAACGCTTTTGATTTTATTGTGGTCAATAACGACGCGCTAGCAGCTGAAGGATGTTGGAGACGAGATGGGAGGGATAGGAGCTTTCCTCTCATTGAGGCTATGTCCTATTTATATATAAAAAAAGAAAAAGAGGGAGGCAGCTGATGTTTATACATAGTGACTTCTTTGTGTTTTTGTTATCCTTTGCATCAGTAGTGGATCTCTCCACTCGTAATTATCAGTATGCCTGAGATCCCCGCTTCAACATGTCAACAGTCTGGGACATCGATTGTTAGCATTTCTGAAAACTCAAGTCTAGACGTTAACGTCTACATTTCTATTGAAGTTTGGCTCATGATTTTACTTTAGGGACTGAACAACAACAAACAACAGATACACAAGAAGTACTTTAATGATTCCAAATTGGCTCATTAATCCTTTCTCTTTTCCCCCCTCTGTTTCTTTCTGTTTTGTACATGATTATTATTTCCTTTTTAAAGGGGAAAAAGAATCATTTTCTCACCCAGTGTGCAAAATCTGTGCTGTGCTTAACTCATCATTTAGGCGGAGTGGGTAGGCATTCGAAGTGTGGTCATTAGCACAGGTCAGCATTGATGTGAAGACCATTCATCAAAGTTAATGGAACCACAGAAGCCCCCCCCCACCTGTCAATGTTCCACCGCCCTGGTCCTTAAATGGCTTGACCTTTTTTATTTTGGCAGCATGTTTAGGGTAAAGGAAGAATGGCCCTCGATAGGCTTCCAGCTCAACTCTTCCCTGGAGTGGCGGCGCCATTATGTCCAAATGTTTGCATGATATCCTCACACATTTCTTTTCCCCAAGTCATTCGTTTCAGCTTTTGACACTTTGAAGAGAGACTGGAACTAAATGCTAATGATTGTCATCTTAGCAATTGGGATAACATGTGCTTTGACAACAAGTGCAGTTTGCCAATTTATGGACTTTTTGCATGTCAGGGGTGCAAAACAAAAATCCAGATTCATTTCCTCCTCTTTCTGTGCTTCTGGCAATAGATTTGTGTTGATCAACTTTTTGTTTTTTGCAATACACAAGTGTATACTGTGTACTCGGAAGTAGGGAATGAGATGTTAGCTGGTAATAATCCAACAGACAACAAAAGAAAATCACTTCTACATAGGGTTATGAACACCAATTAGTATGATGGAACTGGCTATAATTATAGTCATAATGACTATATTGGCAGCCTGATATAATGGTCTGTTAAACTATTAACGTTCTAACCTTCAAGTTTCATTACATTAGCGCTACAACTGCTGCTATAAGAATTCATTTATTTGCCACTTCACTTCCAGCATCCAAATGACTTAAAAGTGTCGAACATTTTTTTTTTTTCCACTCTGTTCAGTCCTCTTGTCTTTTGTTCATAATCATAGAACTACCTACACTTCACAATGAAGGCATTTTAAAAGTATTCATCATTTTTTTCAATAACATATTCCAAAAATGTGTGAGAACAAAATATCTGTAGAAATTAAAATGTATTCATGCTACTGCTTTTGTGAAGTTGTGAATGAATTAGCATTAGATAACTTCTCTTTTAAGTCTTTCGTTTTTGAAAAGTTCAAACGCATTCATCTGCCTTTTCCTCATCATGGCTGAAAAATGATTTTTTTCTTTTTTTTCGAGTGGCTGTGAAGTGAGAGGGGTTGTTGGAAGTCTTCTATATGGATATTGTGTTTTCTCCCTCTGGTGCTGCTAAGCACTTGGCTTCAGAATGGTCAATTATTTGTTTCCCCCTCTTTACTTACGCCGCTTTTGCATCATACTTTATCCCTTTGACTGCATTCTGTTTTAAAAGGGAGCTGCAGGCTGTTCTGACTCTGCTGAGCTGATCCTTGTTATTGTGCTAAGCTAACTGTTGCGTCCACTCTGAGAGTTTGCCTTCTGTTTTGTACTGACTGGAATAAGTCAGCGAGTTACTGTATATGGTCCTTTTGACGACATCCATGTTTTTTTTTTTGTTTCCCTGGTTTGGTCTTCTGCTTGCGACACTAACCATCATATATTTGAGCAGCTTCATGCTAGCACACAAATGCACCACACAGAATCTGTTTCAGTGTTACATGCACTTCAAGTAGGCAAACCTTTTACCTGGGCTTTTATCAAGCCACTGCAGTCTGTGGTTGTGATGAGGCAGTAGAGCACAGTTTAGTGTGATTGTAGGGATTTTAGTGGCAAAAATTAGATTTTGGAAAAAGGGGAAACGGCATGTTACACATCTCTTAATATTAATTCAAAAATAACATGGTGGACAGGACATTACTCAGGATCTGCTACTGTCCACATCTGGCAGACTGGATGACTGTGTTCCTGAACCTGGAACGCTTCTCATTCTATTCTCTTGTTCAACATCTGGGAGGACAACCAGCGTGGGCTCCACATCTGCCCCCAAGAGACTCCTTCACTGCGCACTCCACCAGCAGCCTTTGTAAATAGGACATCAGTTCTATTTATTTTCACCCAATTTAGTAGCCACTGTAGGCTTCCCTTGGAAACTGTCTCAAGTCCAATCTTCGCTGCCTGTCACCATGGCGACGGCGAACCTTCAGCCCCGGCCTAATCAAAAGCAGTCGAAAGTGGAGGGATTCACGAGGGCTCAGATGGAACTCTCTTAATTCTCTGCCTCCATAGCGATGACGCACAAATGTATTTCTTTCTAAGAAAGAACAACAACATAGTTGATTGAGGCTCATGATCATTCGGCTGGAAGAAAGGAGCCACGGGGGTGAACAATTAAACTAAAGCACACACCTTAATTGCTTTCACATAAACAATTTTTTATTTTGCCGCACTGTAAACTAATTGCCTGCTTGGTGGAATTTACTATTCCCAGCACATTAAAGGAGAATAACAATAATAGCTAAGGCTCTTTCATTTCCTCAGACACAACGAGCGCTGCCGGATTTCACAGTAACATCACAGGATCTCAATCTTTCCTGGCCAGCCACTTGAAAAGGGACTACAATGCTGCATCCACATGGAACCAGGCAGACGGACAAGACCTGCTGGACAGCATGCAAAAAACATATTCAATGCAATTCTTCTCTATCTACCATTTTATTTAATATTCTAGGAATGCATATAGGTTTAAAATCCCGCTTTCTCTTGACATTCTATTGCAAACACCTTTCTCCTTGTGTGAGGGAGCTACGCACATCCCCTTGTAAAGTCACTAATTAAAACATTTCAACTTTTGGACAGCAATGGCGTCTACCATTCCTGTTGCTGGTATCCTCCGAAGGCCTCGCCCGATTCTACCATCCTGACCCGGCCACTAAAATGACATCCGGTTTTGCCGTCTACCTGGTTCCACGTGAATGCAGCATAAGCTTGTGAGCAGTTCACTGGGCCTCAGGCTAATGTGCGAGATTGACTGAGAGGCATTATTGCTAATCTAGTTCCACCTCCAGTTTGTGAATGGTAAATCCTTCTCTCTAAGTCTCTGCGCTATTACAGTGAAGGGAGCTAGCTGTCACTACTCTGGTGTAACCACCTTGACAGGTCTGCCAGCTCCAGCTGCATAGATATCAGCTAGAGCCTAATTAAAGTGGTATTACTCTCCTGCCTCATATTCTAGTGTTATTTCTCAAACCTTCCTCTCTGCTTTTGTAAATCATCGACCTGCAGCTCCACTGAGCCTCTGAGCGTCCTCATAATCCTGAGCAGATATTCTTAATTGAAATTGAACGATTAACCATAGCTGCAAGAGGCAGGTTTCCTTCTTCCGCTGGCCCCTCTTCTGCAAACAGGGAAATGGGTTCGCTCTTCCTCTATCTGCACAACAGTGAGTTGAACCAGCACATAAGTATTTGCATCATACAGCATGGATTACTCCCTGCTGAATTTGCCTCCCTCCATTACGCTGTGCTTCCACTAGATTCAGCTTTTCTGGAAGTGTGTGTGTGTGTGTGTGTGTGTGTGTGTGTGTGTGTGTGTGTGTGTGTGTGTGTGTGTGTGTGTGTGTGTGTGTGTGTGTGTGTGTGTGTGTGTGTGTGTGTGTGTGTGTGTGTGTGTGTGTGTGTGCGTGCGTGCGTGCGTTTGTGTGCCTCTGCAGTTCGGCGCATTCACACAATATAGAACCTTCTTTGATGTTGAATTATGTTGCATTCAAAGAAATGCCACACGATTTAATTCCGTTGGCATTTCTGTTTGAGTGAAAACAACGTGAATGCAAATTGGGTGGGTGTGCAGAAATCAATGCGTTAGCTGACACTTGACATGCTGACTGACAAGTTGTCTTTTACTAGGAATTCAACGCAGACTTTCAAAGACCGGTAGCTCCTGAAAGACTTCAGTCAGCCCATCATTTTTCAATTTCCACCCTTTAGTGAGACACAGACACAGAAAAGAGCACGCTGCTGTACGCAGAATGATTAGTTGGCTTGACATTTCAGGTCAGCGCTCCCATATGGATGAATGAATCCTGAGGGTGTTATCACCAACCATACGTTTATTAACAGTTCTCCCATCCGGAAAGAAAAATACGGGTCGACATACACAGCTGCAGGCTAATAAGCTTGTTTTCATTTGTAAAAAAAACTATTTTTGGGCGTGCTTTTCAGTATTTACTCATGCTTCAAGCTAAGTTTGAAATCATCGGGTCGAATGGCAACTGTGAACAACAGAGGCACAACACAGATTGACTGGCAGATTCATTGGCAACATGTTGACAACATGATGAGGAGGCCTGCAACGATGAACTCCTCCAGAATTCTTAATATGATTCCTTATTTCTCATACGCTGATGCCATTTAGTTGAGGTTTTAGTCGTTGTTTTTGTAGGTTTTAGTTGTTTTTAGTTTTCCAAAGAGGACCCCGCTCCATATATAGATATAAATGGCTTATTCTAAGGTAACTAAAAGACAACACATTCTTACTTTCAAGTGATTATACACTAAAGACAACAAACTTACTGATCCATATCTACCAATAGACCCTCCTTTATCGTTACCGTTACTCTGGTTGTTCCGGCGTCTGCCACTTCTGCTGCCTGGGTATGGTAGAATTGCCTCTTGGTGAACTGCTCTATGGTTAGCAGTGTTGCACTGTATGCGTCTAGGCCTTTTATTGTGAAAGGAAAGGACGGCGTAAGGGTCGCTGTAACGCCCTTCCGTTCACAACTTGGGTGGCAATAAAGAGTTTGCGAGGCCCCGTCAGACTACGTTCTTATCTTATTGGTGCAACTCAGGCGGCGTTCTCTGCCTTTGTGTCGTAAATCAAGGCTTCATTTTCTCGGGTGAGTGTGACCCGGTGGCAGACAGAATTGCATAGTGAAAGCGGGGCTTATAGGGAACCAATCTAAATGCTGATTACATTATTCAATAGCCATTACATTGTGCTATCTACATTAAATTCATGATGATAAATTAAAGCCAAACACTTGTATATTGTCACTTTAATAAATAGATTCAATTCCAATTGGCTTGCATACTTACATTACAGCTAAATAGATAATAGCAACACTTAACAGTATGAATCAGTACTGCAGCCCAGCAATCAATGTGCTAAATTGTTAAATCAACCTTTTGGTTTCTTTGAATATCTTGACTCATTTGCATCTGAATTTACGACAATTGTTTGTTTCCCGAAGCAACTCCGACTTTATTGTGCAGATGACTGATAGGGCTATCGTCAGAGTCTCAGTGAGAAAGGGTTCAGCAGAGGAGCTCAGTCTCACCAGCACCCTGAGCTGCCGTTAGGTCTAATGTGGTAAACCGACCAAGGCTAGCAGCGCTCTATCATCGGAAACCATCGGGAGCAGAAGTCAGAGATAGGGGCAAAAATAAATGAGTGTACAGCCGCAATCTCTCACTGCCAGTGTTTCCTGCTGTTATAGTATTTAAGATAAGTCCTGGAGAGCCAGCAGGGAACCAGAAAGTAAATTAATTGTATAATTTAGACGGGAGTTTTGGAGGGAGCGAAAAAATTCAACCGGCGTGTTTTGTCTCTTCCTCTTGTTGCTTCTATTGTTCCCTCCTAAACATGAGAATGTAGCAGCGGCCACTATTGCAGAATAGATCATTCACTTGCCAAATGATGCTGTGCTACACCCACAGACTGCTGTTGTATAATGTAAAGTGTAACACCTTTTTAAATTGCATTAAGCATTGTTTAAGAAATGTGCAGATGACACAACTCTGGTAGGTCTCGTCACCAAGGATGATGAGACCCACTATAGCAAGGAGGTCAGCCTTCTGACCACGTGGTGCAGAGACGACAACCTCCTTCTGAATAACAGCGAGACCAAGGAGACTGTTGTTGACTTCCGGAGAGGCCGCACTCAACACCCACCACTGACCATCAAATTCCTGGGGGTGGACATCAGTGAGGACCTCTCGTGGACAGCCAACACAACACAACTGGCAGAGAAAGCCCAGAGGCGTCTCTACTTTCTAAAGAAGGCAGGAACACCCCCACCCATCATGTGCACTTTTTTTACCGAGAGCATCCTGACAAACTGTGTCAAAAAGCTGCACCGACTACAACAGGAAAGCCCTGTAGCGCACAGTGAACACAGCTGGAAGGATCATTGGTGATCCTCCCTCCCCTCCCTGCACGACGTCTGTGACACCCGCCTCACCCGCAAAGCGACCATGATTGTGCGTGACTCCAGCCACCCCTCACACAGTCTCTTCAGCCTCCTGCCCCTCTGGGAGAAGATACCGGAGCCTCGGCGCTCGCACCACCAGACTTTCAAACAGCCGGCCACCTCCGGTCCTCAGCCGGTCCCTGGGTCACTAGACACCGAGAGTCTCGTCATGGAGCCACTGCATGTTGACTGTGCTGTGTGCTGAGAGGCTGAACGTTGAATCTTCACCACACTCCGAAGTCTTTTTGCATTCAGCTTTTGTTTATTGTTTTCTTAGTCGTATTGGTTATGCTGCAACCGTCGTCGTCGTCGTCTTTGTTGGAGCAGCATTAGTCAGGTGATGAGCCGTAGCTGTGAGCTGCCGCTTGGTTTGCCACATGACGTTCAGGCCAACGTTCCATTCATTCTCATCATTCTCACCAGACAACAGAATATTTTTGTCTTGTGTTTACGGTCGTTAAGTAAACTCCAGGCAGGCTGCCTCATGCCTTTTTAATGTAGGAGTGGAATCTCTCTGTAGGAGTGGAATCGCCTACCAAGAAGGCCTAATTAATGGACTGGTAAGGAGATTGTTGTCTTTCTGGCAGGTTCTCCATCACTCCGAAGCTCAGTTAGAGTGGCCATTTTGTCCTAATGAAGCTGTAACAAAGAGTGGTAACATTTTTTATACTAGTGCCATAACATGGTTTTCTCAAAGTTCTGTTGACAGCTCTTTGGACCTTTTTATATTTTTCGTTTTGTCAGGCTTGTCCTGTCTGTGAAAAAATTTTTTTTTTTTTTTTTTTTTTTTGCAATCTGCTTTTATTAAATGGGAGACAACAGGAAATAAGTCAGCGAGATGGTATGTGTCTTAAACATGACACCCACGGACATTTTTCAAAACCTGTTTACACAGGTGTGTAATTCAATGCACACAAATGCCTGCTGTTAGAATGAATTTAACTGGTTACGGGTTGTGAACAATTTAGCTTTTATTGCTGTAATCTATGAACAGCAGTTTGCCTCTTTATGCAGAGAATGTAATGATTTACATCAGTTCATCAGTGAACTTAAGTGGCATTCAAACGGCATCGATTTCCTCTGTAGAATTATTGTATTGCTCAGAGAAGCTCGGCTCTCCACACATTAAGTGTGTAATCAGTGATTTCATGTCTTTATTAACCTCTTGAAGCATAATATGTGAAAAATATTCTGAGGATCTTAATGTGCAATTATACCACTTCTCAGGATTGTGCCTGTGAGTAGTAGGAATAATGACAATAGCGTTGAATGACGAGGTTTAGTCTAAACCTCGTGACTCTTTTCTCCTACTTGCTTGCATCCATGATGGCTGAAACGGAAGCCTTTCTTTTTTCTTATATAAGATAACAACCTTTTGACAGCCTTTCAAAGTATCGTCTTCAAAGGCAGTTCCTGGTATTCCTTTATGCCACAGAAGGCCATACAGTAAGAAGCATTGGGGTTGTGGGAGAAGAAAAAAGAAAGAGAATATATATATATATATATATATATATATATATATATATATATATATATATATATATATATATATATATATATATATATATATATATATATATATATATATATATATATATATATATATATATATATATATATATATATATATATATATATATATATATATATAAAATCTTGTGTGTCTTGCGTAAATGTGTTAATGAACATGTGTGTGTGTGTGTGTGGTGTATCCACTATGTGTGTTTCTATTGCTTTGTGTAACTGCCCATACATTTTTTTGTTTAAGGCACGATGCAGTGTTTCTGGTACCAAACTGATATCATACCGCAAACTGTAACGCTCACTACTTGATTAGACTTGGCCACCAGAGGCAACATGTGTTGCCCGACAGAAGGAGGAAGCAACAAAATGTTGCTTTATTGTGTTTGGCTTTGTGCAGCAGGACATGCATGGTGGCATTAGGCAGGTGGTAGGAGGAGTGGGCAGTTTGGCAAAGAGGATTGTCTGCATGTCAAAAACAAACTTTCCACCAGTCTGTTCATTTTCCATACCAGTTAACATAGCGGCTATATTTAGAAGGCAGACGCGCTACACCTTGCTCGGCTTTGGCTTTATAGGTTTCGTATGCAGATTTTGGCCACTGAGCCGACTCATATTACCCTCAACCCATGAGTTTTCAGTCTGTGGAACTCTTGTTATTGTTGGTGCCTTACGGCTCTGTTTTTCAAGCTGAATTTAAGCTTTGGAGATGGTTCTGAAATGATGTTGGCAGCTGTAGCGTTGCCATTTTTTTCTAGACTAACCTAGTTGCTAAAAACCTCTTAAGATTCACTCCATCATGTACTTCTAGGATCTACGTATCTGCAGCAACAGTTGGATGTAGACACTTAAATGTGGCTCAACTGTGCTTGATAAGATTTAATTCTCTAAATTAGTGGAAGTAGAGCTGAACAATGTTTGTTTAGACTGATTCAGTATGCGACTTTTAAAAAAGTTCCTTATCTTCTATATTATTCAGCATACACAAACAATACACCATGCTATAGTATGACCAACACAACAGTGGATAGAGTCGACACACAAACTGCTCTTTCATGCAGGCTGGCCTACAGGTTAATGAGATGCATTGATGCATGCGTTGATATGAATAACATATCTTTATATAGCTATTGTAGTAGAATATAGTAATTTCAAGCCTTGTAATGTAATCATCATGACTTAACTTTTTAATAGAATCTGAAAAAGCACAGCAGAGCAACAGGCTTTGAATCTGACTGATCCCTTGTCAGTTATATGAACAAATCTCACAAACTACAGGAGTATAAAAGAGCAAATTTCAACACCTGATTATGGCTGTGATCACTTCCATCCCAATGGTAACATGGTAACATGTTGATTTAACTTGAATGAATACGATCTGAGCGGCCCCCTCTCTCCTAATTCCCCAGAGGCCCAGTCTGAACATTGATAAATATGAATCTTACTGATCTCCAGTCAGTAACGCTATTGAACCAAATCACACAAACTAAGGGGCTCTACCGCTCTAAAAAATATTTAGTCAACTAAAAATATTTAGTCAACTGAAAGCCTCGTAGTAAACATGTTGTTAGCCGTCATGGCTCCAGACCCGGTGGGGAAGGACGGGGGGGAGAGTTTGTTTTGCCTCCAGGGCCGATGTTGGCGCTCACTTCAGGGCACTACGGGAGCTTTACTTCGATCTTCAGGAGCTGCAGCATTTAGTCAGAGACAAACTGGAACCTACTCGGTACATTTACTACCACTTGAAAACTTGACTGCTAATTTCCTCTCTGCTACGATCGCCAACAGCTGTCTGCCCTGAGCACAGCCACTGTTTTTCTCTTTCTCTCTCTATCGCTCTTGATCAACCACACACTCATTACGCACGCCGCACACACTCAGCTATTCCCCAAATGAGTTACACTATTCTAACAACAATGCCCTTAAACCCGGCCTTGGCCTCAAGCCTCCAGAAAACGTACTGGGCTTGATACCTTGGGGCCCAAAATTACTATTTTTCCGATAGACTCAGATTGGGACAGAGACATCAGTAAATCAGTGAATAATCTCTTTTTAGGTAAATAAAATGTTGCAGTAGGAACACTTAACTAGCTGTTATTTACATCATTTGGTCCTAAAAGCTGTAAAATGCACTAATAGCAGGGTTATTTCCCTTCCTCCATTCATGTGAATGAGCCCCAGACAGAGTGGCTGGGAGGCGGGTTAAAGCAAAAGCTGCAATTAGCAAAAAAACAAAACCTTTTTCATTTCAGTTGCAACTTTTGCGATTTGGAAATGACTTTGTATTACATGGCTCGTCGGTTTGAATCCGATTAATCAAAAATCCCTTTTAGTACATGATTTCCCATAAAACTTTCTTCTTTCACCTGCATTTCATACCTAGCTTTTGCAGAGTTACTTTATCTTTGATCTGCACAACAGCTGCACTCTGATGAAAGACTGTCTCTCCATTTAGTCCAGTGACACACATCATTGAAATGTAATTGCCCCAAGATCTGATGTTGACTGAGGTTAGGCCGCATTCATACCTCCACGGACAAGTCTCTTTCCTCTACTTTAAGCTGCTTTTGATTTCACCCAGCTATTACCTGTCAGTCACAGTAATGTGCAGTGGTATCTAGACCCATTTTCCACCTGCTTGCTTTGATGCCCACCAGCAGGTTGTTGTCAGTGCCCTCCATATATACCATGCACTTCTTTAGGGGGCTAATTTCATGCTTGTTGAACTTGAAGAACTGCATTATTGATTGTTGTATTCTACTTTCTTAATGGTGATTATCATTTATGGCTCAAACGGGGCAGCAGGGCAATAGGGACTCCGCTCCCCTCCTCTTTTCATTAGCATGCCGGGCTATTTTGTTTTCATGAGTGTTTAAATTCTGATCAAAACCTTTCAGAAGGAGAGAGATCTCCACCTCTCCGGTCCTGGCCGGCCCGTTACCATCACAGCAGTGGCCTCCTGGTTAATTTCACCTCAGAGGAAAGACCTGATCGAGGACAGGGTTGAAAGCCGGGTCAGACGGCAATGTTCAGTGTGAAAGTTTAGTTTAATCCACGTTTCTCCAGGCTGGAGCATTGCATCAACGGAACACAATTCAAACAGCGTGTGAAAGGCATACAAATCCAATCTTTTCTTGCATTCCCTGTCTGTCCCCATCTTGTTCTGCAGTTGGTGGGTGGCGAGTTCGACCTGGAGACAAACTTCATTATCCAGGATGCAGAAGGCATCGGCTGCATGGTGGAGCTGTTGGGGCACTGTGACGTCACCTGCCAGGCTGAAATCTGGAGCATGTTCACCGCCATCCTGCGGAAAAGTGTTCGAAACTTGCAAACGAGCACCGAGGTGGGCCTCATCCAGCAGGTGCTGCTCAAAATGAGCTCGGTGGATGACATGATAGCAGGTATGATAATGGTAGCAGTGGGAGAGCATGCATTTTCATTTTCAGAGGGATTGTTATCTTGGTAATGTCGTGCAAGTGACGTATACATGGGTTATGCCTTCTTGTATGGGTATTTTATTTTCATTGTCATCCATTTTTCATTTTTGTCAGCAATAGAGCGCTGCAGGGGTAATGTGTTTTTGTAGGCCAATCCGGAAGTTAGCATCATCCTGGGACCCTTGACAAAAAGCAAATGGTTTTTCCATTGAATTATTGCAGAAAATAAACTCTGCGGCAAACAAACAATTATAATAATTACATTTGTTCTGCAAGATAATCTTCACAAAGGAATACCACTTTTGACTTTATGATTTTTGAAGCGTGATTGCCAGAAGTAAAGCGCTAACGACAGGCTATAAACAAACTAGACCAGGAGGGTTGATGTGATCTGTGTGACGATGGTTTGTAGGATCATTGAGCCACTTGTTAGCAAAAGCTGTTTTAAAGACATGTAGAAGCTTCAAAATTCACAAGGGAGGAATTTACTTATACTGTAGAACAAAACGCTGAAACCTCTTAAGCTTGGGTTAAGAGACGTCTAACCAAAAAGCCATTAAAAAAACAATAATTGGAAGTGCAAAAAATGTTTGACTCATTTCTGGGTTTTAGGACTCATTCCTGCACCTCTCTATTCTATCAATTCAGACATCAACTATTGCAAAAAGTCAATGGTCTTCAAAGTAAATCTTGATTAAAATTGAATTCAAACAATTATACTGTACTTAATAATTGGTATTAGGAAGCTTAAGTCTTTGCTTTACAAACATATTACAGTTTTACATACTGTAGCCAGAATATTTTAGATATATTTGCCCCTCTAGTAGCAAAGCCTCATGACACTCTTTTGAAAAATAAGTGTTCATTTATTTAGAATTTAGTGATCATCCAGAGGTTGATAGCGGTGTAGTCGTCCCTGTGTGCTAGTTAAGTCCTGAACTTTTGTCTATGAACATTGCAGTCTGTAGGGACTTCTACTTTTTACACTCTAATCTGTATTCAGGTCCCTGTGGGGCTCTCTGTGGAAGTCCGTGTCACTTTGATATTTTTACCTGTGTAAATTAGATCCATGCCTTGTGTAAGTTCTAAATAATGTTTCAGCTGCTGATCAAATCTAAATGCGTTTTCCCTGCCGTGAGTTCAACAATCTACCGGTTAGACATTACTATGATTTACAAGTCAGTTTCCATGTAATTGTAGTGGAAGTGCTTCTGTGTTATTTATAATGGGATTTCACAGACAAAACTGTTTCGCTTTAATTTAGCTTCATTCTGAGTTCATTTATTATCTCAGGAGTCGATGCATATGAATACTTTTCACCGTGAGGACCCACTGTGCAGTGTGGATGAATTATAACACCTGCAAAATGCAGCTGCATATGATAATTGTCCTCTCTCTCCTCTTTCTTCCCTTGTCTTTGTGTGTGTGTGTGTGTGTGTGTGTGTGTGTGTGTGTTTGGTGATGCTATCTTGCCTTTTAAAGACTTACTAGTGGACATGTTGGGAGTGCTGGCCAGCTACAGCATCACAGTGAAGGAACTGAAATTGCTCTTCAGCATGCTACGAGGGGAAGGAGGCCTCTGGGTAAGTGATAGCAGGGACCGAATGCGGCGACTTAGACACAAGTGTATGTTAGTTTTACACTCTCACTTGAGTCGCCCCCAGAGAGCCATCACACTGATCTGTTTAGGGCTTGTTGTGTTATCGGCAAACTGCAGGATGAGTGAATGAGGTAATTGACAGTGTATTGACTGCCGTCCAATCAGTCAGAGAGAAAGCCTTAACTGTCTTGTTATTACTCCTGTTTTATCTTTGCCACCTGTGCAGCCGAAGCATGCGGTCAAAATGTTGTCGGTGTTGAATCAGATGCCCCAGAGACACGGTCCAGATGCCTTCTTCAACTTCCCTGGTCGCAGTGCAGCAGTAAGCTTTCACAAGTCTCCACTCTGCAATCAATTTTAAAGTGACACAAATCTGTGCTTTTTTTTAACGGAGACCTGCTCTGTAAAAAAAACGATTGACAATCGTTGAATGTCAAAGGTGACTCGCATGATGTGTTCAGCAAGCAACAAAAAAAGTAAATCCATATATCGAAACATTTGCCTCCATTAGTATATTTTGATCACATATAAAAAGAAAAGAGGTGTGAAGTGGTCTTAACATGTAGATGGAAACCGCTCCACTGGTACTGCATATAAATGTACTCTGTGTTAAGCAGGAGTGAAACTGTATTAAAGGGTTCAGAGAAAAGAAAATGTGACTAACCAAGCCAGTGTCGGGTTGACGTCGTAGTGTGACCAAATGAGATGCAGGTGCAGTTCGGAGGTGCTGCTAGTTTATCTTGGGATGATGTTGTGGAGGCAGATGGGTTGACGCTTGTTACAGAGTGCAGCATACTGTTCATTACCTTTGCATCATTCCAAAGCATGTTGATTGAAGCAAATGAGTCATCGCAGTAATTTCATTAAATACAATTTTTCACTGATGGTTAATGACTTGTTTTGAACTATCCTCTCAAGAATCATAGAGATTAATAATAATAATAATAATAATAATAATACAACTTTTTCCAAATGCAAGTAAGGCTAGAAGTCACAGCTGGATTTATTTTCAAAGAGGCTGGACCCTTGCCATCATAACAAATCAAAAAAAGAATTGTAGTACGATCAATCGCCCAGTACCATTCTGGAGGTCACCACATATTTGCAATTTCAGTTGTATTATTTAGTTTTATAGAAATGAACATTTGATTGACCAATATTTTATACATTTTAATTAATATTACTCGGCACAAAAGAAGCACAACATATTCATATTACACTTCCAGTTGGTCACTTTTTAGCACCTTAGTGTTGTGTTGTTTTCACTGTGACTTAGTCTAGAAGTGCGACACATTTTTAATACAATTGTCTCTCATACTGCACGATTGCCATCTCTTTGTGTTTTTTCCCAGGCCATTGCTTTACCTCCTATTGCTAAGTGGCCTTATCAGAACGGGTTTACATTCAACACCTGGTTCAGGATGGATCCCTTAAATAACATCAATGTCGACAAGGATAAACCATATCTCTACTGGTGAGTAAACAATTACTGACATTTGTGCACTCCGTGTTTCCAATGTCTGCAATACGTGCCTAGCTCTCTCACAGGGGTGCTGTAACATTATGACACCAAGGAGAAGAAAATTACTCTTTCCTGTTTTTCATCAATCTAATTGCCTTAGTATTAGAAATCATTCCCTCTCTGCAGAGTCTTATAAAGCTGCCAGCAGCTTTATTGACAAAGCAATATGCGGTCTGATACTCTGTGACCTACTGTGATTTCCCCATCTAAACAGATTATGACTGGAACTTGTATTTCAAGGTTAAAGAAGTTGCACAGACACACATTTTCACCGGTGTGTGAAAGGGCCTCATTCTTTCCAGATAATGTTCATGAATTACAAGAGAGAGAGAGAGAGAGAGAGAGAGAGAGAGAGAGAGAGAGAGAGAGAGAGAGAGAGAGAGAGAGAGAGAGAGAGAGAGAGAGAGAGAGAGAGAGAGAGAGAGAGAGAGAGAGAGAGAGAGAGAGAGAGAGAGAGAGAGAGAGAGAAATTAGGCGAGATTATTGAGATTACAACCCATGGAAGCATGAACTACAGCCACTGCTGCAGTGGGAGGCACTGCGGAGGTATTCATTTTGATTTGAATATCTTCCACATTAGGCCCACATACCTTCTCTTGTAGGGGCTTGTGGGTAATTAGTGCTAAAATCAATAACTAAAAAGTGCAGTGACATTCAGCTGCTGTTCTTCCTGTTTATGAGAGGAGCTTTGGGAGAAAATCACTCAATACAATGGGACATATACAAGAGTTGTGGAGGGGAATGAAAGACAGAGTGGAATAATAAAGACGAAAAGGTAGAGTTGGCTGACAGGGAAGACTGTTCACACTAATTGGTCAGAGATAACGGTATTGTTAGCTGTATTGTCTGCTGGCTGCCATTGCTTTACCTGGATCACACCGGTCGAATGAAAGAATCTACTCACCTTGGAAGGACTTGTTCTGCCTCTCTCTGATGTGAACATCAAAAAGAAGGGAGAAAAAAAAGAAATATTGCCTAAGTTGTTGGTATTCATGCGGCAGCGATTCCTTTCTGACAGAGTCACAAAAAAGGCTGAGATATGCCAAGCTAATCCTGTTTTTATGCATCGCTCCGAGGGCCTCGTAGCTCAGTGGCAGGGCATGTAGACAGCAAATAAAAGAATTGTATCTTCAGAAGCGGACCAAGGTTGGCGCCTTCCACCTGATGTGTAATCACAAGCAGGCTTGTCCGCTGGAGCGTCTCGGCTGGCTCAGCGGTAGCTCGGCGTGAGGCTCTGCATCTCTCTGGCCCGGCATGCGGTACCCACAGCATTAAAGCCTATGCGGTCTTTATCTGCTTTGTCAAAGAGGCCCGTTTGTTTTAGATGGTGCCAATGGGCGGTGGCGGTTGGAGGCTTTGAAGATGGTAGCCTGCTATGGACCTAAAGACTGTGGGAGTGTAGTGAGTGCATGTCAGCAGTGATAGAGATGTTCAATATGAGCAGAGAAAGAAGAGAGAACTAGTGTAGTAGTGTGTGTGTGTGTGTGTGTGTGTGTGTGTGTGTGTGGGTGGGCTGTACAGAGTCTGCTCGTATTGTATACAGGTGGCAGTGTTGACAGAGCTGACGTGTCTTTTATCTGTGGAGACGAGGAGATCACAGTGGAGGGATTAACCATCACTGAAGTGCGCTCATCAACTAAGTGTTCTCCTTGTTGTCTTTGTGGTTGTTACCATGTCTGCACAATTTGCAGTAGCTTTAGTCTCACCTCAGGAATTCCCCTGTTCCAAGTGGTGAAGTGAATTATCATAATTCTCACAAGAATCGTAAGAGATGCCTGTCATTTTCTCCTGCAAACTGATTTGTGTCTGCGTAGCGCGAGGCAGTCAAAAATGATGTTGGCCCCAATTTTATTATGCAGAACGAGGCAACTGGGTCACTCCATTTATTGGTTTGTATGATTGCGCTGTATTGTAAAGGAGGAAATATCCAGTAGAATACTTAGTGGTCTGAAAACGTCAAACTCAGGGGTCTTCAACGAGGCCAAGGACCCCCAAACTGATAGGGAGATGGAGCAGGGACCCCAACTATATATATTGTTTAAAATTGTGTTTTATATTAAACTGGGCTATAGTGCCATGTATAAACATACCTTGTTATTGTGCATTCAATACTAAGCTATTCAAATAATACACAGGTTCATGTATTCATGTTTTTATGTTAAAGGTACAGTGAGTAGTGTGGCCGTGACACTGACATTCATAATCACACCTTGTATGATAATCATGCATACAAGCTATTCAAATTTTTTGTTTTTATTACATAAATGTGGAAACGTAAATGAGTGATGGCCTATTAGTACCACTGCTATGCATAAACATACCTGTTATCTTGCATACAATACTGAACTGTTAAAATAATGGACAGATTCATGTTTGGGGAAAAAAAAGAAAAAAAATGGTCTAATCAACCAAAGATTTTGTGGCACCTCCACGGACCCCCTAGGGGTCACGGACCCCCTGTTGAAGACCTCTGGTCCAACTTATGTGTTAAAATACATTGTATCCTGCTTGTTGATGAATTAATTAATTGTACCGTGTCAGATTCGCAGCTCACGATATATACTGTGCATGTTTTTTTTGCTTACAGCTTTCGGACCAGCAAGGGCATCGGGTACTCTGCACATTTTGTTGGTAACTGCTTGATCGTGACATCACTCAAGTCTAAAGGAAAAGGTTTCCAGCACTGTGTGAAGTACGATTTTCCGCCCAGGAAGGTAAGGGCAGCTTTGTCTTTTAATCATGTGTTTTCAGCTGTTATACGAAAGGCGGTCATGTCATTTAGACCAAAGCCATTTGGATTGAAACAGCGGATCCTCAAGACGGAAGTAGAAGCTACTCCGGCTATATGTAAGCCATTGTACCAAACACTAAATGCTATAACTGCATCATGGCCTGAGCTGAAAAATAAGCAAGGCTTCAGATTTCATTTGGAGGGAAAAAATAAATAAATTACAATGCTGTTATAAAACACCCTGCAGTTTTGGCTACACCCGTGACTCCATACCCACCACCACCTGGTCTTTTGTTGGTATTACAAAGTTGTACGTTTACACATATACCAAAGTGTTTAAATCCCCCAGAGGAGTCTTACAGGTGTAATTGGATGTAAATGCAGATGAAAAATGAAGCTTAATTTAGCATGGAATGTTGCGTCGCTGTCCCTGCAGAGAAGAGAAGCCGGCTCAAAGCATGTGTCAAACACTTAGAGCCTTCACATAGCACCTGGGAACAAGCATTCATCCCAATCCTACTGCCACCGTGCAGGTATCGTTCTGCAGAAGCTTTTAGAAGATAAAACATGTCAAATTAAGTTTTTAATTGATTTTGGGCTCAGACATCTGCAGATAAGTGTCGTTGTAAATTATCTGCGGGCAGCTTGCCCTCTTCCCCTGAGCCGTGAATCCTCTTTTAAGTGTCTTTACCTTTTGTGTGTAGACGGCTGTAATTTCATTAGACTGCTCCCAGTGCCCTTTATGGGTTGAACTAATAAACAGTGGGCACACACAGTCTCAGATGATGCTGTGAGTGGTTGTGCCAGTCCTACCCAGTGTTCATGCTAATTTAACAGCCTCTTGATTGTTTGTGTGTTTTTCTATTTTTTTTTTTTCTATTCCGTGTAGCCAGATTGCATTCATGCAGTCTGCAGCTCCAAAGCTGTGAACGGCACATGTTGTGTTCTGCTCTGATACTTTTTGTTTCATTTGTTTTCTGATAACAGAAAAAAAAAGTCAAATTACTCCAGAACAGTCATTCGTTTCCATAAAGTCTTTGGAATAAAATATGTTGAGAGCTGAGAAACTCTGAATGGCTGCAAGCTGTTGACCATCCTGAGCTGCTGTTTGTTTATGACGCCGTGGTTTGTTGATGCTACTGATGCTGATCTGAAGACAATAGAAGAAGAACCCTAGGGTATCCATTTGTTTAAGTAAAAGTGACTTTAGTGGTGAACAGCCACTTGTCCGTGACTGAATTCGATTTTTGTTTTGTTTTATTCTTTCCAATGAAAAGCTATAATGTAATATGTGTAGTTATGTTTGTATGTGCAGTCTGCATCCCTTCTATGGCAAGAACCCCACTTTAATGTCTGAAGCGGTGCAGCGCGACGGTTCCCTGTCACTCTATGGTGTCCCTTTATGTTTTTCATCTGAACGGCAGAATCCTGAAGTTTGGGCTAAATTGGCAAAACTGATCCCTCCGTTTTCACCTTTACAATACAAAGAGGCAAAAAGATGATCCGAGTAAGGAGAAACATTTTGAAAGACCTTTATCAATGTTAAATCAAAAGAACTGCCTTCAGTGCTGCGACTGCTGCATCAGCGACAGAGGATGTAAGATAAAGCCTGGGATAGAAGCAGAAACTTGAAAAAAGTGAAATGCAGCTACAAAGTGTTCTTGTGAATATATCATCTTAAATTCAGATTGCTATACATACACTACTTAACATATGGTCCACTTTGCTGACTGTTTGTACAACAAGTAAAAAGGCTTTACTGCATATAACATGAATTATTTAACATATAGGAAAGCTGTTGACAAACACTAAACTCTGAAGCAAATTACTATATATATATATATGTATGTATGTATGTATGTATGTATGTATGTATGTGTATATATATATATATTTTATATTATAAAAAAAATGAACCAGCTTGAAGGATATAAGAACTCCATCTGTAAATATATTTTTTTAAATGTTGGAATAATTGCCTTCGATGGACATTTTAATAATAACTGAATAACTACAGTGTCTGACATGGCTTTGTGCAGAGTGAAAATGACTTGTCTTGCCTCCTCTTAGCCTTTCCTCTGATCTATTATTCACACTGTTCCACTGCAGATTTCAGAACATTAGATAGTGAACCTCACTGCCGCGGCTTTCTAGTAACGTTGAAGTTAATCTGAGTTAACCGGATTAAAGAGAGACAAATTGGTGAGCTGACCAGAAATGTTGTTGATGTTCAATAAGTTAAGCGCGGTGAAATGAATAAAGTGTAAAGTCGTTCTTTAGTAATGACCCACTTCATAGGTGACCTGTTCTGTAGCTCACTACAGCTTTTTAAATGTTTTCACTCTGACTCTCTTCTCACCCTCAGTGGTACATGATCAGTATAGTTCACATCTACAGCCGCTGGAGGAACAGTGAAATCAGATGCTATGTTAACGGGCAGCTCGTTTCTTATGGAGACATGGCGTGGCACGTCAACACAAATGATGTAAGTGCTCTTCTTTTTACTCCTCCTCCCTGTTGGCACCTTTTCCTCCCTGGTCTCGATTCTTTTTTTTTTGGCTCAGGACTGACTGAGACTGTCACATCGCCGTCTCTCACGGCCGGGAAATGGTGACATCCATACGTGTTCCGTGGCGCTCATTGGGCAAAACGAGTTTCACCACGTCGACATGGATTTCTCTCCGATATATTTGAATATCCGTTCAACACAGAGTTGTTCTGCAGAGAATGGAAGATGGAATATCAAACATTTGGACAACAGATTTATGTACAGAGTGAAAAATGATTAAATGTCAGCATCTACTGTAAATATGTGAACAGAAATTGCAGATACCATCAGACGGAAGCATTCTTGTTTAAAATGTATGACATTTTAGGATGTTTGCACGTTTTTCTCCGAGCCAAAAGGAAACCTGTTGTCACACATGGCTCACGGTGACGGAGTTAAAAAGCAATTTGCACTTGTAGAGATGAGAATATTTCCAAAAGGTGTGCTTCACACTAGCTGTGTATTCAAGGAAAGATTGCGCAAATGACAGGTTGAGATGTAAGTGGTGTTCATGACATATTCCAGCACATTAACTAAAGCTACTTTGACTTTTGAAACGTTCCCACACCTGAAAAGAAAGGTGGCATCATTCTGATGAGGATTTTATTCTGTGAGGCTGCAGAACCAGCTGCGTCGCCAAGACACGGTAACTCAACCAACAGACGCAGCAAGAGTTTAGTTTAGATTAGCCTACAGTATTTCAACCAAGGTAGGTGGTTTAAAAAAAAAAAAATAAAAATCACACAACCACATTGAAGTACCAAGTATGAAATATTCCAGACCCTCACAGTGTAACGCATTATGCTGGTCAAAGTTCAATAATGAATTCAGAAGTAGTGTATGGCGCACTTTTATTTTAAAAGTACTGCTATATGAACAAAAGTGGAATAACATTTGGTTTGCAAACACTTTAAACAAATCAGGTTCTTTTTAACAGCAGTATTCCCTTTACACAGTAGCAGTTAAAATACAGTTATAATGATTCTGATTTTTTTTTTATTATTAAGGTGACATTTTGAACTCAAGAACCGGGCAGCGAGCGTTGAACAGCTGTGTTTGTGTGGCATCTCTCCCTTCTCCCCCCCGGGTTTTTTTTTTTTTTTTTTTTTTTTTCTGTCATAGTATTATTGTGTCTTTTGCCTATTCACTTCAAAAAAGTTATAGATTACTGCCATCCCTCTGTTCTTGGCAACTATAGAAGTATGCTTGGAGCTAAAAGTCTTAGTAACTGTCATATTTTCACAAGCTTAATAATCATATGAATGTGTGTGTAAAGTTTATTTTGTTCATACAAGTTGTAGGTATCACATCACTCATAAATCAGATTGGCTTAAGCTCCAAGATACTAAATTATCTGTAAACAAATCTGATATTTTTTTTTCCCAGTACCACTTGTACTATATAAGCCTTCATACTGACTGTGTTGTCTGTTGTTAAAAAGCTGCTGCTGTTGTAAGTTATCCTTCAATTTGATCCTGATTGCAATCACAGTGTGTATTCTCTCTATCCCAGAGGCTATATTAAGGTTTCCTATCTTTGTAAATCAGGGACATTGTTTTCCTCTTTCCGATAGGGAATTGTCGAGCTAGACACTGAAACAACACAGACGGTGGTGTTGTTTGTGATAGTTATATTGAGAATACTATTTCTTGGAGAAATATCTAAACCTTTTGGGAAATCAAATGTTGTACTTGTTGTCAAATGTTGTTTCATTTTTTTTGCCCTCTTCCTAAGTCAGCTTTGTGTGTGAATTTGGGTATTTTTTTTGCTTAAAAAAATATATTTTTGCTCAAAATATAAAACGCTGTAGCCTTTTCTTTCTTCGTCTCTCTTGCAGAGTTATGATAAGTGCTTCCTTGGGTCCTCGGAGACGGCAGACGCAAACAGAGTATTCTGCGGGCAGCTAGGAGCCGTCTACGTGTTCAGCGAAGCCCTCAATCCCGCGCAGATATTTGCAATTCATCAGCTAGGACCTGGCTATAAGGTGTGTACTTGAGGGTGGCTAAATTAGATTACATGTAAGCAGTCCGCATCACCTATCAATCTGTGAAATCAATGCCCAGTGCTGCGCCGCCACAGTTCCTTCGCCATGATGTGTCTCTGTCCTCGGAGCGATGCTTTTCCTCCCAGATAAACGGCTGCATAAATTACTTGCTACTGGGAAATAATGGCACAATGCACCGAGGGAAGCAGCGGGCCCTCTGAAGGGATGGAGTCCTGAGCCGACCTATATCGGCTGCAGCAGGTGTAGCGCTCCCGAGCTTCTTGACAAAGACCAAAAGATAGGGAATATAGAAAGATGCTGACCTACCCAAAAGGGGATTCAGCTGTGAATGTTAATCACATGGTAACAAACTATTTATTTTACGGTAGTTACTCTCTATCCCCAAATATTCCACCCATCTTGAAAGAGATGCAGCGTGTGCTCCTAGGTTATTCTCACATTCACTGTCTCACTTTTCCTGTTAAGCCCTGCGCTCATGTCACAAATGCAGGAATGATGCACACTGCCAAATCAGATTTTACACAGGATGTGTCTGACAGTTTACAATCATTTTACACCAGCTTTGTTAGCCGTTTCCAGGACAAAATCAGTCTTTTTTTTTTTTTTTTTTTTTTTTTTTTTTTTTTATGGCAGAAAGGAATATTGCTCATTGGTATTGTAAAACCTGCACTGTGAGGATTGTGAGATGGATGTTTGTGATTTCAATCAGGTCTATGAATGCACAGGGATTCCCAGGTGAAGTCTTTGTTTGGTCTTTTCGCTAATGGCAGACGACTTGCCATTTACCTCCTTAATTGTGGTTCTAGACCTTCTATTAGAGAGGCAACACACAACGGAGCAATCCTCCAGATTTCACACAATAATGAAGAGCGTGTCCCGGGGAGACAATTACCCGCAATTGATGAAGCTGTGAATGGTGTTGGTAATGGTGAGTATGATAGAGCCAGCCAGGTGAGTTGAGGAAGAAGGTCAGAGAGTTGTCAGCCTCACTGATTGGCTGTTGTAATGGGAGTACTGTCCAGGCTACAAGAGGCCTGTCTGTTTTAATTGAGAACTGCCAGGAAGAGTCTTAAGTGCAGCAGATCACAGTCACAGTTTGTACATTGGACTTTCTGTACATCGGTTTCAACTCGTCTGCTCAGCTCCACAGCCAGAGGAAAACAAACAAACATCTGAGCTGATGTATGATTTATTTTCCGATCCATGGTCCTCTCATTCATGTTTGATGTTCGACACGCTTTCCCTTGCTCGCACAGTGTGTTGAATGTAACTGTAACTCATACGGTTAGTTGAAATGCAGAGATTATTGCAGCCAAGGGTTACTATTTCTATTTCACGTTATGATTTATGGCTGAAAATCTGACAGGGCTGTTAGTGGAATCTGTTCCCTGGGCTCATATTTCTGTATGGAAAGTACACTCTGAACTGAGATGGACTCCCAGTTATTTAATTTAAAGTACCAACAACTTTTGCTTGAAACCTTCCCAGCCATTCGGAGATGACATCAAGGGACAGTGTTGGTTCTGCACACAATGAGGCTGAGGGGAGCCGGCTGTCATATTGGACCACCGTTCATCCCTGCTGTTTTTAGCCGAGTTCATAAGCTTTGGTGAAAGTCTAGAAAGGAGTGGGCTGGAGGATTCATACGAGAGAATTGCCTCACAATTGTGTGTGCGATGTTACTCAGGATAAGTAAAATAATTTGCAATGGAAACTGTCAAACACAACAGAGGTTTTTTTTTTTTTTTTTTTTTTTTTTTTTTTTTAAACCTCTTTCAAGCTCTGGGGAAGCCTGGTCTGCATCATGATGTAACGTCTGTCACAGCAATATCCAAAGACGGCTTCACTGAACACAAAATATGAGTCATTTAGTTGACTAGTCAAAACAATTAGGCCATGACTCTGCGCCTTTTCATATGATGCACTTAGAGTTATTTCTGTCTTTGCCCTATCATCACTACCATATGTGCTCTACATGCGTCAGATTAGCCCATTGGATTTGTTCCAACTCTGCACCACAGCTTGCTGTAGACGAGACTGAGGAGCTGCACAGTCCCGGTCCTCCCTTGTCAGGGAAGACGAATGTTATCTCTTGGTAGTCGCCATGCAATAATACAATATTGATGTAGAGCATTAAATGACAAGCTCACAGATGATGAAACATTTTGAGATGCTATACGGGTCAACAAATGTAGGCCTGTTTGCATTAAATAAGCAGTGTCAATGGAGCAACAGCTTCGTCTCATACTTAATTAAAGACTAAATAATACAGCCAAGACTCCACAAAAGATGTTTCACGTTTGATGTAACATTTTCTCTGATCGGCATCAGAAAACACTTTTGGTATCCAAATTGATCACATTTTAATGAGCAGTGGTAGAGACAGGGCTGTACAGAAGCCCCATTACAGGCTCCCAGATGACTGGTGCGAACACGTCGGGGAGGGCATGGGCCGTATTACTGTGTGATCGCCCCCAAGTTTGAACAGCTTTTGACCTATTAATCAGGGAAAATACCCGCACAGATGTATACTTGTCCTTAAATAGAGATCAATTAGATCGCTTCCTGAATAGATTTCACTAACGGCAGATTCATTTAGTCGAAGTTCAGCTTTTGAAATCATGCTAAAATCACATATCTGCCGTCACAAAATGCTGTGGTTCATCTGCTTTCACGCCACAAACGAACCCTACCAGCCGGGCAAACTAGTTTCTTTTAGCCGAAAAGCTTTGTATCGGTTTGCGTTATTGACTATACGGTTCAGCTTGTAGTCGGTACTAAGACTGCAGGTACTGAAGCGGAGAGTCCCCAGCTCTTCGGATATCTACCTGTTTATTGTGGGGAATTGTGGGGATGCCCCTGGTCGATGACGGCTCTCGGCACTGGGCTGAAAAGGAGGCAACTGTAATTCTTTTATATGTCTGGCCGGTGGAATGATACTGTCATGCTACAGGGTTTGTTACTGTAGCCACAACCCATGAGATCATTATTTTTCACACTGCAGTAGGGCTTGCACTAAAGTGCCGGGCACTAGAGCTTGTTATTTCTTGTCACTTGGGTTTCATGAGTAGGAACTTTTGAAGGATGTTAGAGACTACATGATGAGATGCATGCTGGCTGCCGTGTGGACTTGATCACAGCGGATGAACAGAGCGCATCTTATGTCTCTTTTATCATCTGACTTAAAGGATATGCCATTAAATGTGGCTCAACCGTCCCTCACCGTTTCTGAAACTTGCCTGTGAAACTCCTGCTAGAATAATGCGGCCAGGCAACGGACACGGTATAGATAGAAATGGATTTGTGGCCGGATCTATGCAGTAGGTAGCAGGTATATAGTGTGATATAAATAGTATTAAACGCTTTGTATGTTTCCTCTAAAGCTTGCCTTCTGTTTTGATTCGGAGTGCCCATAACCCTTGCTAAGTTGACAACATGAGTTAGCTCACCTTTTATCCATTTACTCCTTCGGTGACAACAAGCAGCCCAGATTTAGATGCCTTTTAGGCAGGTGCACAAACCCTGTTAGTTTGTGTTGCACACTGTATTTATCTCCAGTCCCTTTAGGACCAGACGGTTGTTTCCTCACTGTTACTTCAGCTCTCGCTGTCTCCATTTATCTTATATCACCATCCGCTTGCTGCTCATGGCACAGCGAGGGAAGGGAAAACATTTCTCTCATTCATTAATAATTCAACTGTCCTGATTAGAGGACTTGATTTCCGTAATAAGCATATTCAATTCACACTGCATTGACGGATTCATTCAGCTCATCTGTCAGCAGCTAATTGATTGAGTAAATTAAGTCTAGTCTGTTATCGATCAGCTGTTCGTTATGTCCTGCCATAATGAATGTGTTGCTGAGCCGTTGACCGATGGAATCTCCGGTCCTTTTTTTTTTTCCCCCACAGGCTTCATATGTCTTCACACATAATGTAGTTTCAAAATACATATGACACATTAAAATATAGATCCCTATACATCATCAATGTAATCATGAAAAGGGTCAGAAAAGCATGTGTGGATTTGCTATACGGTTTGTAGATGCATCTCAGCCAGCTTGGTGTAATTTAGTTGTAGTTTTTCCCTCTCTTTGGTATAAGGTAATATATAATCTCATAAATAAACGCTGAGTTTGTATTAATCTTTGCACAGTGTTTTGACTCGGTCTGGTTACCGTGGCTGTGAAGTGACGCCTCGTGCTAAGTTGCAGACTGCCGGCTTTAATTTGAAGGCGTTTCCAGCCACACTGAATAAACTCGACTGGTATTTGCTCCTTTTCCATGAGTGCAGAGCGTATTTGAACAGAAGAAACCTCGAGAGGGTAGAAAGAAATATAAATATCAATAGAAAGAAACCTATGCATTGTTGAACATTTTAACATGTGCCAAGTAAAAGACTGCAATCCTGGCACACACTCACTCGCCTTTTCATGAGGATTCAGCCGAGACTGTGCTCTGCTTGAGAACAGGCTGGAGCAAATGACTCGGTTGAAGTGACGCAGGTGAACAATCATCTGCCCCTGTTCCTCCTGATCATTGCACTCTGAAGTAGAACTTGAAGATTGTCATCAAACATTGTCCCCACCGAGATCAAAATGGAAGGCTACAGCTTTAACATTCAAAGTAAAACTAAATGAAATTGACCGATATAATGTCATATTCCACCTATGAGAGATAAAGATAAAATCATTAAAATGTCTGCACTGCAAAATAATAATCTATTATTGTTACATTTTCTGCGTCGTTTATTTGAAATGGAATCAGGGTCCCTTCTTCCTCCATTTTCTTGCACCTTTTTAATGAAGCTGCTCAAGGTAATGAAGCAAGGTAACGTCGCACTGCAGCTTCATGTTGCGTCGTGCCCTGACACAAACCTGTGCTTTGCTGTTAATCACGTTAACGGTTCGCATCCCTAAGAAGCAAATACTTTTGCTTTGTGTTGGTGGTTGCAGTGTTACAGCATGATTTGAGATTAACGGATGGATTTGAATCGATAGGAAAAACATGTTTTTACAGTAATGCACCCAGTTCCAAGAAAGACATCTCGACCTCTAGAAACGTGTGGTTGCTAATACAAAAAGCAAAAGATAACACCCCCAAGAGACTAGTACATCTCTCACTCTCTCCGTCTCCCTCGTTCAGCCCTGTTTGCGCTCTCTTTCTTCTTTTTCCCAGAGCACATTTAAGTTCAAGTCCGAGAGTGATATCCACTTAGCGGAGCATCACAAGCAGGTGCTGTACGACGGTAAATTGGCCAGCTCCATCGCCTTCACCTATAACTCCAAGGCCACCGACGCCCAGCTCTGCCTGGAGTCCTCGCCCAAAGAAAACGCCTCCATCTTTGTGCACTCACCGCACGCCCTTATGCTCCAGGTCAGTTGCTGTATCCAAGCCAGATAGATCCTAGATATCGATGGATTCATTTCTGTTGCACTCGTTTTGAGATGTCACTACACAACTTCTCTTTGGTTTGGTTTTGTATTATCCTCACAGGATGTGAAAGCCACAGTGACTCACTCCATCCACAGTGCCATCCATTCCATCGGTGGGATCCAGGTACTCTTCCCGCTCTTCGCTCAGCTGGACTACCATCAGCTGAATGACAGCCAGGTGGAACCCTCTGTATGGTAAGAAGTAGAAAGGCTGTTAAAAGTTCAGTTGTGAATGTTTTTGATCCTTAAATGCTGAACCCTTTTAGACTTGTGAATGAGTGCATTTTGCAGTTTTTTTGTAAGTATCTATATTATCAGCATCTTCTAATTGTGATGCCATAGACTTGATAATTAAAATCACTATTTCGGTGGTGTTGTGGTTGCAGGCAGTAAAATCACAGTGCAGAAAGTGACACATCGGTGCTAAAGTTTCAAAAGCCAGAAATAGAGTAGGTAAATCTGTATTACATCAAGTACTTATTTCTGCATTGTATACTGTATACTTTTTCCTTACCCATATATCCGAGATGAACCACTGCCTGCTCATATTACCAGCTGAATCCCAGTTTTCATTATTATCTCTACTCTCTGGTTCAAGACTCCTCTCATCCCTGTCATCCTGAGCTGGTCAGTCCAGCACTTCCCCGCTGTGCCCTGTATAGAGTCTGAGCTCTGCTCTAATCCTGTGTTAGTTCAACGACAGCAGCACCAGATAGACGCAGCAGTGGCCACACAGCAGCACAAACCCCCGATGCCCAAAGCTCACTGCCTCTGTAGTTCCCTCTCATCTCTGCTCTCCGTCCCTCTTTCTCCCTCGCTAGCATGTCGAGGGCCTCTCCCTCGCACTGTGTCACTCTCCCCAACACTTGGTTTGCCCTTGCCTCGGCTTTTGGAATAAGCTTTTGCAACAATAACTTTCTATAATGTCCATGGATCTTCTGCTGTGGCTGTTCCCAGCAGCACCCTGGAATAGTGATTTAAAAAACATTCCTTTTAATTCACTCCTATTAATCTGTGCCACGTTGAATTCCGAACGGCACGGACATAAGTGCTCTGCCAAATTGGAAGGAAGCTGTGATTGCAGTGAAGGATCAGAGGCTAAACCAAGAGCACACAGAGTAGACTGTCACCCACGTCTGTATGTTGTCTCCTTTGTCTACCATGTCAGTCTGCTGTTACTCCTTAATCTCACTACTGCTCCAACTTGGCCTATAATGGAGCAGACGGACGCAGTGCGATGTTCACATTCGATCGTGTGAGTTTAAATGCACGTAGTGTATGTGCAGCAGCTGCAGTCAAGCCTGCACAGGAGTGATTGTGTCCTTACGACTGTTGTGCTAGAGCGAAGGCCACTAGAGGATGTGAGGGAAAGCCGATTAAGAAGTGTCAGCGAGCCACACTGTCGCTCAGCTGAAAAGAAAAAAAAATTATCTTCAGTGCACTGCTTTGCCCCCATGGATCCCTTCCCCCCCCCCACATCCACATACATACATGCACACCCTGTTACAATTTGCCCCCCAGACCACTCTGTCCCTAGAGAACCCAGCGAGCCCAGGCTTTCTTCTGAACTGAAGAGGGATGAAAGTGGTGAGCTAGAGTCCCCAGCTGATTGCTGACATCCTCTGAAAATGACCTTGTTTTTTTCTCCCTCTTGCCACACTGTCTGCTCATGCTGCTGTAGTCTAAAGAATAACTCATTTACCACCTGGTGTGTGTGTGTGTGTGTGTGTGTGTGTGTGTGTGTGTGTGTGTGTGTGTGTGTGTGTGTGTGTGTGTGTGTGCGTGTGCGTATAGATGGGTATTTTCATCTCTGTGAGATCTTGTGTGTTCTTGTTTTGCAGTGCCACCCTCCTGGCCTTTCTGGTTGAGCTGCTCAAGAGCTCTGTGGCCATGCAGGAGCAGATGCTGGGAGGAAAGGGGTTCTTGGTCATTGGATACCTGCTAGAGAAGGTATGGTAGAGCCTCCTTTACACATTGCAACTGTTTCCCTAACCTCAGTGACACGTCACTTCTCAGGAACTTGCCATTTTCAAAATTAACCCATTTCAGCTCACCCATACATAAACCGTCTTGTTTACACTTTTTCTCTCCGTACATTATACTAGGGATCCCAATACAATACTAGGGATCCCAATACATGGAGACCAATACTGTGGGAGCAGGCTACTCATCAAAGCATCATTTTTTTTCTCACTTTGAACTGTGATTAGAAAAAATGAATATGTCCAACTCTTCATTTCTGTCTTGAATGAAATGGGAAATGATACACTGATGTGCAGACATGTTTTTCACGGAAAAGCCCATCTGCGTTTGAAACTTCTTTCACCCTCCCCACCATCGAGGTGCACTGGATCTTGTCTGCACTCTCCAAGCCTTGTCAACGGTCTGATCTTCCATTGCCTGTAGCAGAGTCCTGAATGTGTCTTTGAACTAAACGGAGCCGGAGGAAGAACAACACAAGACTGCTTCTCTTCCCCTTTCACTACCTTGGTTTTTTTCTCTTTCCACATCAATCTTTATTTACCCATTATGTGATGCAGATCTAGCAGATTGCCGGCCTCCCCAGAGCGCTGGCTCTTTTAGAGCGCTGAGAAATGACTCCACTTTGTCACTCAGTGACTCGCCTGCCTGCTGGCTTCAGCTGCTGTTAACTAACAGCCAGGCAGAGTCGGCACCTGAGAGCTGCGTTTTATTTATTTTTTTTCTCGCTTCCTTCCCGCTGCCAGGTTTCACACTTCCACATATCGCACCATCTGTTTGTTATCTGTTTATGCCACACCTTCCCTTCTCCCCGTGCCTTCATTTTTCCCACTCTCCTGCCCTTACCAAGTCCCCACCTGGGCAGAGAACAGGTGCCAGACAGGAGCGGGAAGAAGATTCGTCAAAGTAAAATACCGTGCAAAGTCAAGCTTCTACAACTTGCCTGAATTTTGTTTAAACATTTTTTTTGCCTCCGCGCTGGTGAAAGCTGTCTTCAGGATATCTGTCCGTCCAGCCGCCCGTTCTAGTCTTGAAAATACAATATTTTGGGTACGAAATTTCTTCAAATTTACCAGAAAGGTTACCTTGGACTCAAGGATGAACTGTGACCTCACAAAACAGACTTGCTAATGATGACAATTTCACACAAATGTCACCCATTGGTTTGTGGATTGCTGTTTTGAAGCCATCTTTGGATAACGACCGTGCATGTTGGTTGTCGGCAACCAATGAACGAATGTTACCATATTTGCAATGCAGAGGAGTGATGTAGAGACGCCGTATACGGCTCTGGTAGCGGCAGCCACCGGTCAATCCCACTAAGCCCGCCCTTAAGCATACTCCTCTTTATGGTCTATTTTATCCATAATTTACTAAATGAACATCATGCTGTATTGAAGACAACTTGCAACCAGCGATTGAGTCCATAAACTCATGTCCACAATGTTTACTGACGTAATTAATCAAGTGAGAAGTAGGGTCATTTTCTCATAGACTTCCATACTTCTTTTTGCACCCAGAGGAGTCGCCCCCTGCTGGCTAGTAGAGAGAATGCACGTTTTAAGACACTTCCACTATTCGTATTAGTTTGTTTCTGCACTGTACTTTTGCTCTGGTTTATGCTCTTAGATGCTTGTTTAAAAGACTTCTGACTTCTGGTGACTAGTAGTTCTCTTGAATACCTGTGTTGAATGCACTTATTGTAAGTCGCTTTGGATAAAAGCGTCTGCTAAATGACTGTAATGTATTCACTCAGCAGAACCAGAGGTTGCCGCCTGAGTAGAACATGAAACCAAGTGATCTCTCAAGGAGGAACTTGATTATTTCAACAATTGCTTTTTTCGTATCGTATGTTCTAATATGTATGTACCAAAAAAATGCATGCCGCATTTAAATAGCATGCAAAGCAACCCAGGTCAATAGAATCATTTAACAATACATACAGGAAAAACAATATCACACTTTCATTTTCAAATTTGGAAACTGCAAAAAGTTGCTTAAATCAGGCTTCTTCTACCTGTCATTCAACCCAAAATGACAGTTACACATAATGCTATTATTGTGTGACTCGTAGGTGTTCTCTACTGATGGGTGCTGCAAAGAGACATTTAACGAACAGTTACCGATGGGTGTTGCTCTCCATAATGCATTATTATTTAACATGCCTTTGTGCTTCTCCCTCCAGTCATCACGTGAACACATCTCCAGGCCTGTATTGGAGCAATTCCTCTCCTTTGCAAAGTATCTGGACGGTCTGACACACGGGGCACCGCTGCTGAAGCAGCTGTGTGACCACATCCTGTTCAATGCTGCCATCTGGATCCACACCCCTGCCAAGGTGAGCTCCTGCAGGTAATGCCCATGCATGAAGGGACAGGTGACTTTCATGTGAGCTGAAGTGGATTTATATCGGGAGCCTTCAACCACAGGAGGCTGTAGTAATCCTTTGCATCATCGTCGCTTCTGTAAAGATGAAAAATAAAACGCAAGCCGGTTTCACACTGGTGTCCGATTCCGCATGGCACCGAGTGTAAAATATGATTGCAGATGGATATTTTTTTTAAATTGCAACTCATACTAATGAGCCCAATGCAAACTATGTTGACTCAGTTGAGTTATTATGAGAATATTATGCCGTTTTACCAGAGTGGAGCGCATAGATTTCTAAGACATTACATGGTTGCAGAGTTCATCGCTTGCTTCCATTCTGCTGTCCTCAACCAAGCCAAGTATTTTTTAAATGTTCCAGACTTGTCGTCCCCCTCCTCCCCCCAACACGCCTTTTTAAATAATGACCCGTGAAAAAACGGGATGAGGTATATCAAAGGAGCTGAGTTTGTGTGGCAAATATATTTGCTTCAGGAATGCTGCTTATGGGCCAAGCCATGAATAAATAAAAGGAGGAAATAAATACAAAGTGTCTGGAGGCCTGCCTGCGACAGTCCTCCAAAATAGAGCGTAGAGAGAGAGAGGGAGACAAAAAAAATGAGAGAAACACTGAGGTAATGAAGTGGGTTAGAACATTTTTAGCTACATCGGCACAGAGAACTACGCTGGCTCTTTCCCTTAGGACATGCCACAAAGTCCCAGTTCCTCTGTCCCTATCCTCAAGCTGCACGGGGTAAAGAGAGGCAGCTGTGTGAATGATGGCAGCATGCAATATGCAATAATTACACGGGTCCACTGACCTTGACCTAATCGACAAATACGATTTTGCGAGTGCATTTTACTTTCCCCTTCTCTTTGGAAATTAGATTACCAACCGCCTGGTGTACCCTTATCTGAAAGTGTTTCATTTCAGTAGCCTCAAAACATATCACATAATGCTCACACTGTAACCACACAGCTGCCTTTCATCATGACTCACATTTGACTCGTTAATATCCTATAATTTATGACATATGGGAAAAAGCCCTCGGTATTTATAGCTGGGATGGCTGTGGTGGAATTAAGGATTCTTGTCAGGTCTGTTGCTAATTACAGAGAACATGCTAATCATCACTGAACAGAGTGGAGCTGTGCGATTATGAAATTGAGCGATATAGGGTCAGTGGCCATCCCTACCATACACCTGCGAGGATAATGGGCTCAGCTGGTGCAATCCACCACAGTAAAATGTCTTGGTTAGTCTAAAAGGTTTAAGGTTCAGGGGATTAATTACACTGTGCACTTAATAAAATGAACACGTGTGTGTGTGTGTGTGTGTGTGTGTGTGTGTGTGTGTGTGTGTGTGTGTGTGTGTGTGTGTGTGTGTGTGTACGTGTGCGTGTGCGTGTGTGTGTGTGTGTTCCCACTCCAGGTACAGCTCTCTCTGTACACCTACCTTTCTGCTGAGTTCATTGGCACAGCAACCATCTACAACACGATTCGTCGCGTGGGCACAGTGCTTCAGCTCATGCATACGCTAAAGTACTACCACTGGGCCATCAACCCTGCAGACAGCAGCGGCATCACGCCCAAAGGTCTTGGTGAGCATATTTATTATTTCGAATTTTGAAAAAGTTTATTTGCTCATTTTTTTTGCTGTGGAATATGATTTGATTTGGGTTGTTTTTAGATAAACTGTATTCCATGCATCTATTCCAAGCTTAGTGTTTTGGAAATGAAATTGTTGCGAGTGAACCAATCACAATCGTCGTGTGTGTGTGTGTGTGTGTGTGTGTGTTGTCACAATCCTCAAATCAAAGTGTCTTGGTGAAATGGCAGCGGCTCCCCCACATTTAAAGTGACTCATCTCCACATGGAAGCGCTTGCCTGTCAGCTGTTAGGACCGTGGCCATCACTGGAGATGACAGTGAGGCAGACACGCCACATCAATACTGTCATCCCACTAGGATGCTTGGTGTGGGTGTCAGGCCTCTGAAACCTGGGCCAGTAGTAAGACTGGCATCCTCTCTCTATGAAACAAACATACTTCACATAACAGGCTGGAAGCCTGGAAGTGAAAGTGTCCTTGAACTGTCATTTCCTTTTTGCTCTCCATTATTCTCTTCTGAAAGTATCGCAGTATAGAGGTTGTTTTACAATGCCGCTGAGACCTCATTTTATGCCGCCCCAAGGCCTAATGACATCTACTCCCTGAAGGCTAAAGGTGTTACATTCTAAATTTAGCACATATCTATGATTGTGGGAATGCCTTCACAGGGCTCTCAACAAGCAACATGCTAACAGCATGAGCAGTGCAAGCAACGGCGATAGAGCCAACGGTGTTAACTTGGGGATTATGAGCCATTAAACGCCGTATGAGTTCAGTTAAGAGTGGCAGAAAGTAGCCAGAGTGGGGCACGCTCAGATGGAATCCCATGTACTGACACGGCCAGACCGGCTTGTACTTGACAACGTTCATGTAATTCTTCTCATACAGTCAAAGGGTTTTTCTTGACTCCCATCTACATGGTTATCACCACTAATAATTGTCTTCTATCTCAAGTGAACACCCTATTTATTAGCTGCAAGATGAAAACAAATTCTCCCCAGCCTTTTAGCCTATTTATATGGCCCATCAAGGCACTCGGCCGACATTCTCGATGAGCTAGAGCTGGGAGTGATCCTAATTGATTTCCTACTAATGGCGGCAGTGACTCCTAGACTTGAGGTTAGCTGGGATAATATGGGCACATGCATCTGTAAATTGGGTCAATCCACGGGACCCATACGCTCATCTTTCCTCATTTTAATTTGTTCCTTGTCCCATCTACCTACACGGTGCAGTGTCCCTTATCCCTTCTTATGCTGTGCAAGGAAACGTAACGAGGCTTAATAACCGGTGAAAGCTCCACCTATCCAGAGCTCATATTCTAGGACAATGAACTATATTTAGCTTGGACATCAGGGGAACTCTTCGCTTGACTTTATTTCTATCACGTCCACTATGTTGGACACTCTTGGCAGAGCTTTCACCTCTGCTGAATAATAGATTTTGATGTCGGAATCACTTTGTTTGGGAAATCTGTTTCTGTGTAGCCTCAGGCACTGTCGTATCTATGTTCTGCTTTTTGTAGCAGCATCACAAGACGGAGTAATATTCAGATTTGTCTGAGATGTCAACGGGGTTAATCAAGTCCAGATGTGCTATAGTGTTCTTACCGTGATTCCTGCAATTTGGTCACACTTTACAGGAGAGTCACACAGTAATAATAAGTGCAGATGTTGACATAATGTCAGTGTGCTATGTGTGCCTACCACCTGCAAGGACAGATATAGATGTCTAAGTTATTACAACTTTAAGATGGTTGAAGTTCAGAAGCAAATACAAAAAAAACCGGAACTCAGTCCTCTGTGGTTATGGGATAGCAATATATAGAGCATGTTTTGCTATTATAAAGAATTCCATATTGTAAGAAGGAAAGGTAAAAATCACTGCTCGGCAAAACGGTGAACACAAAGATAGTTTTTCCAAGCGTGTGATGAAAGAGACTTAATGGAATACACAGTAACCAACATCTGGTCATAGGTTTTCAACCACAAAGAGGTGCACATGTACACATACTGGACTCCAGCCATCCCTCAAGGAGCTTTCTAGTTAAGCCTTACTTGAATATCGCCTTCTCAAACACAACTGTAAATATGCTGCTGATTGTTGTTGAAGTCTTTGGAGATTGTGATGGCCTGTGGAAATGGCTGGAATTCAGCGCAAGACGTATCTCAGAATGGATCGCCGTCCTGCTGTGGTTGATTTTCAGAGTGGGGGTCTGGTTCCACTTATCTGCGCTCGATTTGGCAGGTCACTTTTTTTCTCGCTGTCCTTCTAAACTGAGAAATGACCAAACGAAGAGGGAGAGAGCCAAGCAGATAATGAAGTGTTCAATTATAGGAACACAGAGAACGCATTTCAAATGGAGCTCCTCTAGCTACTTGCTCTGTTTCTGGAAGTGCCTCATTCTTTCTTTTCTTTTTTTACCGCAGGTCTTAATAAAGAGTGCTATCAAATTAAAGCTATGTATCATCCATTTATACACATAATCACTGCAGGCGGTCGCAGAAAGACGCCCATTGCTCAACTTCTTCCAGTCTGTGACATGTGCCCACAAGCCAACACGTAATCTGTCTCGATCTCGGATCGCTCTCCCTTCGTCTTAGTCTCTGCCCTGCCTCTGTTATAGTAAATAATGAATAATGAGATGTGCAGCAAAGCTGTTGGACAGTTGCAATTCAAGCTGGTTCCGTCTCGTTCCAATTACAAGAGAAATCCTCAGTGACCGACATGTAGGTGCTCCAGATGAATAATCTTATCAAGGCTTGTGGAGGATCTTTGTGTGTTCCTTCATTGTGATTAATTAATCTCATGTAAGACACAGATGACTGATTACAGGTAACAAGAACGCTTTGGCACGGGCTTGCTCTTCTTTCATCACTGACTTGCTTCAGATTCACACATGCAAAATCCACACACAGATGGGTACAGCAGGCCTGAGAGCCAGTCGAGGAAAAATAAATTCTGCAGATCCAGTCTGATGTAAACATGTTTTTCTCTCCTGTGTTTATGACTTAGGAAAAGATCAACTTTTTTTCTTTTTTCTTTTTTTTTTGCCAGGATCAGTTTTTTTGAGTTGCTATTTTCTCAGTGTGAAAACAGGTGGGGAAGTTTGCACGCAAGAGGCTGAAGAGCCCCACTACCCAATGTTCTAAATAGGACTAAAACATTCATGTTTTCTTCCAGGTGAGTTTTAATCTCTCCATGCACTCTAAACATCATAAACACAGGGGAGAAAACAATTTAAATCGCACATCGAAAATGGATCGCCGGAAATGCATTCTCACTTGCCTGTCAGGACTTCCATAGATGAGTGCTTTACCCATTAAATTATTTATTTTTCCATTCATGTATGTGTGTGTCTGATGAAATGTTTGAAGTCATTGCCACTTTAAGTCAAAATACTCCAGAAGCTCCAACCACAGCTGTCCAAACAGGCAAAGCAAAGGTTAGTTACAACTGAAGAAGAACCCTGGAAACCAATTATTGAAGCTGAGATTAAAAATACTTGTTGCTATAGTTTTTTTTTTCAGCCTTTTGTTTATTTAAAAGCATTTAGGGATTGAAAACATAACTTGTTTACTATTGAAAGGTTTGCACAAGTATGCATTCTATTGTGAATGCATGACTTTATTATCATTAGGTATAAGCCGAAATAAGATTCCTGCATTAATCACACGGACATAAATTGTTTTTTCAATAAACTCTCTCTCCTCGTGCCCTTGGGATGCAGGAAGTAAAGCAATATGTGAATGAGGAACAAGGGGTGTGCAGGGCTGCTGAGCATGATTGGTTGTGAATAACTTGGATGCAGTGGCTGCGGTAATAATGTTCTTATCACCCCTTCCATGTCAGGCTCTGTCCCTGCACTGGGTTTTCCTCTCTCCCTCTATTAATCAGTGTCGGCATGCAGCGGCACTCGCCATCCGCCTGCAACCTCAGGGAGCCTCACAATTGATTACATTGACTGGCTGTCGGAGGAGCGGGATAGTCAGGTGTCTGCTGTCGTTGTATCTGCCATCATAGCACTGTCCCCGTTTCAAATGAACATGTGTCCAGCCAAGGTGGAGGTTGGAGTTTATCAGGGCTGAGAGGAGAGAAGGAGACATTGGGCAAGGTGACCAATTTTCCCTGAAAGGCTGTTGCTGTTGTATCCGGCCCAGTTACTGCCATTTAATACCTCTGCAAATGTAAAAGATTTTGTCAGTGTGTTTCTACCTGGCTGGCTGCACAGGATGAATAAGCAATGAATGAATATATGCCAGGGTTTACAGCCAAAAGGGAGCCTTTGTGCTACAGTGAGAGCGCTGCTAATCTCAAGGGGATTCATGTTCGTATTGTTATAAGTGGTAATATTATGCCATATCCTGTATTTTCTAATGTGTGTGTGTGTGTGTGTGTGTGACTGAGTAGCTTTGTGTTGTATTGATTTGTCTATTGCTGCAGCCCATTAGTGTGCTTATTCAGCGTACGTGCAAACATTCTTTGGTGAAAAACAAAAAGAACTTGACATATTGGATAGGATCTTACCGTGTCAAAATGAATCCTTGTGCCAACCAAACCAAACCAAAGCAGCAGCAGCATCTCTGTGATATGACAGTTAATCAATGCCTGCTGTCATATTCCGTCATTCTTCTATATTTGCGCGACAAACATACACCTGCTGACAACATTCGGCCCGTCAGATGTTGAATGAGGTTCATGACGGAGATTGATCGCGATGTGAATCCCACTTCGGAGTGCCAAAGTGACCTTAAGTTGGCAGAGGCATTGTGGGTAGTTTTTATGAGATGTTGGCCAGTGTGATGGGCAGGTGGGACTACGGTGACCTTGGGCTGGCTGCCCGAGCACTATGTTGTGACCAAGGCTCCCTGGGAATCTGGAATACACTTTAGATGCAGCATGACTAATAAATAAATAAATAAATAAATACTCAGAATGACTTCTCCTTCATGCTATTTATATAAAATACATTTTACTAACTGTTGATGTGCAAATTCTTCTGTTTACAAAGTGGAACATTGGCTCCTTGTGCCACACTCCCTGTCTAGGTTGTTGGGAAAACCTTTGATACGCACATTGAAGGTGAATCCAGTAAGTCGCTACAAAGCTGATGATGGAGCGAAGAAAACTGAAGATGTCATTGAAGGTGTCACTGTTTTGTCTGTTTTGAGTTTTACAAAAAAACAAAAGGATGACAACACACGACATCAATGAGATAGATATTTCAAGGCTAGGTTTCCAATCAAAAACGCATCGCAAAGGAACTCGAGATCATGTAAAGAAAAACCAAAAATAAAATGTCAAGTAAACGCATCCAAAAATATAGACAAGACTGGTAACAAGAAAACTGGAAGATGTCTTATTTGGTTCCAATACTTTCTCAGTTGTATCTCTCTCTCTCTCTCTCTCTCTCTCTCTCTCTCTCTCTCTCTCTCTCTCTCTCTCTCTCTCTCTCTCTCTCTCTCTCTCTCAAACTGCAGATGGTCCAAGGCCGACCCAGAAAGAAATAATTTCTCTGCGGGCGTTCATGCTTCTCTTCCTCAAGCAACTCATCCTGAAGGTATATCCCACCTGTCTTCATGCCTCGCAGCCCCTCACACGGCTTGATTTTGAGCTGCACAGAGGAAATATGGAGATCGTCAACCCTCCCTGTTATCCTTTAAAACATTCTGCCGTTCTGCTCCTCGATAAAATCAGTGATATTTATTTGATATTTTCTAAAAAGGTATGTGGAAGTAAACCAGTTGTGCTTTTTCAAGTAAAAATAGAAAATGTGTTGGTTATTCCTGAAGTCATTTCTATTTAACTGTACCACACAAGAAACACTGTGATGCTTTCTGGCTATCGGCAGACATACTGTAGCATTTGGAATGTAATGACCCTGAATTCTTTGCCAAATGCATCATTTCATTTTTCGTCTGTTTTTTTTTCTATTTTCAGGACCGAGGTGTGAAGGAAGATGAGCTGCAGAGCATCCTGAACTATTTGTTGACAATGCATGAGGTACATGAGTCTATGCCTGCCGCAGGTGAATTCATTCAGCGTGTTGGTTGGCCACTTCGCTGCACTAAGCTACAAGGTCACATTTCATCTTTCAGCGTTGCTGTTTATTTTTGCCAGCATTCAAGCTTACCAGCCAGCTGAACAAATCATTTCAATTAGCAACGTATTTTTCATTGTGCAACGGCGAAACCACTGCCCCTTTACAGTTGTAAGGTGCACCAGGGGCCCAGGTGTATTCTACAATTACAGGTGATACAGTTCCCAGGCGTATACATCATGTCTTTGCTGCAGTTGCAGTTGCAGAGTCTGCACCAAGAACAAAAACTTTATTCTCTTTCTTCACCCGCTCCCTTTTCTATCGTTCGATCTTTCTCTCCTGGTTTGTCTGCAGGATGAGAATCTGCATGACGTGCTGCAGCTGGTGGTTGCCCTCATGTCTGAGCATCCAGCCTCCATGATCCCTGCTTTTGACCAGAGAAATGGAATACGGTAAGCCCCTTAGGGGACGGCACAGTTCCATTCGCTGCTCAAGCTCAAAAATGAAGAGGTGACTCCACAAAATATACCTAAGCGCCTAAACACTTGTGCTGCTGCCTTGGGCCTACGTGACGCATGAATAATTCATAAGTTCTGTGAGAGAGGGAAAAAAAAAAAGAAAAACCTATGCATGGAAAAGTAACAATATTAACATATTGATTTCACAATATGACACGGATGATCAGCCTACCCGCATGTGACCCTGTCAAACATAAATGCACACAGTGTAGCACTGCTTTTGAGTTCTGAGGAATTCATTGTGGATGGGCTGCTCCTTTCATTAGGACATTCATTTAATGTTAATGTAAATTCACTCTGATGGAAAGTGGTTGTCAGCTAACCAGTGGAGGGCCTCTTTATCAACTGTGCTATATTTTACTCTGTCAAGACGGTGCGCTGTTGCCAGCTTTCGCTGCTTGTGTCTGTTCCAGGGTAATCTACAAGCTCATGGCCTCCAAGAGTGAAAGCATTCGAGTACAGTCCCTCAAAGTCCTTGGGTACTTCCTCAAGCATTTGGGCCACAAGTAAGTAAACAGTTTCAAAAGCTGTGTAGTAGATTGTAATTACACACTCTTAAGTGTTTTTAGAATGAACAGCCCAAATGTTAACGAAGTGTCATGCTTTTAAAAATAGGTGTCCGTTAGATGTTTAAGGCTGTTATCTACTCTTGTGCTGTGTAAAGACATTGAGATGGGCTAATAGGTTCGAAACGGAAAAATCACAAGTCAGGATTTACATCCAGAGAGATGATTCTTGCCACTTTTTTTAAAAAGTGGACAATTAGACGTTTTTTGGCTCTTCTGACTGGTTGACAGTTTTGCAGATTCGGGTGTGCTTCTTTGTGGAACACCTGAATTCCTGGCGTCGAGCCCTGAAACCATTACTTCACATGAGAGAATGGTGCAAGAGGTCTAGGTTAGTGTCCCACAGAGTGAAATAAATAATAAACTACCTACGAGGACGTGTCAGCATGTCTTCTGTTTGCTGCATGTTGGAGAGGAGAAAGAGTGTCTATACGGATGGAGAGCCTGTGATTAGAAATGTGGAATGCAGGGATGGATGGAGAAGATTTGTGCTCACAATGGTAGGACACCAGGTGTTCCTGGTGCCTGCTGAATGGAGAAAAGGGCAGGCATTGGCCCGTACTAAACCCCCCCGACAGTAGCGAAAAAGGCCTATATCCTCGAGGGACATGAGGGCTTCGTGAAAGCCTGCCTTCACCCCTCACTTTAATAGCTTTCATACATTTTATACCATCCTGCTCTGTACGAGCTCTAGTGCAACTGATGCAGTGATGTTAGATATTGTAAGTTACGTGTGTGTTGATGAGTCAAATAACACATGTCAAGTATGTAGTTTTAGAACCAAATATGTTTCCTGCTGTGTGATGACCTCATCCCTCTAACAGCAGTGTATTTGTATGAACTGATACAGAGAGTGACTTTGCCTGAATTTAAAGTCATGAAAGCATTTACAACCAGGCCCATCCTCCCACTGTACCTCTCTCGTTGAGCACAATTGTAAGTTGCATCATCAGTTTACCCTTTTCTCCCAAATTTCCATAGTTATGCAGTTGAGAGAAAATGCTACTCTGCTCCTAAGTGGCCAATTTGCCAGCCTCTGCAATAACAAAAATAAATAAATAAAAAAAAGATTGGCGACTTATTAGGAAAGTCCCTGCTCGGCTCGAGGCAGTGGCAGCAGCTTTGACTTAGCATTGTGACAGCAGTCATTATGCTGTTTGCACAGGTAGTTTGTCGCTGTTGAACCCATTCACCTGTGGTATGCCTCTGTTGTATCATGGAGCCCTCCTTGGTGACAGGGCAACTTCGTTATCCTACACACCTCCAACGGAATTCCACCAATTCTTGACAGCAGGCAGTTTCTGACACTTGTCTCCAGAGCCCAGCTCCCTGTGGGTGAGAATCGGGAAGCAAGCTGACGGCACTCACTGATCCTTTCAGCGGCTTAGGGAGCTCTAAACAAGCCACTTTACCAGTATGCGTGTGTGTGTGTGTGTGTGTGTGTGTGTGTGTGTGTGTTTATCCACAGGAGAAAGGTGGAGATCATGCACACGCACAGCCTCTTCACTCTCCTGGGAGAGAGGCTCATGCTGCACACCAATACTGTGACCGTTACGACCTACAACACTCTGTATGAGGTAACAAAACATTTTCCTCTCTCCAATGTTCCAGCATTACTGCACAATTGTTTCAATCTGCACAGAATGTGTGACTGAATGTCTTCTCACCACTCCCTGCACCAGATTCTGACAGAGCAGGTGTGCACACAGGTAGTTCACAAACCCCATCCTGAGCCCGACTCCACTGTCAAGATTCAAAACCCAAGTAAGCCTGTTATGTGTCACATTGAGTTTTATTCTTTGTAAAGTATTCAGTAAAATTGACTATATATATAATATATTATATTTGCTTGAATGTGATCCCAGTGATTCTCAAGGTGGTAGCCAGCTTGTTGAAGAGCTCCGCCCCCAGCGCAGAGCTGATGGAAGTTCGACGGCTTTTCCTTTCAGATATGATCAAACTGTTCAGCAACAGCCGCGAGAACAGACGGTGAGCAGAACTTAAACCGCCTTTTACTCACCCACTCCATCAGTTATCTTGCTGATTACTGTATCAAAGAACAGAGAAAATATGGCGCCCCGTTTCCCCCTCCTTGTACCGTGTTTAAGAGGCTCCAGTAGCTACACTCGTGTTGGTGCTAAATCATCCGTAGACGTGCACATGTTCTCCAGCAGATGTTTCTGCGACAGTTGATCATTGCTGCTTACTCTCTTTTTCACTCCCACCACCCAATCTCTCCTTCTGATGAGCACACACACACACACACACACACACACACACACACACACACACACACACACACGCTTTAAAACATATTGCAATTAAATTATAGGTCTTAGGAAACCACCGACCTAAATCAACAACATGATTAGCCTAAAATGAATAGGCAGAAAGAGCTTCTTCAAGTTGAACTGTTGAATTGAAAAAAAACAACACTTAATTGGTTTTCACGTGCTTCTCTCCCCCCCCCCCCCTTTTTTTTTTTTTTTTTTTTTAAATATTTGGTCATTTTGTTTTGCTGCTGCCAGTTAAATAAACAAATGAAAATACAAATGGCCGAATGATCAAAACAATGTGTTTTAATGTGAATAACAAAATGCCAAATGACACCGGAAAGATGTTGAGACGCAGAAAGAATAATTGGCCTAAATGCTTTTTAAGTTCGATGGAAGCAGAAAGTCGTTGAAAATGATTTCTTTGAACACCAACATCAATTATAAATGCTACACTTGTTAAATATAAGAGGATCAGAGTTTACTGAGATTACTGAAACTTCTATTATCTGGCTTACATAAGGCATATTTGTATTTGCTGATTGTGCGATTGTGTGCGTATTGCAGGTGTCTGCTTCAGTGCTCGGTGTGGCAGGACTGGATGTTTTCTCTCGGCTACATCAACCCTAAAAACTCCGACGAGCAGAAGATCACTGAGATGGTGTATAACATCTTTCGTATTCTGCTCTACCATGCCATCAAGTATGAGTGGGGAGGATGGCGCGTGTGGGTGGACACGCTCTCTATAGCTCACTCTAAGGTGAGTGCAACACAGTGGAAATACTGACCTCTGCTGTTGATGGAGACGTTTTTATCTGTTTTGTCTAATCCTAACCGTTAAGCTTCTTCTAAAATGATCCTCGCAGTCGCTTCAAGCATAAATATCTGGCTGACGCCGTCTTTAATGTTGCCCTTGTTATAGGTGACATATGAGGCACATAAAGAGTACTTGGCTAAGCTGTATGAAGAGTACCAGCGCCAGGAGGAGGAGAATATTAAGAAAGGAAAGAAGGGTTTGGTCAGCACCATCTCTGGTTTATCTGCACAGACCTCTGGCATCATTGGCGCAAGTGAGATCGGAGAAATGGACGATAACTCCCAGACACCCGACAGTAAAAAGGACTATGAGAGTGCAGACTCGCGCAACCTGCTGGCTGAAGGAAAGGGGCCGGAAGAAGCTCTCGGAGGAACGGAGGATACGGTGGATGGGGTCAGGGTCGAAGTTCATGACCTTCTGGTGGACATCAAGGCCGAAAAGGTGGAGGCTACTGAGGTTAAGCTAGATGATTTGGACTTGTCCTCTGAAACTCTGGGAGTGTCTGAGAATGGAGCACTGGTGGAGGTGGATTCTCTGTTGAATAATGTTTATTGTGCTGCCGTGGAAAAGCTCAACAGTAATGTCAACAGTGTGTTGATGCCACAGTGCAGCATGGATGACCAAAATGCACCCCCGCTCATTACTCTAGATGATTACAAGGACAGCATCCCTAACAGCAACAACTTCCTGTTTGGCAAGGTGGCAGGCAGCATGGCAGACCAGCCACTGCCTGATCTCGGTACAGCTGAGCCTCTGGTACTGCCCAGCCCAGAGCCTCCAGTCCACACCAGCGCCAGTGATGAACTGGGCCTTCTTGCTCACATGACAGGCAATTCTGAGCTTGGCTCCTTACCCAGTATCCTGGAGCAGGATGAGTTTGAACTACAGGCAGCCTTGGAAGGCATCAGCTCTGTGGCCGGTACCAAAGCCGAGGCCTCCTCCACAAGGCCAGAGGTAACAGCTGCAGCGGCATCCGAAGGGCACCCCTCATCTGTTAGGACCAGCAGTGCAGCAGATGCCACAAGCAACACATCTGACACCGAGCGATCGGATGACGGCAAAGACAAGGCGATGAACAAGATTCAGACTACAGCCACCACACAGGTTGGTCCGAAGCTGAATCACTATGTACTTCATTTATGTAAATTGAGTTCTCCAGTAATATCCCATTTTTTTTTTAAGGAAAGAAATGGTAGAGGTTTGCTGACTTCACCAGGTTCAAAATAACAAGAAAAGCGTTGTCAGTGGGAAATGGAACAGCAGACGATCATGAATGCCGAAACAGAGCAGCGCCTAAGTCAAAAAGTGGAAAGCGAGGAGGGAGACCATTTGTCAGGATGTGTCGGCCTTTTTTTTTTTTTGAACACTTCTGTATTAGCAGACCCAAAGGGACCCTTTCCTTTCCCAACTCTGATTATATTAGGGACAGGATGGCCTGGTGCACATCGGGCAACATCCCTCTGAGACTCGTGAAAAGTGGGCTGCCGGAATAGTCGGCTGAGCTAACAGAAGGGCAGAAATAGATAAAGCGTTATTCTGCAACCATCGCCTGGGAGTTGTTCCTTGTTCCCCTCCTCTCCTATGAGCTTCCTCAGAGGTCAGGCTCTTTTGCCCAGACTGGGTCACTGATGGAAGGCCAATGGGGGGGTCGGGGCTTATTTTTAAACCTTACTCTGGTGTTGCGTAATTGCTCATGTTCCATTCATCACCGCTGCTTTTTTTTGCAGCACCTTGCTGACTCATTCAACTTAAATTTAGAGGTTGCATTAAGCTCGTTTTATTTTTCCTTACCCGCAGGCAGGAAGAGGTTATCTGAGGACTCACTTAAATCTGGCAATTTATCATTCAAAGTGAACAGTGTGACAGTAGCATTACATCTCATTAAGGGGGCACTATTGATCTTTGACAGACGAAGAGGATTAGCAAATGCTGATTGAATGTGCGATGCCAAATTATTTAGTTTACAGTACTCTACTGATTTATCGGTCTCCCATCAGAGTCTACATGGCCACCTAGCTACTCAAATGGAGAGGGACATTCGCGTGGACTTGGGCTTCAGGGGGACGCCCATGACGGAGGAGCAGCGACGGCAGTTCAGCCCCGGCCCACGCACCACCATGTTCCGCATCCCAGAGTTCAAATGGTCAGCCATGCACCAGAGACTGCTCACGGACCTGCTGTTTGCACTGGAGAGCGACGTCCATGTCTGGAGGAGGTGTGTGAAGGGGTTTTATGTGCACTTGAGAAAGACAGACAGGGAGGGAGGGAGGGAGGGAGGGTGAGCATAGTGCTTGTGGTGATAATCAGGTTTCCCTTTCCGGATCAGAACCAACATATTTTATTTCTGCTTTTAGACATGTATTTAATCTGGCTTGTTTTAAACATCCTATATATGTTTTTAGTTTACTGCAGAGTAAAATACCCATGTGATTTATAGAATGTGAACAATGCTTTTACCCATAATAATGATTCCCCCCCCCCCCCCCCCCCCCCTCCTTCCCCTGCAGCCACTCCACCAAATCTGTCATGGACTTTGTTAATAGTAACGAGAACATCATTTTTGTCCACAACACCATCCACCTGATCTCACAAATGGTAGACAACATCATTATCGCTTGTGGAGGGATCTTGCCCCTTCTCTCAGCGGCCACGTCTCCCACTGTAAGTGCGCCTCACTGTCTTCACTGTGGGGGGATAATGCCATCTAGTGGTAGTTTATTATAACCTTTCGGTTTGTGGCTGTCTGCGGTGTACTACAGGACAGCGTGTACCTGTCGGAAATAACACTTATTTGTGTTAATTTTCTCCAATTAATGCTTAGGACATTACTTTGGAACAGTTTGTAATTAACTTCCCTGTGTGTCATTCAGGTTTTTCTTTTATTGTTTTACTGTAATTATCAGATTTAATTAGCTGTCTTAAACTAAAATGGATTTTAATCATCTTATTTTGTTTATCGCTAGATTATTTATGCCGTTTTAATTTCTCTCTCTCTCTGTCTTAATTACTGTATTCACAACGCTTTTGTGCTTAACACTCTAAGATCTAAGAATGCACTGTCCCTGTGGACGGGTCAGATTGCACCCTTCTCAAATATTTCCCTTTGAAAATCTTTTTGTGTTTTTAACACAAAGGAAATGAGCTCCAACAAAAGTGTTGTGCTCAACCCCTAAACAAATATTTGATAAAATATAACCTTGGGTGGAGTTGGATAGTCAGCCGAACTCAGATCGAACTCTTCAATTCTAAAAATGTTGAATATTATCTCTGCCTAATCAGAGATGAGACGCTACTCACCCTCATGCAATAGTAAAGGCCCTTGCTGCTGCTGCTGCCCTCTTCCTGACCTGCCCCTGAGTGTCTCTGTCCTAAATTCAGCAGCAGAGATGATCTTGTACATTGGCACTTTTTGTATGTGACTGGTGTCTTCTTCCTCTTTGCCTGTGCAAGACGGAGGTGGAGAACATCGAGGCAACGCAGGGCATGTCCTCGGAGACCGCCATCACTTTCCTGTCCCGTCTCATGGTCATGGTGGACGTGTTGGTGTTCTCAAGCTCCCTCAACTTCAGTGAGATTGAGGCCGAGAAGAACATGTCCTCCGGTGGCCTGATGCGTCAGTGCCTCAGGCTTGGTAAGATCATGATTGTGCGTTTGCTGCTGCAGACGTGAACATCAGTCAGTGCAGTGAGACGGTAAAACCATTACGACACTGGAAAATTGAAAATCCCGTGACAGTATTCTCTTCACACACTAATAATTCCTCTAATCTCCGAAAATCCTCTGTTTGATTAGTAAAGCTAATTATTTTAAGAGTCCTTTGCTAATTGTGTACTACATTGAGGAATGTGCAGGCTTTTGCTGCAGTTTACAGCAGGCAAAAATGACACAATCATCAATCTGCAATTCACAACATGCAGAGGGAATCATTTGCAGTGCAACCGGGTACTCTTTGCAAATGGTAGCCTTTTGTGTCTGTCATCGGTGTGTGTCTCATAAGACTCACAAGGTCCGTTCTGCTCTTGTAGGTGTTTAAATGTGTCTGTGTACGTAATATAGATTTGATGAATTACATTTGAATGCAAAGTAGATAACTCCAAAAGTTCAGAATTAGTAAATTGAGTTGTATTGAATCAACTGTAAAATGTAGAATACAGTTGTTTTAGTAGAATTATTTTATACGTGAATCATATCATAGGTTTGTGTATTTGTGTCTCTTATTGTCTCGGCGTGCTTGAGAGTGTTTCTGTGTCTATATCTGTTAGCGCCCGTGGGTTTGTGTGCGCGTGAGCCTGTGTTTGCTGGGTTGTTGACTCCAAGTTGTGCTCTGGGGGATGAGAAATAGCCTTCAGACTTCACTGTGTCCTTGTTGCAAACATACAGTTTCTCATCACTGGGTTCAGTGTGAAATCAGTCTGGCTGCTGATTTCACTCTGGAACAAATAGTCATCAGAGATAACTGATTCATTTTAAAGAGGTCATGCATGTTATCAACATTTAATTTCCATTTAACTCTGAAGTGTGGGCCTGTGTGTGTGTGTGTGTGTGTGTGTGTGTGTGTGTGTGTGTGTGTGTGTGTGTGTGTGTGTGTGTGTGTGTGTGTGTGTGTGTGTGTGTGTGTGTGTGTGTGTGTGTGTGCGCAGTGTGTTGTGTGGCTGTTAGGAACTGTCTTGAGTGCAGACAGAGACACAGAGACAGAGGGAATAAGTCTTCCATTCCCAACAACAACAAGACTCAGGAATTCCTGCAAAATGCTTTGACTTCCAACAAGGTAGGATGTGTGGCCCTAGAAAAATGTCATTCATACAATGTATTATAGCCTAAGAACACATAACCCCATGCTTAATGATGTGACCTGTACTGACCTGTACTAAATCATCTCTCCTATTCAGGGCATTAGTGGTGAAAGAATTTCTATCGCGCCATTATGTTTTTTTTTTGATACTGTATCGATTCTCAAAAACACCATAGATTTAAAATGAGTAGTTTACGTGCAAAGATTCATGGCAGACCGTGGTTCATTTTGTGTTATGTTTAACCCCTGTTAAATGTTGTAACCCATTTATCACGATCGGACGGTGTCGCCAGGTTCTTGCCAATCCACAGCCCTGCTAAGGGTCGTTTATACCCCCTGTGGTACTAAGTCTGTCTTTGTGTACTAACATACAAATGTAAATGACCAGTTCCAAATTTGACCGTTTTCTAGTATCTTAAATTATGTAAAAACAAAAAGTAATAGCAAAAATGAGTTTGATTGAGCTTCGACTGAACAGAGTAGCATGCCATACTGTTATCTCTCTGCTTTAGACAGCCATAGAGACTGTCCCTAGTAACCTGTCTCCCATCAAGGACCCTGATCGCCTTTTGCAGGATGTGGACATCAATCGACTGCGCGCTGTGGTGTTTCGTGATGTGGTGAGTGCTGGTGTGTGTGTGTGTGTGTGTGTGTGTGTGTGTGTGTGTGTGTGTGTGTGTGTGTGTTTGTTGGCTGCAGGTAGAGACGATGATAGGATTATTTAATTTTTTGTCAGACAAACAGTTGTGCAATGTAATACCTTTCAATCAACAGGTTAAACACTAAAGGGGCCTTTGTCGACCGAGCTGCTGTCTGTTGAACACAAGCCCAAAACATTTGAAGGGATATATATCAAAGCAAGTGTTAGAAATATGTTACAGAGTAATGTTAGTACTTTGAATGTGTTTTCATGCTCTATGCAAGCTGCGTTAGCTGTGAGTGAACCATTTCAGACAGCAGCAGTGGACTGTGTGAAATGAGATCTTCTGAATAGAGAGGGGCATAACCGTATTGTGATTCCTCCCCACAGGATGACAGTAAGCAAGCCCAGTTCCTGGCTTTAGCTGTGGTGTACTTCATCTCTGTCCTCATGGTCTCCAAGTACCGCGACATCCTGGAGCCCCAACGCGAAACTGCCAGAATAAGCCAATCGGGCCGAAACATGCGTCAGGAGATCAACTCGCCAACCAGCACAGGTGTTGACAGCTGTGCCCTACCTCTCTTACATCCATTCTTCCTGCTCACTAATCTTAGCTTGTGGTGACCGCGTCTGATATAAATGAATAGGAGGTGTCCTTGGTCCTTTCTGATGCATTGCTGCCAGCTTGAGCTGAAAGCTCATTGAGTAAAATAGCAGGGATACCCTGCCTGCACTCCACCGGCTCACCTATGATTTATTCATGAGCTTTGCTAATTGCATCGCACAGAATTAAATGTGGAAGCAAATGGAGACTGGCGCTGGAGATAGAAGTTATGAACTTGATTAGACATCATAGTTCTCTCAGAAATGAAAGGTAGTATTTGCCTCAAGTCATAAATCATACATTAAGCCACATGAAAGGAAATCAGTGGCTGCCTACAAAGGTTTAATGCAATGTCTGCTGCAGTGCCAACTCGCTATTATGAGATGCGCGAGCGAGCGTACTTTATCAACTTCCATTCACACAAAAGGTGATGTGAATAAAAGGAACAATAGGAAGAGGAGAGAGGCCAAAGGAAATATGAGGGTGCAATTTGAAGAGCTTGGAACACACAGAAAATAAAAAAAAAAAGGAAGATGAGCAGGGAGAAGTTGAGAGATGGGAAAGAAGCAGCATGCAGGCCAACTACTGTGGGTTTTTGGGGCAGTGGAGCCAGGCTTGCTATTTTCAGCCCCATCTGTCAGTGCCCATTAGGCAAGCAATCCACCAGAGGAGAATGGGATCATAGAGGTTGCTGGGAGGAGAGGGAGGCACACTGCCGCCTTCATAAATTTCACCAGAAAATGGGGGAATTTTCCAGACGGCATGTGGCAGGCGATTGTCTGATGGACCAGGAAGCCAGACGACTTGCTGGCTAAATCAGGCCCTGCTGACCTCGTTAGGGGGGCATGTGATGAATATTAATAGAGCCGGCCTTGCATCTACTGTAGGTAACTACTGGGTTAGAGTGAACCAAAATCAGACTAGAAAGGCACCTCTGCACATTTCTGAGGATAAAAAAAGCAAACGGTTGTTTGTTGCATAGATGATGCGTTTTCAATGTATGAACAGACAGAACGCTGCAGATTTAAATCTGATTATTGGTTGACACTCTGCATCTCTAGTATATAGAGAGGTACAGTATACAGTATATTATGTGCCATAATAAGAGAGCAGCTATCTGACTCCTCTGTCACTGCTTTAAAGCAGTTCAATAGATAGCCTCCCAAGCCTTTAGGCAGGAGGCAGCTGAAGAAAAGGATTCATGTATGTTTTATTAGCGTGGAAGGAGAATAACTGAGAGAGAACCTCACCAGAGGATCAGAGCTTCCGGAGAAAGATCTAAGAAGCTGTGCTGGCCGATGGCTCTTTCTACACATAATGAATCTGCTCTTTGGCTAGGAATGTAACGCTAGCTCTGAATGCAGTTCAATTTAAGTCAATGCTATTGGTTGATTATTCAATTTTAAATCCCCATTTCTTACTCCTCTTGACATAATGTTAATTGTAGGCATGGATAGACTGACTATGAAAATATTTGTGATATGTTGATCAATATAGTGTAGGGATCAACAGAAAATTACATTTTTGACTATTTGAATCACTGAACTCTCTTATCCAATGTGGATATTAGCATTGTTCATACAGTATATTGTTGTGTGGCTGACTCCCTGTTTTCCATGTGTGTTTGTTCTACAGAAACACCCCTAGCATTTGACAGCAGTAAGGACCATCCTGCGCCGTCAGACCTCCGCATGGAAAGCTCCCTTCCCCACACGGACTCTGGGATCGGAGAGGAGCAGCTAGCCAGCATCCTTAACGGGTCTGATCTGGACCACAGCGGGGGTCTGCTCATATCTACGCTGTCCTCAGAGGTGAAGAAGTCCCAGGAGAGTCTGTCTGAATCGCCCAGCGGGGAGATGCTGAAGCCGCCCTCCTCCATCATCAGCATTAGCCAGCCCAACAAGGGCATCAATGTGAAGGAGATACTGAAGAGCCTGGTGGCAGCTCCAGTGGAGGGCTTGGAGGCTGGGCTGGAGGCGGTGTCCTACCCAGACCCTGCTGCCAACACCCAGACACAGGCCATGCTGCCCATGCAGTTTCACTCATTTGACAGGTGAGGAAGTGTCATTGGTAGTTCAGAAAATCACTGTTAAAAGAAGTGTACCAGAGGTCTGGCATGTCCCATTTACTACAAATCCGATACACTTAAACTTTTAGATCACTTTGAAATCACTACACTTCTTTGAGGCTCCATATATGATATTTATATGATATTTATGTATAATTCTGTTCTTTAAATGCTTAAATTAGCTGTTTAAATGGTCGATCTCCTTCTTAGGAAGCAAAAAATATCTACCAAACACAGACACACTATGATTGCATCCCTGACGTGCCAGACAACCTTTGCCAAGTTTAATAAATCTCATAATAAACAAACTATCATCACAGTTAACCATTTTGAAACACTGTATTTTTCCAAGCACTCATTGGATTCTAGTTATGTCTTTACAGTATGAAAATCAATGAAAATCAATTAATCAATTGTCAAATACAATGCAATGATTTCATCAAATTCACATGGTCATTACTTGGTAAATCATGCCATTAAAACACAATTTTTAGTAATATTATATGTAACTCGATGTTGACTAAAAATCTAAACTAAACTGGACTGGACAGTAAAGTATGCGGTGCACGATTTGTAGTTACGGTGAGAAGCAATAACTTGCTGAAACCCCAGTTAACTGAACTGTGCTAAAGGCAAAAGGAAATCTAGATGATCTGATACATGAACATGATAATTAATGATAATAAACGTTTGACTGTACCATCCTCTGAGATTTAACCCAACAAAAGCATTTCATGCCATAAAAGATGTGTGTGTAAGTGCTATCACTCAAATGCTGATGTTAATCCTCTGAGTTTATTTTAGTTATCCAGTTTACCACTAATGGTTTCTAAGTAGCACGCCACACATTATTCATTTCAGGCCACTGGTATTGTACTCATCCCCCACGGTAAGGAATTCCTCTGTTTGAAAAGGTCTCTGGAGCACGGAGGCACTGCTGCCGTTTATTTACGTTCCTGGATTAGATAAAACCACACAGTAATCTGTATGGATTTGGGAGTTTACAAACCTGCTCCTGCAGGGGATTTCAGGCTTCAAGCATCTGATCCCTATCTCCTATGGTTGATAAAGTTTTGAAAATCATAATTTTTCTGAAAGTAGTTTGAGTCTGTTTAGCACAAACGGGCTCCAGAGAGACTGCAGAGGACACGCCGAGTCAGAAGGAACAATGAGGCCTCCCTTCTTTTTAATGCATGCTGCTGCTGAGCTGGGCTGAGGTGAGCCTGATGAATAGGGGAGAAGATGGAGGAGTGTGTGGAGAGAGGACAGCTGAGAGGGTGGGGGTCTCCAGGGCGTTGATGACAGATTAAACAGAAGCGGCCTCACGCCACACCATGGCCAGCCCTGTCGCCCTCACCGCTCACACCCGTAATGGGACCTGGCAGCCTGAAATGAGTCGCCACAGCAAAGTGTATTATTTTTGAAATGCTTTCACACAAACCCTCCTGACCACATATACAACTTTGTCTCATGCTTTTCATGTCCCCCCCCCCCCCCCCCCCCCCCCCCCCCTCTAGCCTCTATTTGCTGTGTCTAATTGTTTGCCACCTGCCAGCGAAATGAGCTGCCAGACATGGACAGGCCTTTCATTTGTCTGTCAGGGCGACAATAGATTGGGAGTGACAACATCAAAAAGGAAAAAAGGAGGGGAAAAATGGCTTAAAGTGGAGTGCACAGGAGCAGTCGTCGCAGAGGCCCCTCCAGTACACACTTTCATAGAGGTTTGAGTTGCTCAACATCCAGATGTACATTAGACCAGATGAGACTACAGTACAGAAATAATTCAGGTTTACCGAACTTACTCCCTTTCCCCCTCTCCTTTACCAGAAGTCTCCATATTAGCTTCATTATTTGCTCTTACATATTTGATTTTTCCCATTGTTGTAGAGCAATGATAATTGGTTTCAATTACGTTTGCGTGTGGAATGTACAGTGAGCATATTTCATCTGTGTGTGTATCAATGTATTCCTGAATTAAAGCACCGTTAGGTTGGATTCCATCTGTTGGATTTATACGTAGAGGCAACATTTCTTATACTTTACACAGCATTCATCTCACACAGCCGCAGAACTCATTAATATTAACTCCAAGATTAATCCTTTCTTTATTATCTGCAACTCAATTAAGACAATTCTATTAATAAAATATGCGCTAGATAATCTATACATGATTCATGAGTACTCTGCTAATTAATTATTCATTAAAAGAGGTCCGTGCTTTATCTGCGTCCTGTAGATCAAATGTAACGTCCTGGTTATGTCAAAGAACAGACGGCTCTCTGCTGGAAGATGCACGCAAGGGATGCATTTTGGAAAGCAAGATTAATTTCACGCCGACTTCCGGCAATCAAAACAAAACACGCTCCTGATGTTCTGATATGTGTCGATGAGATTTCACAGGAGAGCAGCAGGAGATCGACTAAATAAATTATTCCTGTCATCAGTGTTCTTCAAAGCACAGCTGTATCTCTGGAGATAAAATTCCAGTTGGCTTTTAAGCTTTTCTCGCTCTCTCTCTCTTAACGGAGTCGATTTTGATCTGCTAAATAAAAAATAAAAAATAAAAAATAATATATATATATATATATATATATATATATTGTACTACTATTTTTCGGATGCTCGCCTGTTAGGTGTTTGTCATTGAAACAACAGCGTGTCACTTAATGTGTAACATAATCTACTTTTTGCATATTTCATCCATAGAGAAATTACCGAGCTATTTCATTTGTTACATAAAAAAAAACATGGTTTTGATCACTTTGAGAAACAGTGGAAGAGGATGTGATACAAATTACAAAAAGCCACGTTTGATTTGTTTGCTATGGAGTCCAGCATGTTTTGCCTCATCTATGAGATGGACTGTGGATATACAGTGTAATTGCAACATGAAATGGTAAAAGTCTGTGTTGTTTTTGTTGAGGAAGGATTTCTGGGGATTTGCTTCAGATGACAGCAGGCTTAGCTCGTGACAGAGCAGAGGCCTGGCCTGTGTCACCCAGAGTAACTGCCGGAGATTGGACAAGACATTATCTGGCACCCTCACAAACCCTAAGGCCAACTGCAGACCTGATAAGGACAAGCTCTCCTTCTCCTTCCTGTCAGGGAGCTCTTGCAGGGCCGCGCTCACTGCATCATCTTTAATCCTTGGCCAATCAGATTGCATTTGAGCAGAGGTCTGGCGGGTTAGTGGCGCGTCTGTGTTTCCTGCGCCGTTACATGAGGTCACAAGTGTAACTTTCATCTCAAGGCTCCACAAGCTTTTCTTGTTATGTTTAATTCATTACCTCGGCCGCTTTCCCTTTTAGCACAGAAATAAAAGGGAAGCCAGCGCTCATTAATGAATTACAATATGTTGTTTTCCGTGGTCTTAGCTTCTCAGTTAGAGGATTATCACCGTGGTCTGGCTGGCTTTAAGAGTCTGGTAGCTCCAGATAATATATGCTGTCTGCTCGATGTTTATATATAATGTATATTATAAAAGCAATAAACTGAAGTCCGAATAAACCATGAAGATAATTATATACATTAAGTCCAGAAGGAAAATATGTCTGTTTGTATCGAGGTGTCGCCTACATTATCCACTATACAGTGTTTATATCCAGTTGTGTGCGCACAGTGTGTGTATGCTTGTATATTTGGAAATGAAAAGGATTATACAAGTTTGTTTGTGGTACTATGTTCTTTTTGTACTCGACTTAACATACCTAATTATTTATCATGGTTTATTCTGACTTCTCAGTTTCTTGGTGCCCTCTCTTGCACATCTCCTATCAAAGTTTCTGTTTCTTCAGAAAAAGAAGTCTTCTATCGAAAACTTGTCAAACGTAAGCCATGATCCGCAAATATGTACTTTATGTCAAAAACCAGATGCTGCTCTGTATGCAGAGCAAATGCCGAATGGAAAGGTCTTGAATCTCATCCTCAACGAGCTGTAGTTCTGTCAGTTTGAACACAAGTGGTAGCTATGCAAATGTGTGTCCGTAACTACTGCCAAGTTGCTCCTGGAGAGCTGCTAATTAAGGCTGAGGATGTGTTCAGCTCTTCAGAGGGCCCAGCAGATGTAAGGGAAAGTGTAGTAGCTGGCTGCTGGCCTCTTGCCCTCCGGTTTATTTACTTCAGCCTCTTGCGTGCGTGCGTGCGTGTTTTCGTTGCTTGCGTTACGCTGACGGATGGAGTTACAGGTCAGGATGTTTACCTTTCCCAATGTCCTGACTAACGTCTGTCTGGGCATGCTCATGCTGGCAGGGCCTGAGAGCACCAAGAGACGTTGAGGACGACTACTCTCTTCTTCTCCTCTGAAATATAAATGCATTTTGTTTTGTTTTTCAGAAAGGAGGATTAGAAAGTCAACAGTTATCTTGAAAGTCAAGGAAATCCTGGATTTTTTTTTTTTTCTTCTCAAAACTCTGTTCCAGATGCTGGATTGACTGAAAGTCAGTTTTATTATGACAGCATTTGTCTTAAAGCTAGCCTGTGTATGGCTGCCGAATTAAATTAGAACCCCTGGTCCCAGGCTAGACTCCCAATTATTGTGCTCAACTACAACCTTACTTATAAAAATATCAAGGTTGTATTCACCAACAATCTGCTGTTACTACCTGCAGCACTCTGGAGCTGTTTGGGATTTAGTGTCTTGCTCGAGGGCACTTTGTTAGAAAAAATACTTGTAAACGTTGGGCATAATAAACCCACAACCTTTTCCTCTTTACTGTGCCACTCAACTGCCCCGGTTCAATCCATTTCTCATTAGTTGTTAACTCCGAAGAATTTCTGTTTCTCATATTCTAACTGTTCAGTTTAACTTGTGCGTGCATGTGTGAATAAAGTATCGTGTGTGTGTGTGTGTGTGTGTGTGTGTGTGTGTGTGTGTGTGTGTGTGTGTGTGTGTGTGTGTGTGTGTGTGTGTGTGTGTGTGTGTGTGTGTGTGTGTGTGTGTGTGTGTGTGTGTTTCCTGTAGGAGTGTGGTGGTGCCTGTGAAGAAAACCTCCCCTGGCAGCCTCACAGTTAACACAGTGGGAAGCAGCAGCAGCACCTCTGGGCTGACAGCTGGCAGCACCCCCAACATCTTTGCTGCTGCCTCTGCGAACCCCAGAAGCATGATCAACACCACGGGTAGGTCAAGCACAAGGTTACTAGAATGTGCTTATGCTTAAATTCCAGCATTCCGCCCTAGTAATGTAGTTCATTTTGAATGCAAATGTTTTACGGCGTGTTCAATTATTGCTGTTCGTTTTTCAAGACCTTGCTTTTGTCTGATGCCAGTCCGGGAATAGAAACAAAGCACTTTCCATCAACTGGGTCATGTGATCCTGCGTGCCTCTGCAGGAGCTCAGTGTTGCCACTAGATGGCCCTCTTTACCTTCCAATCGGTGTCTGCGGCGGCTCTGTGCACCGCTCAACAAATACTGCTCTCCCTCAGCCACAAGTATTCCTCCTGATCCTGAACAACCAAACCAAACAAGTCCATTTAAATCTACCTGAATTATATATTAAACAAATGCCTTTTTATAGTAGTGACAATGGTTTGTACGCACGGCTTTCCTGTGTACTCGGTGTTCCTGTCTGATTGGCCGCTAGCCCTCTCTCCCTCCCCCTGCTGTCACGTTGCTTCTCTGCTGCATTAAGCCAGTTCCACCTCAGGGCTCCTGTAGTCTGGGCCTCTGAAAGGTCCCACTTAACACCAAGAACCATTAGGAGCTCCAACACCTTTTTAATGTGCTCTATTCAACAACAACAAAAAAAAAGCCTCTCCTCTCTGAGTCCCACTAAAGGAATGTGAGAAATTTATCCAAGTCAAAGTGTGCTTTCAGCTGAAGCCACAGGCCTTCACCCAGACCCCATGACCACACTCGCTGTGGTTTTAACCTAATGATTTCATACTTCTGACTCAGGGCTGACCTTTAAATTACTGCTGTCACTATTCCCGAAGTTTGGCTTTGATACCGAAACTAAGTGGAATATATAACCATTTTTTTGCAATGTTTTATTTAGTAAGCAAAATAGTTCCATATGTTGCTGATGACACCAGCTTGAGCAACCAGCATAGGTGCACTTGGATTTAGTTAAATATGTGCTGCACGATGTGACAGTTTTATTTGTTTGACTTGAAATTTGCGCCGACTGCTGAAGTCCACTGTCAGGCCAGATTGCGGCTGGTTTTCTAACTTCCCATTCTTTTTTTCAATTCTTTTATTCTTTGTGCCATCACATGGATTTACAGCCTCTGGAGAAGAACATATTTAATTTTTTTTTTTTTTAGATTTGATCACATAACTGTGACTGTATTAAACCCAATTTTTAAATTATACATTATTATTATTACTCTTATTTAATTCATTATTTTAATATATAAAATAGTATTTTAAATATATTTGACTTAATATGTTTTAATTCCCTAAAAGTTAATCCTCTCCTCTCTGTAAAATGATTAAAGATTATTCCACATATTTAGTACTAATATTTAGTACTAATGTTTGTGTTGGTCTTCCCTGCAGGAGCAGCTGATGGTGCCCCCTCTACCTCCTCTTCCTCCAGTTTTGTGAACGGAGCGACCAGTAAGAATCTGCCGGCCGTGCAGACGGTGGCCCCCATGCCTGAGGACACAGAAGAAAACATGAGGTACAAAAGGGTCCTTACTGTTCAGCCATACTTGTATTTCCTGTGTTCATTAATTCACTCCATTCAAATTGTGTGACATATTTATGAAACGTACTCAAACGCAGAGTTGTGTATTTAGCACATTTTTCAAACGCACTGTTTTTCCTCAAAATGTTCTGCTATTTTCTGCTTTTGCTTCTCCATTGAACTGAATAATTTCTTTTCCCTGATCTGATTTGATGGATAACAACGGTGTCTAGATGCTCACCTTTGATGAAACAATTTCCTTTGCCTCTACATCAAAACAAAATCCAACATAAAAATGGAAGTGTTTTTTTTTTTTTTTTGTGAACAACATGGCGAAGTTTGTCCTAATTCTTTGTGTATTTCTGTTGTATCTTGTTGTGACCCTGACTCATCTTCCTCACTTGCTCTAATAGTTTGTGACATGCGTCCTTAGTCCTGCTCTCCCACTGACTGCTCGGAGACCAGGTCTTTCTCCAGAGTCTCTCTCTTTCTCTTTTCAGTTGCCATGGCAGCAGTAACCGACATCACTTAGCGTAACCGTGAAGTCAATGATAGTAGGCTTACTGTCTCGCTAGAGAGCCTTATATTTTAGATGAGGAAAAAAAAACAAAAACATCCAGCTGAACTGAAAATATGAGTATATTTATGTATTTTATCATATCATAATTCATTCATGAGCCCAACCTTCAAGTCACAAAACAACATGAAGCAAGTACTGCCTGTGGCTTCATTTGTCATTCTTCTCTCTATTTCAGTGCCTTTTGTGAAGTGGACCAGTGTCCACTACGCCAGGGACTGACACCTCCTGAGCTCAAACCCTTTAGCTCCCTGACAGGATTACAAGCAGCCTCCAGAGATGCAGGCCAGTGTCTTAGGCAAGGACATTTATGTTAGCCACCTAGACCCCCTGTCATCCCTCTGCTGTGTTTTCCCAGGGTGCTGGAAGGCAGATTACACTGTACACTCCATACGAATCCTAAACCAAACCTTCCCTCTTCCCTCTCTCTGTGTCTCTCTATCCCGCTGCTTTCTGTCCATCTTAGCTGGGAAAACAAGCCTCTCCTCTCCTCATGTTGCCTAGAATCTGTGTTTGTACACATACGTAGGAGCGCAGAGATATGTTGCAGCTTGAGTCGTATCTCTGCTTGTATACAGTCTTGAGTTGTATTGCTGCATGACTCCAGCTCACAGTTTGTCTGAGGTGCTTAGATAATGTCAGGCAGCAGCATGTAGTGAGTGTGTAGGAGATAAAAAAAAAAAAAAAAAAAAAACTTCCCTATGCAGTCAACTGTTATCTCATGTGCAAGCTTGGTAACATGTCACAACAAAGAATGCAAACAAACTGCTGAGAAATCCTCTTTAAATGCCAAAAAAACATAGGCAAAATTTTGACAATAAAATCGTATCTCTTATTGACATCTACAGTGATAGCAACCATGATATCGCAGACATCCGGCTTGGTTTGCATCCTCTGTGTGTTGGTTACACTCTGCACCCACTAGGACTCCGTCAGTCAGGCTACACACTAACTGGTGTTAGCTGCGTGCACTGGGTTTACTGTGAGGCCATCACTGCTCTTACCCTCAATGGAAGGGCACAACACTACCTCCCTTACATGTATACTCCTGTCAGGTGTCTAATCTCCTTGTGTGACTTTTATTTTGATGTGTTTTTATTTGACAGCATCACTACGAAGCTGGAGAGGGCCCTGGAGAAGGTGGCGCCCCTGCTGAGAGAGATTTTCGTGGACTTTGCACCCTTTCTGTCACGCACCCTGCTGGGCAGCCATGGGCAAGAGCTGCTCATCGAAGGTACAGATGTTGTGGAGTGCATTTGATTCCCCAAGCCGTGTGTGGAGTCCTGCCCCCCTTTCACCGTACCATTGCATGTACTACACCGGCTGCCTCATTGATGGATGCATACACAGTAGTAGGTGTTGACAGGAGAGTCACTATTTTGCACACAAGCTGGGAGTCTGTCACAGTCTGATTAAATCTGCTTTCCCTTTCATTCATCTTGTGACGTCTGTGCGTTTTGTCTTCCTCATGATTCTCTCTACATATTGAGGATTATTCCGAGATGTAGTATTTTTAAACATCAGCGTCTCACAGTCACAACAGATGTCATGTTGAAGTAATTGGTGGCCTTTGCCTCGTGCCAGTGATATTTTTAGTATCTTAGGTCATCCTGCTTCTTGCTGGATTTTTGTCATTTTTAGTCAATTTTTTTTTTGGGAAGTGATGTTTGTCGGATGTTTTGTGATTGTAGGACATTTTGAAATCTTTTAACTGTATTTACATTGGAATGAAAGTATAGATTCTTACAGAGCCCTTGTTAATTGTTAAGTAATGTCGAAGCGATAATGCAGTAATGGTTTGTTGATGTTAAAGTGATGTAGCATTGCAACGAAACCTGGAATCATGGATGCTTCAGCGCAAACTTGGTAATCTCTGTCACAATAAACCAGCCTTCAAGATTAATGTCCTTCCCATTGAAGCCTCGTGATTTTATTTTAAAAAGCGTTGGAGCAGTCACATTGCATATATTCAAAGTGCTGGTCTGACTGGCTTGGTTGTGCACAGTGTTTGCACACAGTGTGTGATCCTTCTGCTGCACTCCACTCTGGGCTCCAGTCACATTTCCTGGTGGTTGTGTGAAGGCTCCCGGTGCTTTCCTCAGGCCCCAGGTTGGCAGTCTTTCACAGTGCTACTTGTGCCTAACCTCAGGGACTGTCTGCCTGCATGTGTGTGCTCTGCCACTCCATTCCCAATACTTGTTTTGGCTTGCATATGCAAGGACACGCTGCCACCACACGCACACACGCTACCACACATGCGTGTGATTGTGTGTGCAGACGTTTGCCTGTGCGTGCACAGTGCGAAATTCATGTGTGGCCTTCAGTCTGCAGTTTGCACAAAGTGAAATTATATCTCTGTGGTTTCTCACTGCCAAAGTCTTTTCTTTTAAGTGTAAGCAAAACCGATATTAGTTTCAGAAGTCCATGCGAAGAATGACAGCAGGCTGGAAGAATGCATTCCCATGACTTTGTGAAAGCTGGATTCTGAAAGAAGTTGTCTGACACGTGTCCACTTTCCTGAGCATAGTTTACTTGTGTGTTTGCACCGTTTACACTGCCAGCTACTTTTAATTAAAAGATGTGTATTATTGATTCATATTATTAATTGTTGCCAGTATTATTGTGTTTTGCATAACATAATATAGAAACTATTTTATGCTGTTTTTCTTGGCTTATTTTTGTTATCAAGCAGCTAGAACTTATTTTTATCAGAATGTATTACTGGGATTTAATTTAAGCGTTGAAAGTAATCGATTTAGGGAGGCTTATGAGCTGCGTCTTAATAATTTGATGCCATTACTGTATAATATTCCATACTATACTGCCCATCCTGTAGAAATGATGAATTAAGTTCTCATCTGCAGACATCCAAAGGGCATTTCAAGAATTACTGTTTCCATTCCAGCAAGTAAAGTTCCACAAACAGCCACATGTCATTTTTCCTCCATACATCATGCATATATCATCCATATATTCATATGTAGATAGCCATGTGGGTATGCCATGCACATGTGGCTAAGGCTACTCACTCAAACTCACGGAAAAAAGGAATGCAAAATCAGGTAGCATAGCCTTGACAAGTGTGAATATGTCTGTTACCCTTTCACTCAAAGTCTGTCAGCAGACTGACCAAGCTGACAAACCAGAGCTGAGCTGAGAGTGTAACCCCACAAACAAGGTCGCGGATAGACAGCTCGGGCCTCACTGCTCCTCACCAGACGTGTTTAACCCTGTCTGGGTTTGTGAAAAGTGCACCCTTTGCCTGACATGAATTAGAGCAGGTTTATCTGACAAAACAAACCCGCAGATTCACCGCATGTACCGTAAATCTTAAACTCAGGTCAGTCCCAGTTGCAAGTGTGTTTGTCCAAATGGTGGAGCTGTCCCTCCCTCTCGTTCTGCTTTTTTTTTTTTCTTCCCCTGGCCATTCCCAGGCTCACAGTTGAAATACTGTGCTGTAGTGCAAAGGCGCTCCATTTACCAGTAATTACCAGTCATCCATCACTCCTTAGATTGCCCGAGGTCAAGCCCCCCCAGTGCCCCGTGTGCCCCTTCGCCTCACCCTATTCCTTCAACCCCCCCCCCCCCCCCCACTGCAGACGTGGTCACTGCGGCAATTATGTTGAGTGCACCCTGAGCTTTGCACTTGGAGTTGGTGGCTAAGTCCTGTGTGTGAACACTGCCGCTGTTGTGATGCCTGCCGCCTGCTTCTCGCTGTCCCCAGAGTGGCCCAGCCTGCCGGCGCATTGCCCCACAATGCCACATTCACCCGTGCCTTAACCCTGCCCTGTTTACAGGAAAGGACTGGCAGGCCGTGTTTAAATAGAATGCATTTAGTTTGTCTACCAGCACAAGGCCAGGGTCAGTTGGCCACCTGACTCCTGTGTCAGACTGGACTGACTTATGGCTCAGCATGTCACTGCTATAACAAGAGGGTCAGCAGTGGCACTCTGTGTACAAGAGAAGGGTCACATCCTCTCAGAGTATTTGCAATGCGCTCCCTCGGACACTCTTCGCTCATGAATAGAGGCAGGGGTGGAGATCGGCGACCAAGAGATCCGTACGTCCAGAGTGCTGAATATTTAGAATTCTTTGTTACATTGCACAGCATTTAGCCAAACCGAGTCAATTCAATGTTAATATCACGCTATAATATTAGCTTATATATTTTGTTGTTGTCCAGTATTAGTCTCTTTATTTATTTATTTATTTGGTTTATTTGATAAGGGACACATTAATAAAACCATTGCTGTAAATGTGCCGGAGTTAGCCAAGAGGCTATTTTTCATCTGTAGTCCCAAGGCAAGTAAACCTAAAAACAGAATATATGTTGCATATGTCATTAAGTTAAGGTCTGTTTCCCTCTCTAAAAGGTGGTCCGATTTATATACTGCATACTATTGTGTCACTCCCTGAGAATCATTGTGAGTACAACCAATAGTGCCACTAATATTAGGATTCGTGTGTATGTTGTACTGTACAATGCACAACAAAGTGCAACGACGTTAACTGAAATCTTAGCTTAAGAATATTCAATTCTCTCTGATCGACACCCCCGTCACCCATGGAACAATGGCTGCTGTGTGGCACAGAGTTAAACTCCTGCCAGCTTTTAATGAGTCCTGGAGAGTTGCATTCTTCCCTTTACTTAATGACTGCACCTTTTAATGGTTCTCGCCAAGTGCAACAGAGGGAGTTGGAGGTGCAGAATACGAGACCAGTTGCAGCCATTGTTTCTGCAAATGAGCTTTTCACACCTGCCCTTGTTTCATTAGAGAGTTGTCTGCTTCTGCGGCTCACCGGCTACAGAATGGAGATGAGGAAAGAAGCTGTGAATGTGTGTGTTCACTTCCGTGTGTGTGTGTGTGTGTGTGTGTGTGTGTGTGTGTGTGTGTGTGTGTGTGTGGAACATAAACATGTGTTCATCTGTTATGTAGCCATGCAAATTATTATTTTTACAGTTTTATGAAGGGCAACTTGGAAGCACAATTTAGGGGTTTATAAATTCTTTAGCACTGCCTGACATTGACCTTATGCCAAAAACAATATAGCTTCATCCAAGTTCTAAACTATGTGTCAGAAATTTAAACGTGATTATTTATTCTTAAATGATTATCTTGTACTGTGACACGACCGATTATATTATATTATATTATAAGGACTGATTGCACCCACGGCTATACTGTGTTATATACTACCTTTATAGTTAATATATAATTCTGTTCTTCTGTTTTGTCTCTACAGGTCTCGTGTGCATGAAGTCAAGCACTTCGGTAGTGGAGCTCGTCATGCTGCTTTGTTCTCAGGTGACTTTTTTTTTTTTTTTCTTTCTCCTCCTCTTCACAATCCTCTTTCTCAGCCTCTCTTTGTCTCCTCCTCTAGTTCCCCTCCTCGCTTCCTTTCCCTGTGTAATATGCCTTTATCTGCTACTCCTCTCTAGATATCATTTCTGTCAACACTATGTGGATGTCAGCTTGAGATTTGTTTCAAATTGGACATGGTCAATATTACATTATTTCACGCACCTCCAATTTTTTTTAAATATATATTTTAAACACAAAAAATAGGTTCAGTCTTTATCCTGTCAAAACTGCTAATACTTTACTGTATAACTTCATGGCTAATGCTTTGTTAAATGCTGAGAGCACTGTCGAAACAAGCTACATTTTTGATTTGAAGATTTCTTTTGTAAAATGTTCCACAAGCAAATTGTCCAAACCGATGACGGCATGCCGACACTAACAGCTCTCTGAGAATCCAGGGACTTTCTCACTACACCCCAGAGCTTTAGTCCAGAGCCCTCCTTCAAAGAATGAGTCCCACCTTGTGCAACGCTGCTAGTGACTGATCACCTCCGACCTGACCCTCTGAATCTCTTGTTAAGCCCTTGTTTTAGAGAAGGTCAAAGCCCCGATGTAGCAGTTAGAACAGGAGATATTTAACATACCTTCTGTCAGCCCATCAGTCTTGCGTCGGGAGCCCATAAGGAAGCCATTACTTGGTGCCTCTTTGTGGATCCAGACTGCAGGGCCAGAGCCTTGAGGAGGTGGATTGCCACTATGTGCGCTCCGTGGTATCCGCAGTCCAAAGCCCTCTTCAGCAGGGAGCTCAGCCTCTGTTATATGGAGGCCATTATTCAGGGGCTTTCCTCCAAAGAACGTACATAAATAGGGCAGCCAGCATTGAGTTATTGTTGCTCTTTTGAAGGTTTTTGACGGGCTCCTTTTTGCACTGCTTTTCTGTCTGTGGAGTATCTGTGGGAAGTTGCTTTTTTCAGCTCTTGGATTTATTGCAGATGAGAGCGTCAGCATGCTGTTAGGGGTCTGAGTCCACCCCCCCCCCCTTTACACAGATAGCATTACTGCAGCTCCAGAGGTTCCTGCCATTAAGGGCTCTAGGGATGAAATCCAGGCTGAGATATCGATCAGACAGCGAGGGCTTGAAACTGGACCGTATAGCTTGGTGTCCTTCTACAACCTTTCAAATAAAGATGAGCCATTGCTTTGTATCATAATGCTGCTCGATCAGTAATGAATCCAGTCATGTTGCCAGCTAATATGAGTTTAAAATCACTCTGTAATGATGGATAATTGGTATCAGTGTCCTCTATCTTACTTCTTCTTTCAGGTGACAAAGCTGATATGTATGCAGAGCTGTTTTATCACAAGCAGATATGTTTGCTCTGACTGATAATCACATTGTCATATACTCCTAAATAATGTCTTTGGTGTTACATACTGTATCTCAAGTGCTTTCAAAAAGCCCAACAAGTCTTCTCAGATGCAGGATGAGCTGTGGCTGACATCATTAAAAAAAATGCCAACTTCAAAGTATCCCTCACATATTTCAACATTAATGTTTTAAGACAGCCAGGAGGGCACTTAACTGACCTTTACTCCCTCTCTGTTTTGTGACCTGTCAGTTTTATGAATGAATTAGTGCTAATGATCTGCCTTTTTTTATTTATGCATACTAATCGCAGCAATCATCGTGTGGCTTGCCACGGTTGCAGACACTGTGTGTCTCTCCTCAGCCTGGGCAGCTGAATGAAAAGGTCAAGCAGCTCTGTTTCTTGTAACAGCTTAAACATACAGGGGGGGGATCTAGAGTGGAGCCTCGGAGATTTAGTGAGGGCAGGCCTCCAGATGTGGAGAGTATAACGGAGCACAGCAGAGCAGATAAAAGCAAACGCTCCTGCACACTGACAGGGTGGATTGAAACGCCACAAATACGCGGTGCCCTGTTGAATTTCAGGAAGATGAAAGTGGGAGAAGAGAAAATCTTCTCAAGGCCAGAAAACTGTTCTGTGGGTTGGGAGTTGTTGGGAGTTTAGGTCCGACATAAAGGTGGTGGTTTTATTGAAGATGGATGGAAGAATTGTAACGTTGTTCCAAGTGAACCTACGGCATCGTCATTTCTAAGTGTTGCGTGTTGCTTTTTAGCAGCTTCCAGCAAATTGTTTGGTATTCCACACAAAAGTTCTATGAAGCACTCTTTAGTTTCACCGCTCTCATTAAAATTGTTTCTAGCAGTCGCAGGCAAAAAGAAAAAGCTCAGGCAAACAAATTGTATACAACGTGTCCAACGCCAAATACAGTGTTAGCAAGATCCTTTTCCTCACAGTAAAAATGTAGTGACTAGTTTAGTAACCGTTGGACTTTCATTTGTAAGCTCACCTGAAACATGACCAACGCAAATGTTGCCCACGCCTGCTGAATATGTAAGTAGGTAACTGTTATTGTTGACCTCGCCTGCCCTTAAAAGGCCAACAACTTAATTGATGCACATTCAAATTAAATAATGAAAAAGAAATCCAAGCTACTAAAAAAACTTCCAACCGCCTGCCAGAGGTGTTGCATTCTGGTCATGGTCTGCATTTACATCAAGGACCACATCTCTTTCTCTTTTTTTTAAGCAGTTGCATGTCATGTCTAATTCTCTTCAAATGGGCAGCAGAGGAATCTCATGCAATCAAAGGCAGCCTCCTCTGGGAGCTCTGTTCTCCAGTAAAAAAAAAAAAAGAGAGCCTCTGAAGTGCTTTCTCAGCTGTCAACAAGCATAGCTCAGACAAGATACCAAATTTGACTAGTTCATGCTATACCTCCACTGACCTACTGCCATTTTCCTGGCAACGCCCCAGTGTCACATCTGCCTTGATTTCTGTATTTATTTTTGTCACGTGAGCGTGGTGCAAGTGGAACCTCAGACGACTGGCTGTACGTGATCCCTGTCCAAATCAAAAGCAGCTTATTCCAGGCAGATACTGTAGCAGAGGAAGGGGGTCATGGGGAACATTTGGATACCAGATGCTCAGCAGTTTGTCAGCCCCATCTCCCCGACTTAACGCGTTGTAGGGTCAGACTGCGTACTCTTGCGTGAACCTGTATGTGTCAGGCACGACAACTGTGTACAAAAACACATGCCCATACGTAATAATGTCAGTTATTCTGGTACTGTACACAACAAATGCTGCTTACCTTGACCAGGCATTGACATAGAAAAAGCAGTGGATCACTGTTTCGCATCTACAACTACGGAGTAAAACCGCCAATATAGTCTTTCCGTTGAAAATGAAAACATTATTTTCGGCAAATTTGAAAGGGATAGTCTAGTTCAAAGGCTCCTTATGAATGTGAATAGTTTACACATTACTACATTAGTAGCCCTCAGGACTGAAAACCTTTTTCCCTTCATTTTCCTCTGTTTTTTCTCCTCTTTTGAACTGTGGCCTTCTCTGTTTTCTCTTCCATTTGCACCTCAGTGAGGGTACAGGAGAGCTGGATTTCCCACAGTGAAAGGCACGCTCTCAAACTGTTTTTTAATCATTTCCAGAGCATGTTGTGAGACAGCAAGTGCTAGCACTCTGGCCCAGGGCTGGGATCCCTTCCAGGCGCACACTGCAGGGCTCAGTGAGCCTGCTCAGTAATCTGTCACTGTAAGGGACAGAGGAAATGGCTGTATTTAAGTGAGAGGATACAGTTTCATCCCACAATTACATCCCTCCTGTGTGTACAGTTCTTTTCACATAGGAAGAAAGGGTGGCCTCGCTGGCTGTGCAGGAATTTAACTTTTTATAGCCACAAGCCTTTTGTCTAAGGGTAGATGAACGAAATGCTTTGTTTACCCACTTGAATTACAAAGTATGACATGTAATCTAGATTACAGTTGCAATATGCAATTTGGATGGTGAAATGTGAATTTTGCTGGATCAAAATGGTGTTTTTTTTTACTGTGTTTTACTTGTTTTAAGTAAAGCTGTTTGAGAAAGTATTCTTTTAGCTTTACTGCCTTTTTGGGTAAACCTTGCTACACTGACATGATTTGTTCTCAACCCATATCTTATATTGATTATAAGGATGTATTTATATTGTGCTTTAGAACTTTGAATAAACCATTTACAGCCCAAAAACTACACCCAAAAAACGGAGCTCTTCTGTAAGTAACGGATCACAAATTTGTTTCATTTCAGGAATGGCAGAACTCCATTCAGAAGAACGCTGGCCTGGCTTTCATTGAGCTAATCAACGAAGGAAGGTAAATGTGTCCATTCTCTTTAATACATAAAGTCAGCCAAGCAGTCTTTTATTTGTCCTTCCGTTTTAAGTATGTCCTTTAAAAATAAATGGATTATCTCTAAACCTCTTGGTGACTGCTCAGTAGGGGTCAACGGTAAATACGGTCGTGGCGATGGATGAAGTAAGAATATCAACTGAAGCGCGGTCACCCTCTCCTATCGTCTGCCTTCTTATATCTCCGTCTGTGCGTGTCATACTGTACGTCCCAGTGTCTGCGTTTCTCTTTCTGTCCCCCTCCCTCTTCCTCTACGTCTCTGGGTGTGGCCAGACTCAGGGTTTTTCCACGGAGCAGATCAGGGGCGGCTCAGCCTCCTTGCCCATCTGCTGACCCATCTGGCCAGACCTTCTCCATGCCCGGGCTCTTGCCGCAGCCCAGCCATGCTTCTCTGAGTCCCCTGCTGGCCCTGGAACAAAGAGCTTCAGTCAGTCGGGCCACACGGCGCTGTCCAGGGTGCTGCTGACGGATACATAATTTCGCAGTGTTACTCAAGTCTCTGCACACCTGCTCTGCCTAACTAGACAGATCCAGAGGTAGCGAGAGTCTGGTAAATCTGTTTGCCTTACAAGGCGTGGCCGACAAAGACGTTGTTCCTGCTGCATGTGTGGCAACGGATACATCAGGTAGTTGTGTGCTGTTCCTCTGTTTCATGTTGCAGCTGTTTGAAAGCAAAGCCACTTTGCAACATACTGAAAATGCCCTGAACTGTCTAAAAGTAAAGGGATCACTTTACTTGATTACTACCACTGGGCCTCTCTTGTGTGACTGTAGCTGTAAGTCACTATCTATGTGAGAGCGCTGCCTTAGGTTTACTGTTGGTACAGTATTTACAGAGACATGCAGTGTCTTTTTCTTTATGCACACAGCTCTGTTAAGACAGTTTATTAAAGTCTCAAAAGCAAATAATGCAGGGATCACAATGTTGACCCTGAAGAACAAGACAAAATATAGGGTCCTGTGAGACACAATCTTAGAATACACAAACACATTTTGCACTTCCAAAGACCAGTTTTACAATTCTTTTTATTGTTTACAGCACAAGCAACAAACTGTCAGGTTTTGACTGGGATTGTCAATGATATTAGGTGACAACCTCTGAACAAAGAGTGTGATCACCTGTATTGATTAGTGTTGCCTTTCTATAAAATATGAGCACAGAAGTGGTTTTTCATTCAGTCTCCAAATATCACCCGTCAACTCGCTTTCTCATCTATTCTTGGTTTCGAAACAAAGCTTGGCGTTGTCAGCCTCTGTCTTTGAACAGTTGAACGTCTGTCTATTAATGACTGCTTGTCAACAATTAAAGAGGCAATAGCAGCTGATGAATGCAGCCTCGGGATTACTGCCTCTCCTTGGGACAAGAGGGAAATTACAATCTGTATCAAGCACTGGAGAGGAACAGGGGCTGCTTTAATTAAAACAAAGCTAGCCTAATGGTGTGTAAAATGGCATGTAATCTGCACACAGTAGCCAGGGTGTTCTCAATTATTAAGGATAGCGGAATTTAAATGTGAATGTGGGTGGAGACCATGGAGCCTCCAGAGTCAGCCATGTGAGAAGTTGTTCACGGGCCTGACTCGTCAGCAATACAGGCACTGGGTTGATGTTCTGGTCAGTGGGAAGGGATGCTCAGTCAATCAGCAGTATGCCAGACAAGCTTCAATGCTCTAATGACACTCCATTCCCTCCTTAATGCTACAGAGGGAACTGTCACTGACCTGCAGCCTTGCAATATAACACAGACAAATGATGCTGTTTACTAGTCTGCTCTTTCAACAAGCAGAATGTTGCACAATCCTGACTAGCTATATTTTGCCTTAACCCTGCTCCTCCCCTAGAGGTGTCATTAGGACAGATTGTATCTCATAAAGAACTGGATGTTTCCGTATTAATGATATTTTGTGTGTAAATGTACGCCGTTTCTCTGGAATATCAAAGGTTGCTCTGCCATGCCATGAAGGACCACATAGTTCGAGTCGCCAACGAGGCCGAGTTCATCCTGAACCGACAGCGAGCGGAGGACGTCCACAAACACGCAGAGTTTGAGGTATAAACTGTGCAACGCTTTAATGCAGCCGAACCGAAATGGTAAAGTTGGGCACAGAGTCGAGCTACTGACAAAATATTGCACAAAAGAGAGTATAACCAGCAGTGAATAGCAGTATTGCAGATCACCGGTTCTCCAAACTCCAATTTTACTATCTTCTGTGAAAATGGAATATATTGTCAATCCTCTATGGAACTCTAAATAACAGTAATACAAGTTATGTTAATTGATAAAAACAAAATATCCTTCAGGTGTACATGCTCAGTAATTGTGTCCTGCTGAGGATTATCTCCTGACCCCTACAATTCCTATCAAATAATTAAATTGCTGGTAGCAAAGTGAAACACAATTAATATTAATTTAGGATTTTCATATATTTGCCAACCAACTCACAGGACAGCCTCCTGAGTCTGTATTTAGCCTGCCCACATCAAACCTCTCATATTTCATACATGAAAGGAAAAGCTAACGAGATTTAAGCAATGTTGGAATATGAATTTTCTTGCAGTAATCAGTATTTAGCTTTTATATTTCCCTAATCTTTGTCTTTTATAGAAAATACGAGAAAGAAAAACGCGGCCCTTGTCATTTTTCAGTGCAAGCCGGTCAGCAAATTAGCACATGAAGCAAATAAATGCCACAAAGATTGATAGCAAAATATGAAGAAGCTGTGCTGTATTAAACTAGTTTGTTTGGTTATTGTAGAACATTAGATGACATACAATCACACACACCTGCACACACACACACTCAGTTCACCGCCTCTGTTAGCAGCGGGTACATGTGTGGAGTGATGAGTTTCTTATCTGGGAAAAGCAGCCATCCTCAAACAGCTGCTTGATATACAGTTCTTGAGGATCCTTGACCTGCTAGATAAACTGGAAGAGACGGCTAGATATGCAATGTCAGTAGAACGGGGAAGTGTACCTGGCCCCATCCGTTCTGTCTGCCAACGCCAGACAGCCTACACTTTTCATCTAAGCCTGATGTTACTTTATTACCCACTCTCCAAGATTGAAGATTCAGGACGCAGATAAGACATTTTTACAATTAAGTTGGTGTCAGGGCAAAGCGTCATATGCTTTAAAGTGATAAATAACGTTTGATATTTGTCACTGCGTCACGTGGTGATGTGAGTTGACAAGCGGAGATTGAGTTATCCGCCGTATGAAGAATATGTTGAAGTATAATATCTGACAGAATTCAAATTTGAAACAGGGAATTCAATTAACTTCCAGCTTCTGTTAGCAAATTAGATTTTGAATATTAGCAAGGGTTCCCCCAGGGTGGCATAGTGAGACAATCTTGTTTTAGCAGCAAAGATAAGGTCAGATGTGCTCCTCTAGATTACTTTTAGCCACCTGGAACACTTATAGAGTTGCACTGACTTCTGGAAATTGATTTAAAGCCAATATCGCCATTTTTTCATATTGAGGCCAATTCATATTTAAATAGATTAATTTAAATAGATTAATTTAACCCTATCATTTGGATATCAAACATTATTTGGACTAAGGTATCATCACTATTCTTATTTTTTTAGGTTTGCATTTTACAGGAGGCAATGTGTCCTCATGGTACATTTTGTTCTGGAAAATGACTGCAGGCATTTGACACCATTCCTATACCAGGAGACAATAACATATTCCTAGATATATTGGCAGTGTAGATTTGTTAACCTTGACAGACTATATTCTTTGTGGATCTATTAGAGTATTTTCCTTTCTCCTCTAATAGCACCATCCACGGCTACCTAGCGGGGAGCCTCATCTGTCCGCAGTTAGGGAATGGACTGCCTTCATGTGCTCGCCATGATTTACTGCACTCCTCCAAGGGAGCAGAAATATATCTCTCAGCTGTCCACTAATATCTTTATGCACTCAAGTGTGTTGAATGAAGCCATAACATTCTTCAGTGTGACAAATGCTCCATTAGAGGGAATATATTATTCTGGCTTTATTCAAGTAAAACATTCTCAAATGCTATTAGTATAACGTCAGGCATCACTTTTGGCAGTGGATACTGTACTGAAAGTCATAAATATACAACAAGGTTCACACTATATTTTTCTTTTTTCCCCCCCTTTTGTTTTAAATCTCAAATTAGTCCAACTGTGCCCAATATGCTGCTGACAGAAAAGAAGAAGAGAAGATGTGCGACCACCTGATCAGTGCCGCTAAACACAGAGACCATGTGACGGCCAACCAGTTAAAGCAGAAAATCGTCAACATCCTCACCAACAAGCACAGTGCCTGGGGGACCCTGGCCCAGAGGTAAGCCCTCACACTTGTACAAGTTCACCTTCGGACCAACGTGGGCCCCACTAAGTCTTGAACGTGAACCATAGCTGCTCAACCTTAGGTCCAACCTAGAGGACAGAAGTTACCTCTTCACAAAACTCTGCAGTGATGGGATTGGACCACCAGTTAATGTCATTTTCCCAGGATCCGATAGGGTCAGCGATCAGGTCAGCAAACGCAATTACAGTGTGGAGTGGCTTAATCCCCTGGGGACAGCTGATTGGCCAGTCTTCCGACAGACCGGGATAGCAGAGGGGGAAGAAGGGGGTTGGGGTGTTTCTGCAGTGTTGTCCAGGCATTCATTGACCCGCTCAGTAACACAGCCCAGCACCTGGTGGTAGTTGCAGACTTCCCCATGGGCCCTGTTAAAATAACCGCGGGCTCTCCTGCTCTGCCTCCCACTTCTCACCTGCATCCACATGGTCCCACAGATACAGAGTGGAGTGGCAGGATCAAGAGCTAGCTATAATGGACAAACAGACGTGTTACAACATACTATTGTGTGCTGAGCTAAGAGCTGATCATTTTAACATGTATCTGTTGTTACAGATGTAACAGCACGTCATCAATTGTCATAAAGTCTACATGGGGAGCTTCAGTCGCTGCTTGCAGACTCTAAATCACAGGATTCAGATGCAGAAATGTGCAGTCAGACAGCAACATGTTCACCCAAACAATAATTAGAATACCTAATTATGCTGTGAGCTGCATTCTGCAAGACAAGGCCCTTGAAAGGCACAGACCACCACTGCTGATTTGCCAAAACAAATGTAGCCGCGTCGCTGAAACGGTAGCTTTGGTTTTTATTATTACATTTTGAAAATACAATGCAGATGTTCAACCGTGGTTGCTGAAATTGGGTTTATTTCATACTGTATCTTATACCATATAATATTCTGGCTGGCGTGATTATTTTTTACGGCTATAGTTTGTTTTTGACTTGCAGTAAAGTTCAAAGACTTTCTGTCATAAGCAGCTACATTCTGTTTATTTCTTTATAGATTCATTAGATTATGCATTGTGGCACACCATGTCTACTTACTTCATGAAATCAAATGTTTGTATTTTGGCATTGTTCACTCTTTTTTTGTTTCTATGCTATCAACGTGTTGTGATTCATTTCTTGGAATGGTCTAACAATTATGTTTAGTTTTTATAGATATTGTCAAATGAAAAAAATGTTTAAAAAATAATATAATATGTATATGTGTATATATGTTGGCCGTGACTGAGAAGGCTGCAGTATAAAACTGGCTGCACCATAGCAGTAGCACCAGTGACAAAATCTATTGCATTGAATTCTGGGCTCATGTTCAAATATTTATGGAGCCCCTCAGAGGCATAGCATTTGCATTGAAACAAAAGGTTATTGAGCGTGGGTGCATTGTAAATGATACCGCAAAACTTCCAACAAATTCAAATTTAATGGTAACCTGCTGGTGAAGAAAAATGATGCAATATGCTCACAAGCTCAAGGCAGTGTTGCAGTTCAGCAGCTTAGTCTTATTCAATGCTACATTAACTTTCCCATTTATGCTGCTCTTGTAAGATATAAAGCCCTCAAGCATTTTGAGGTGGCTGTCTGTTATGTCTGTCTCTGTGTGTGTGTGTGTGTGTGTGTGTGTGTGTGTGAGAGAGAGAGAGAGAGAGACAGACTTATCAATGTTTGTTTTCGCCATCATGCACAGAAATTGCTTTGCCTTTTACTCCTAAGTTCTGCCTGGAGACATGCCAAAAGATATTTGTTTTTTGTCTATAAACAAAATTATTCTCAGGCATGCAGGGGGCAGAAACTAGTATAACATACACGTTCATAGTTTACCAGTCTGTGTTTTGAGCGGCGCTCATTAGAATATGATTTAACCATCTGACTTACCATAAGATCAATCTGCTTTTGTCTGAATTACAGACATCTGCACATTATCTGCATCTCTGACATCCATTTTTGAGTCGTTCTCTTTGTGGCGACCAGCGTAAGACACTGCGTCGCGGCACCGACGACAACAGCTGACGAAAAGGAAATATTCAGTGCAAGGCTTGAAAACAGCTGCTCTGCAGTCGTGCGATCTGAGTGAAGAATAAGCAGATCGGACCCTATGGTGCCCTGTTAGATCATACTATATGCTTGCTTGATGATGAATGTCCCGCTGTATAGAGTCAGCATGGGAAAATCAATACTCCTCAAATTGAAACAGTATAGGGTTATATTGATCCGCCGTGCTAAATCAAAATGAGGAGGCTTTGATACATCTCTCCAAGACAGCTCCCTGCCCAGTAATGACACACTATCAATTTTAGCTTTACACTGATAAATCAAGTTGAAAATTGGATGTCAGAGTTTTTTCCAGGGAGGGAGTGATTTTTCATGCCCTCTGGTCCCCTCTGCTGTTGACCTCTGAACCCTGCCAGTGGATTATAAAGTTCAGGCTCGTCTAAAGTGAAAGTAGATGTCAAGGCGAGGTTGATGAATTCATTGAAGAATAGGGTCCACCACTTTTGCGGCGTAGGACTGCCTCACTGTGATGATACTATAAAGTCGCTCTCATTCTGCAGTTCTCTCACACTGCTGAGGAGTAAATCAAGAAGCAACTCTTCAATGTCTCATACACCTCAAAAATCTGTAACTCATTAAACGATTTAAATAGACTTTGAGAATTATACAGACGGGTGTATGTGCCAAGTTTTTTGCATCCTTTTAATGTTGCGTCACAAATGTTTTTAAAACACTTGCACAGCCAATGTATTCTTTATAGATACGCAGATATCCAGGCACACCTACGTACAGGTGAAACTTACAGTAAGCTGCAATTTCCTTTCGTCATTGTCTACCGTTCACTCTCCAGCACTCCTCGGTTACTAATTGTTTCGACACAACCACCTTAACAGAAATGTAAAAGGGGCTGATGGAGACAAACCTCCCTTTGTTCCCATGCAGGCGTCCGTGTTCACATCAGCAGCATCAGTGACAGGTGACGGAGGAGCCTCCGCTGGCCCCCACAGCAGACCTTAACCTTACCTGACTAGTCTATCGATTGTCAACATTTCTTCTGTATAATTACTTTTTTGTAGCAGAGGAGAGAAAGGAAAATGGCGGCATATATTGATCTGTGGCAAGGCAGTGAAACAGCCGTTTCCCTTGACTAACAGTGAGTTTCATCTCTCACACTTGATGAATGGTAACAATCTGCCTGTGGATAATAACTTTGTGATGGAATGAACCTTTTTACTCACGATGCGCACGGAGTATTTGGTCTCGCCTGGAAGGGTTATCAATTCTAATAGAAGTCCTCGAGCACAGGAGGGGGGCACCTTTATAGCCTCAGAGGGTTCGAGGTCTGATGGCCCCTCTGGGGTGGAAAAGAAAGGCCAAGGTCTCTGGTTGGTCCTGATAATAAAAACCAAAATCATTCTGATAATAAAATGGATATAATTCAAAAATAGTATTCCTTTTGACATCCAGTGTCGCAAAATATGTAACTACTTCACTTTTTTTAAATAAACAGATTCTTGTCATCGATGTTTAATATTCTGTTACAATTACTAAGAATATAGTAGAATGAGGTAATCCTAGAAGCCATGTTTTGCTATGGTTGCATGCAGACTTTAGAGGTTTCTACTCTGCCCACTCCTCCAAAGCTATTTTTGGTCTGACCCAGTCCTCTGCATAGCATCTTTAATTCTTCAGTCAATAAAACGACGCCCCTTTTATAATAGCTTGCGAGTGATAATGTTTTTATTCTTCATTTAATTAGATCTTACTCATCACATGATGCTCCTTTTGTTCTTGCAAGCTGATATTCTCTCTGCTTGCATTTGTTCTTGACCTACAGCAGGCTCTAGTCCCGTGGGGTACTCTTAACCTTGCACACTGTGCTAATTATCTCTGGAAAGAGGCCCACTCACACAATCATCAATTTCGCCCGGGTGTTGAAATTGAACTGGGCACGGTCTGACTGTGCCCCATTTCCGATGAAAGATGGGGATCCACAAAGCTGGCGATCCATGGGAGTTCACCAACAGTACAGTAGGGCTCCTCATCCTTCGTCTGATCGCGTACGTCTGTCTTCATTACACCAGATGACCTGGAGTTAATCTTGCTGCTGCTGTGTTGTTTCCCTTTCGTCTTTGTCCAATACCCATTCCTCCCTGTGTCTGTGCTCTATCTCTCAATCTACAAAAGAAAAGTCATATCCGATAACTAGACGCATTTGAATCTTAGCTTGCTCTCCGCACGTCTGCAACAGCGTTGAGCGTAGTGATGATAGGCAATGGCGAAATTTCAGAGATGAAAGTCTTCTTACCCTCTGCGGTAATCCGATCATGATGGCGGCCATATAGTCACTTCACACTTGGATTCAGCAGAGGCATGATCAAACTTGATGTGTTTTTATAGAGGAAATCACTGAGTATTTTTTTTTTCTTAGTTTTAAGGTTACTTTGAAAGCAGTGGGCTGAGAAATGCTCATCACCATATGGTTTCCAGTCACAACTTGTTCATGCACAGTGCCTTTATTTTATTTATTTAGTATTATTTTTTTTATCCAGCAGCAGTATGTTGAGGAATGGGCTGTAGAAATGCTTACCAGAAAGAATGCAATTGTTGACAGACAATGTTTTTAGAATTTCCTCGCTTTGGTTTTAGTGTCTGCTGGCTGCCTGATGGTTTTCTGTATCATCACAGACCCGCATATCTGGTTGTCATTTTAAAGGCATCAAAGGACCGGTTCCATTAAGTAATGTGATTTAGTCAAATGACAGTTGTTTTCCTACATCTCTGTACTCAATAATTCTGTTTGGGCAGGTAAATGTTAAGGAGGTAGCAATGAACTACTTCTTTTGTTTATTTTATAGTCAAGCATTTATATTTTTTTGTCTTATTTTATTTTTCGTCATGACTTTTACACCCTTGCATCTCAAACAAATTCCTCATGTACTGTGTAGCTCGTAGTCGGAGCCTGTTGGGACAACTGAAAAAGAAAGAAAAGACCACTTGTTCTCAGAGTTGCACTATAAACTGACATGTGTTCAGTGTCCGTGTGTGTGTGTGTGTGTGTGTGTGTGTGTGTGTGTGTGTGTGTGTGTGTGTGTGTGTGTGTGTGTGTGTGTGTGTGTGTGTGTGTGTGTGTGTGTGTGTGTGTGTGTGTGATAGAAACCAGTCACTGCGCCTTTGAATAGAATTGTCACTGATTACGGGTATTTATTATAATTACCCCCTACTCATGTCACCAGTGGAAGCTTTTAAAAGGAATATAATGGTGTTTTATTGAATCAGCATGTCCCTGTCCTTCCTCCTGACCGCCTCACACAAATCTCATAAATAGGATAAATAGAATAAAAAGGAAATATTTAACCGTGAGATCCTCATCTGTCTGCAATCCAGCCCCGTACATGTTGCATTGAGCCATTCTGGTTTAAGTGACTTGGAAAAACATGAAGGTTCTAAGTTATTGCTTTTGACAATAGATCTGTGTAATTGCTTTTATTTCAATGATTTAACTGTAATCAAATGGGATTTTATTTTGCAACGCAATTGCGTGAATCTTAGTGAATCTTATGAATCCAGCATGGAGCACTGGCTTGGTGATTTGACACACAATTTAGGCCTCAAACAGGCACATTTAACCTCGTAACAGCACTGTTTTTTTCCTTGCACTGGCTCAAGTTTACCTTTTTACTCTAACACCAATACTATTGTTCGAAAAACAAAAGGGTCTCTGCTGCCCTATTATACCAGCAGCACAAAGCATATATCACCCTCTAATCTAATATGAGCTCTTGTCAGCTGTCAAAAGTATCTCTCTCTTCTAGAATGATGTCATAGTTTCCTATAAAACTGTTATCAATCCTTTTATTTTCCTCCCCATCTTATTTTGAATTATGCCTGCCAGCTTTCCCTTTCCTCTTACAAACAAAACGCATTCCCTGCACACTGGGGTGTTAGATCTGGCAACTCAAAAATCTCAACAGTGGCTCCTTGAGGAAAGGTGTGCTTTAAATACCTATTTAAAAGCAAAGAGAATAGACGATAGTCCTCATACACATTTATCCTACTGCACTTAGCAAGTCTGAAAGCATCCATAAATAATGGTGCTCCCGTTTCCTGTAGGTTATCAGTGCTGGAAAATTAGCTTTTAAAATGCAGTTTGAAATCCATTTGGGTGATTGATGGGTGACGGGACTAATACATTTTGGCAGTTTCTAGGAGGCCAGTTCGCAGCCATTCTTTATGGTTGTCATGAAGCAAGACAAATTTGATGTGGAAAATAAGGAGGTCCCGAGCCGACCGCTCTTAATAAAGAATGCTATTCTGTGGACAATTTGTTATTGTTGTTTCACAGACAATACAGACAACTAGCTTTCTATTAATGATTCCGAAATGACCATTGTGCAGTTGTGGGAACGTGTGCCATTTTATTATATGGTTGAGTCTAGTGGTGCAACGGATCATAAAACTCACGGATCAGAGTCACAGATCGGATCGGCACAAAAGAAAATCCCTGATCAGGTTTTTCTTTTGTCACTGATACTAATTGTCGATCATTGATGACCCATATTGATTCATTATTATTATTATTATAGCAGCTGGTCTACAAGGATCCAGACTATTGTTTTCTTTTGCCACCGTCCCAAAAATGATTTTCAACCGCTCTGAAGTCTGAAGTGTAAACCATCAAAAACTCTAAATACTTTCTTTTTATTTATAGTAATTTATGTTTTTTTTATTTTTTATTAAAACACACAATTCAAATGATTAGGAAATAATTCATCTCTAATATCTATGTTGTTGTTGTGAAAATATTTCCTTCAAACAACTATGTTTATTCAAATTAATCACCAAAACTACATTTTGCGAGATTACACGTGAACACATCATAACGTAATAATTTACCTTCGCCCAATACTCATTTTCACTGAACAAAGCCTGAACGCCTCATAATGTAACTGAACGCAACTTCGTTCTCCTTGTGTCAATTTAAACACAGATTAGTTGTTTACAATGTAACATTGTCAGAGATCGGTGACTAGAAAAGCATAAATGATGTCGTGATCGCATATTTTACCGATTTCACATAGTTAACGTTAAACTGTGTAATTAATTTGCGGTTCACATGCGTGCCGAACCTCGATGGGCAATCCGTACGGATTACGGATCAACCAAGGTCCGTTACACCACTAGTTGAGTCCCATATGAGTGAGGATGACACTGGTTTTGACAAAAAAAGTTGAACTTCTTACTTATTCCTCATTTCCCATCATGCTTTTAAGACGATGTGCTCTTTGGCAGCTCAGTGGCACCTCAGAAATCCCTTGTGTGACAGCTCAGTAGCTCCCAGCTATAGATCTCCATCAGGGGTGCAATCCCTCCTGAGCACTTTTTGGACCACCCTCAGAGAGGAGGTTCCTGCAGCACAGCACTTTGGCACGGTCCAAATCCGGTCAAGCACTTACCACGCAGTCTAGAACATCACAGGTCCTATTTAAATAGCAGAATACCACATTCAAACTGAAACCATCTGCACAGGACGGATCAAGGGGAAGACCCATCAAAAATATTGGCATTCAACTCATGAATCAGTCATTGTAACTAAAGGGTTTGGTATGGTGTGCATTTGATTGCTGTTGAAGACAAATGGATGGCTTAGACCAAAAACCCAAATGAGCGTCCTTGAGCAGGCCAAATAAAAAGCATCAAATGCAGTTAATACTGTTATAAGGAAATCTTCAAAGTGGTGGATTTATCCCCCACTGGCATCTGCTGTCTATTTGCAAGAATTAGGGGACATAATCTTCAGGAGTAATCGCCCAGTTGCCTAGAGTGGATTTGCATTTTTCACACTGTGTAATCTCGCATTTACAATATCATTTACGTGGGTTTCTCCTTTCAACCCACTGACATCTCTCTTTTCCTCCGTTAAGCTTTGAGGGAGATTGACAGGGGACAAGCTCAAGGCGTCGAGTCTCGCTTTGCATACAGCGACTCCTGATACTTTGTGCATACAACGTGCGCACATGGACTCAATTTTGATTGATACTTAACTGAGACTGAGCTCTTGTTGCTGTCAGAGCCCAGCTAAGTCTCCTGAGCCTCTTGATTTCTGACATTTTGTAGATATTATATTCATGGGGCAAGGAGGCTGTATTTTGTGATGTGATCCCCTGTAACACTTTAATCTGTTCAGACTGCTTTCAATGCTGTGGCAGGGAAGGCTGCAGAAACCATACAATGCGATAGACTAGCTGCCTGCCAAGCTCTTACTGTGTCCTGCATGCACTGAAAAATCTCTTCTTAAAGCACTAGATCCAAGGTTTTATATGGAGCTTTGGGTGGCTGCTTTTAGCGTTTTACTTTTTTATAATACAGAGGCAAAGGCAACGTTTTCGATAATAGCTAAACGACTTTTGTTCTATTGTAGCATGTACTTCATGTGCTGTGTGGGTATTGGAATGTGCTGTCATATCCTCACATACTGTGGCTGTTGAAGATCCACAAAATCAAATTGAATGATGCCATATTCCTTAAAATTTGGCTGAAAATGAACCTCGAGCCAGGCTGATGTAATCACATTTTACCGTACTGTCAACTGCACACCAATTATTTGAATCCTCACTATTGTTTATGTATTGCGCCTCACTGTCAAGTGTAAATTAAACCAAGCCCCCAGTTTTTTTTGTTGTTGCTGCATTTCCCCCTAAAGGAAACATAGAGGCTTTAAAACAGATCCTGCTAGCGCACAGTTGGAACAAGCAGCACTTAGTAACCTAATGCTAGGCCACGTGCTTAATGGTTTGCATTAGCTGCAAGCAATAAAATTATCCCAGGTCCTCACTAATGTTGGAATAATCATTTACAAAGATGGTTACCACATGCTGGAACTGTTTTCTTCTCTTTCTCTCTTTTTTTTACGACCCTAATTCGCTGTTATTAATAATGAATAAAAATGCAATTTTCAGTCGGGTTGCTCCAGGGCTCTGGGAATCATTTCAATGAATATTTCAGCACATTATTTTAATCATGGCTCCGCATATGCAGGGAGGGGGCTTGTTTTATAGGCTCATGCCTCAACCGCCCCAAGACCCCGATCATTAAACCCCACGCTGTCTGCGTAGAGGTTCCTACCTTTTGATTTACAAGACTTGTTAAAAAACATTGTTAAAAAAGGAGGCAAGCTGTGCCATTTATACTTGTAATTTGATGCTGTATTTGTTAATGGGAGTGCCTGTGATTTATGTGTGCTGCGGCTGCTGCTGCTCCCTGCTGTTCTAATGCTATAGACTTTAGCAGAGGTAACATTACTGGACCTCTGCAGAGCATGCCACTAGTCCTATTAAATCTGCTATCTGTGGCCTTACTTTCCTCCTCAAGACGTTTCCCCCTGATAAGGAAGTGGCTGCTGTAATCAGACCATCAGTGAGGGGTGTGTGCTCCATCTGACCTGCCTGTCTTCTTGTCTCTCTCATAGTCAGCTGCACGACTTCTGGCGACTTGACTACTGGGAAGATGACCTGCGGCGGAGGCGGAGATTTGTCAGAAACCCATTTGGATCCACCCACTTGGATGTCACATGCAAGTCACTGCTGGAGTATGGTGAGTTTATTGTTTTTTTTTTTGATTAGTATTGATTGAGTATTTATTTTTAAAGCCATCAGAATTCGGGAGCTTAACCTTCAAGAATATCATTACCCCATATTAAATGTAGAATATCAACATTGCCTGAAAGCATAAAAGAAAAAATCATTAAAGTTAGCCCAAGCTTGTTTAGCATATTGCTTAGTGGAAGTTAGGAGTTCTTTTTATAGGTGACATATTTATGAGTGCTGTGAATTGAACATGACACATACATTTTATTGCACTTTTTTTATTTCCATCACAACACATACTCAAGAACAAATTGGCTCTCTCCCTTTATTGTTTCTTCTCTTTGCCCGAAACTTTTTTTGTATTGACCCAAACATTCTTTCAGTGCTGCCCCACCATCTAAATTGTGCCTTATGTCATGCAACACCGACCTTATAAAGGAAAGCAGCTTCGTACTATAAAACACCATGGGCCCTTCTCTCCCATCTGTAATTATATAGCAGAGCGAATGCATTAACGGCACATGGGCGAATGTATTGATTCTGAAATTAACGGAGTAAGCGTCTCGTTTACTTTCTAGAAAATAGAAAACATGCAATGCATTATGGTCAGGGTAGCCTTTTAAAATGACCGTAGACTTACAGCAACACATGCACAATGATCACAAGGTTCACTGACCACTGGCTGCTTCAGTGTTTAGCTATACTGAAGCTGACCATCGGGTGGGTTCGGGATGTCGTCTTGCTGCTTTGCTAGCTCTGCTGTATGAAGCTCGTGGCAGCACCGTGGATAAACGCGTGCCAGCTGCTGCTTCAGCTGCAGGTGGTCCATATAGAGACACACAGGCAATAATTGCACCGTCTGCTTTAGATTTTGTGCTGGTTCCATTATTCTTAGCCATATGCTAATTCATGAGCTTTTGGTGACATGTAGATACTGCTGAGGAGAGGACTCAAGCTAACAAATGTTACAATTTAAGCACTTTTAACCCGCTTAGAAAGATTACAGGTTATTAAGAACTTCCGTGTTGTTTGAAAATTAATTGCATTGTATCAACATTGCCCACCTGTAAATACCAGCACAGCTTTAATAAATAGAAAACTCTCCTATTCACCTATTTCTGCAGCATGATCCACGCTTTTGGCCCATATTTTCAGTATGCTGCACATCACCTTGCTAATAACTAATAAGGGTATGCATAATAAACTCTGGCTTCAGCTTATACCTTTCAGCCATTTCAGCTGTGGATATCTACTGTTTTTGTAGCTGTTTACTTATGTGTTCTTGTTGTAAAGAGTATTTTATGTTATTAGTCTTTTGTAACTTTAAGGCAGAATGAGTCGGATTTGTCGATTGGGATTGAACACAACATACAGAGTTGGCCCCTCCTCCCTGGCTCGATGCCACCAGAATAGTGCTCTGCAGCGGGTGACAGCGCCCAAAAAAGAATCGCAATATGGAGAAATTAAATATCACAATATTTTTGACCAAATACCTCAATATCGATATTGCAACAATAATGTAGCGTCGACCAAAATATTTACACAATGAGATTTATAAACAGCTCGAACAGTCTGGTAAGTCAAATTACGTCTCTATGCCGTAATGCAGGCTTTAAAACCAGGAAAAGACATTATGCAGAAATCCGTTTTCCAAATGATATCTAGTCTCAAATCAAGATGTTGATATAACATCAAAATATCGCCCAGCCCTAATGCAAACACTCTATTTTTGGTGGAGCTTCTGAGGTGCGTGGATGTGATGCCACCCTCCTTTTTACCTACACTGTGCTCAAATTAGTATACATGTGTATCACTTATGTGGCCGATGTGCTCAAGACAATGCTACAAACACACTTCATATTAGTCCATCAGGTCGTTAGACTATACTTTTCAGCTATTAGTTTTGTCTCTGTTGTTTGACATTCATCTCTCTGAAGTTGACTGAAGACTTGTTGACATCCCGCTGACAGGCAGTAGTTTTAATGAGCAGAATAATGTATAAACTTGTCAAGTGAAGGGGATGGCCCGCGGTGGGATGGCCCTCTTGCTCTCGCTGAGAGGTGAGCTGCACTTTCAGGCTTTGATGTGGTTGCACAGCGGAGGTTTTGTTATGAGTTTAAGTGAGAAGGATCTTTTGTTCTTTTTTTAGAGCTTCAGTAGATTTCGTTGGCAGTTTTTTATTTTAAATGTACTGTGACAGTTTGTCTGCGTTTTTTATTTTTTTTTAATGAATATTCATTTTTAATTAGCGTGATATTAAAGATAGGACCTGTCTTTAGAAGATAACCCTGGTGCAGAATCTCAGAGGTTGGATATCCATTAGTCATAACATCCCGACTGTGTTTCCTCGATTTGACAGGGATCCTATTGAACTTGTTAGTGGGTTTCCGGCTGCATAAGCACCAGAGTAGAAAAACAAAGGAGGTTGTTTGAGTTGGCCCTTGAGAGTCATTATTACAGCTTTAAAATCTGGGACTGTTGCAGAAGTAGGTTGTCCAAATTGAATACACGGTTTCTGGTTTGACAGCAGGATATGACAACATACGCTCAGCCACCATCTTGAAGTTGAAGAGGGCAGACTTAAACTGTTGTGTTCACAGTAAGCGTCAGTCTCACAAGCTCGCTTGGGGGAAATGAAAGTCAGCAGGAAAGTTTTTTTTAGTTGTTTTTTTTCACAAAGAGTGAGTGGCCTGTGTCGTTTTTGACAGCAGACTATTGCAAGAGTCTCACAATCGTTTGTGTTTTCTCTTTACAGAATAACAAAATAAAAGATTCTTTGCCATTTTAGAAACTGGCTTCATGTGTTCTTTGTTTTGTGGATTTCCATGAGAGAGTATTTGACCAATTATATTTTTTAAACCTCCATTTTGAAACTTGACCTTTTTTTGTAAAAGTTCAATGCTTTCCTTGAATTTGTTTATTCCAATACAAATATTCAACATTCTTCGTAAACATGTTGAGAGGTCAAGTGTTAAAGTGAAACTTTTTTTAAATTAATTTGATATATTGGCAAAACCAGTGTATTTTTTTATACATTTTTTTTACTTGTGTGCAATTTGTGTGTCCTTGTGTGTGTGAGAGCGTGAACATTCATGAACACGTGTGATGGGAGGTTAAACTCTGCCTTAAACTCTGCCTCGTTGTCTATTAGCAGCATTGACAGCTTAGCCAGCACATTCTGTCTCTGCCCTGCGCCTGTAATAACCTGCCCTGTTAACAGCCAGCCTCGGCCCGGTATCAGAGTATATTGTTAGGTGATTGGAATTGGGCAAGCATGAAATGGAAGTCACGTTAATATTGATCCAAATGTTTAACGGGGTGTTTTACCTCCCGGTGTCCTTGCTGTCTCATTTCAGGTGAGCGGCCTCTCTCAGAGCGGAGACCTGGGCAGAGATCTTTATAGCTCTTTAGAGGCACCAGTGTCCTGATGTGATATTAACCTTCTCCTGCTTTACAATCAAATATATTCAACTGTGACAAAGGACACCCAGAGATTTACTAACGTGCACATACGGACATTTGAATGCAGCCTTTCGGTAAAGTCTGGTGTGAACCGAGCGCTCCGGTCCAGATGTGGAGAGTACTGGACACGCACTGCTGTTAATGTTCTGATGAGGGAGAAGATGAGGTTGTGTGTAACCTCTGGCAGCACACGCACTGCACATCCCAGGGTATTGAATAAAGATCAGCCCCAAGAGGAAGTGTCTGCACCGTATAAACTCTCTCTACATCAAAGTTGTATTGTTTACTTTTACAGTCTCAAAACACATTCTCCGCAAAACGGGTGGCTTGCATCACAGGAAGTATGAAGCTGTCACCCCTTTGCCCCCCCCCCCCCCCCCCCCCCCCTTGAAAATTCATCTTTCAGTGCAGAGTAAATAAAAGTGAAGAGACAGAGGGCAGAATTGCATCGCCCTGCCGGTAATGCAATCCCATGGACTGGACTTTTTCTCTCCATGTGGAATGTGGAGCCCGTGGAGAGGGTGCGTAGGAGGGCAGGATCTAAAACGGATAGTCTGAGAAACAGAGGAGATATATTTAAAACGTTCTATAGAGCTCATGTTATATGAATGACTGCACGAAACACTGATGTTCATTATAAGGTAGTATGATAAATAAGCTATGGAGCCGGGGTTTGTGCGAATGCGTGTTATCTACAGAGATCTGACAGAATGAGACGCAGCACAGAATGGTTCCTGCAGAAGTCCGGAGTTTAAGCTCTGCTTCCAAGTCTTTGTTTAGAAAGAGGTCGAGATAGCTGGGTGTCTTCAGCTGGGTCCAAAATGTAGCTTCTCGTATCATTCGACAAACATTCAGTGATTTCTACAAGAGGCTGCCCTTTGCTTTGCTTCCTTTTCCAGCATCATCCAGATCATAGCACCTTAAGAAAACCTTTAGGTATTTTGTGTTTTATTTATGGTCGTGAACAAAGTATTTGGGAACTCTGCTTTTCTTTCTACCTGTACACGTTTATTGAAACATTATGTTGAGGATTTCTTTCTTTTTTTTAAGGACTGGCAGTGAAGTGGTTGAGGCTGGGTGTATAATACATTTGAGATGTTGAAAAACTCACGCTGAGGCTATAAAAATGAAAGGAAAGGCCGGTGCCAGTGGTGCAGTACGTGAAACATGGACACTTGGCAACAGTATTGTGCTTAATTCAACAGTCTTTTTAAGGCCTTTCAACTCTTTTCTATTCCTAACCCTCAATAGTAAAAGTACTGAACACTGACATATTTCCAAAGTGGGAGACTGTATCTGAGATTATAAAGTTTATTGAAATCATTTTAGTTTTATATCTATGAAGGAGGTTACTTACAGTAACAGAAACACTAATAAGTTCTCTCTGACTCTGGGCTGAAACTCAAAGTCTTGAAAAATGTATTTGGTGCTTGTATAAGACCCATCGGGTCATTTTTTGTGATCATGAACATTATAAAAGAAGTAAAAAAATGTCACCCGTCAGCATGTTTTTGTTGTTTTTATGGTCAATGTCTTGGACGTGTGTGAAAAATTGTCCCACAACAACCAATCGGTAGACACCCTAGAGCGAACTCGGGACCATGGATCCTTGTTGAACCCCAGTGATGAGTGCTCAGGGGCGTCCTCCATTGGTCACAGCTGGCAGGTCTTCATCAGCCTCCAATGGGGTCATGAAAGCTCTGAAATGCACTTTACTGAGTGTAATTAGTGCACTCTGAGGCAGCTTTAACTCAGTGATTGAACAAGAGGACCCGTGAGACTGGTGATCGGTTGCTCCTCCTGGCACTGTTCCTGAAGGGCTTGAGAGTAGACATGAAATTAAACTTCTGTGATTTTTGATTTTTTTTTTTTCCCCCAGAGATGTGCAGAAGTCAACGGCAGTGGCTTTTGATGGACTTCTCACTTTTTTCCCCCTCTTTTAAAATATAAATGTAGAAGAATTTCAAATTCTCACATCATAAAATCAACTGGAAAAAGAATGTTTAAATCAGTCACTATATGATGATTATATGTATATGCATAATATCTGCCCCAGCCTGCACTTGTCCCTTGTTCTTTTTCACTTTATGCAATTCATGTGAGTTATATCAGATACTCATAGGGCCATTCTCTTTGTTTTGCCATTTAGTGTTCAACGGTGAACACGTTTGTAATCCCGCTGCACAGCAAGTCCTTTAATAGTGACGAATGGCGACCCTTCTCACAGGCGCACTTTTAATACAAGAGTGTCTCCGAGTCAACGGGCTATCAGTCATGAGAAAATCTCTTTTCATGTCAGCACATTTTCTCCTGCATGTCATAGCTCTTCATTTCTTGTTATTTATAACCATATTACTTTGTCTGTGAGAACAAAATTGCATTGTGGGTAAAGATGGTCCCCCCCCCACAGCAGTTGATGTTGGTCATTTGTGTATAGAAATCAGCATAGTTTATTTGGTCAAGTCAACCCCGCACAGACTTGCCAATCAGAACGTCAGCCCGTCTGCCGAACTTTCCCTCATTTACTCGGAGCGCAGTGACAGTTTACAGAATTACAGTTTTAAGTTTCAGTCGTTCTGCTTTGATCTCTGACCGCTGGCTGGCTTTTGCCTTTAACATTACACAGAATTTGTTTCCGAAACGCACAGACTTCTTCCCTCCGTCTGATGAAAGCACTCCAGATACGAGACAGAGCAGGAAGCAGACTTTCTTTCTCAGTAGCAGTGTTGACAACAGTCAAATGTGACCTCTTCAAGACGAGGTACATGTTCCTCAGGGGAGGGAGAGGCGAATTAAGAACTGAGCTGAAATGAAACATGTCAGACGGGTGTCAGCCACCTCCCGTTTCTTGATTCGTGTTCCTTTCATACACGCAAGTTTTTCCTCTGGTTATTTCCTGCATTGTACTTCAGAAAGACAAATTCACATAAACGCTGTGAGCAGCCGTGTGGCAGGCACATGTTGGAGATGGGCAGATTCAAGCTGATAAATGTGTTGAGAGACCTCTTTGTTTTGCAGGATGTATGAACACATCTTTTTCAATGAGCTTGCTCCACTATAGCCATATGATGAAGTCCTGCTGTAGGCAGCCTCCTAATTGTGCTGCCTGTTCAAGTCTCACTCTTGTCAAGTCTCCAAAAGCGGCAAATGATATCTCTAATCGACTCCGAGCTCGAGATGTATCCCCCGACTCAGCTGTTGGTCTTTCAAGATACAGAGAGTGTTTCATTGTTGACCTTGTCTAAAAATAAAAGCTGAAACACCTCTGATGTTCAACCACGCAAAGTGTATTCAGTGAACGAACGTGTACCCTGACATTCTTTCATATGCTATGGCAAGTACATTAGTGAGCATGTCATTTCCGCTTCATCCTGCACATATTATGCATTTCATACAGAGGTTCTCCACGGTTTATATCTCTTTATATATCTGACTATATGTTATGTATTTTAATAACCCATAAAAGAAGACGCTCGTGTTTGAACTTGTGGATATGCAAGAACTTCATTAGAATAAACCTGTTAAGCTCATACTGTGGTTATCAGGTTATTTTTTCCTATTTCTTCAAATAACACTTGGATGAATGCTTACTAAATATGTTATATGATTTTCTATGTTGTTTTTTATGCGTTACTGAAATGTACTGTATCATTTAAATTGTATTGCCTTGCCTTACATTGGAAGCAGGCTGTTGCTCAGTCAATGAGTACAACAGTTGAAGCATTTCATACTTACAGGATAGTGCAGTATTGCCGGACAGAAATGCATTTAATGAAACTGCAATAGTAAGTTGCAGAATAGGAAATAGGTGAACAGACCATAGCCAGCTATTCGTTTCCATTTAAGCATAGTGAGCTTGAAAGGTCACAGTGCAATATTTAGCGCTTTCTCTTCCCCGCAATTCTTTTGACAGGCACAGAGGACGACGAGGTGGTCAAATCCAAGAAAATCTTCCGCAGCCAAACCGTGACGAGCCAGAACCCGGAGATAGAGCTGATGCTGGAGGGAGACGAGGATGCCGTCAGCCTGCTGCAGGAGAAGGAGATGGACAACCTGGGTGGTAAGTCAGCACACCAGCACCTCCATTAACCCCAAGACCGCAGCGCCTCAGCTGTAGCGCTAGGGCTTGTCTTTTATCTGTCGTCTTCCTAATTGCTGGCGTAGTTAAAGTGTACATGATTAATATCAGTGTAGTGGCTTTTAATCATTATGGTGCACTGGCAACAGTACAACTGAAAGGGGGAGACTTTGAGATATTTGGCTACTGTTTAGTATTCCAAATCTATTTATCTATTGCATTAGAGGTTTGAGTTCACAGGTTGCTTCCTGCAGTTCACTAGTTCACTATCAATGTAGTTCTAGAGTCATAGACTGTGCCTCTGTGTTCTAATCTGGACAGCGTTGCTTTGCTTTGACAGCGACATGATGTGTCCTTCTGTTTTGTTTTGGATCTTGTCAGCACGGTTCCTTCCTCGAGTGTTTATCTCCAGAGGCAAGTCTTCTAAAGTTAAACTAACACCGGAAAGATGATCAATCCAGATATGTCACATTTAGGAGTCATATCTAGGATTCCTCAAGCGATCAGTAATTAAAGTTGATGTGAACCACTGCTTGCTAATGCTTAGCTTTGCAGTGGCCTTATTTAACCGGTCACCTGACCTCGTCTGTATCTTCAGAGGTTGGGCGACACCATTCAAAATCTATTTATATATAAATTGAGTAATTGTGTTAAGTTTATTATACTTAAATGCAAAGAGCATTATTAATCAAAGGAAATTCTGCTGCGCCGAGGCTTCTGTATATCGATCACTACACTTTAAGGCCATATTAATTATTAATAGCCACTGAGAGAAAATCTCATACAATCAGATGCTGTATTTCATTACTCTGATTTAAAACCCAGTCTATTAATATTACTCACACAATCAAACTTTGTATTGCAACATAATCAATCAACACATTCTTCAAATGCATACATTTTTCAGTAAATACGATCCCAGTCCATTCCATTCACAATCTGAAAACACAGCAATACTCTTTCCTCATTGAAATGAATCAAATGTTTTATATTTTAACTGAACCAAGCAACTCCTAGAAGTTAGCCAAGAAAGTGTATTTTCCATGTTGATGTGCGATATTAAGGGAGAGCAGACAGCAACTCAATTATCCCGCAGTCAAACTAACCCTCATTCTCTCATACGGTTGACAATCATTAAGGGTATAATTTGCCATTTAACAGTTGAGGGAAGACCAATAGAATATTACATTTTTGATTTATTTCACCCCTGTATTTTAACCCAGCTCTTATAATTAGTCTGACAAAATTCAGTCAATTTTGTGCAGCGTACTGCCAAGGCCAGGGTTGCCCAAAGTTCCTGTAATTTTCTGGCATCGCACTATCAAGCCAACCGTCACACTTTTCGAGTAACCGCCATGACTTTTCATGAGGTCAGCTATCCAGATTTAGATCAGGAGTACTGTCCCACATACTCATCAATAAAGCCCAATCTTCTCTGAACATCTCACAGTAATAATTGGTGTTTTAAAAAAAAAAGCAGAGGCTGCCTAATGATGCAGCCTTTTTTGTAGAATATAAAGTAATACTCATCCCTGGCAGCATTCCAATAATAACTTTCCAGTGACAATGATAATGAGCAGTGAAGAAGTCGAGGTTTCTCCTCTAATGGTGAGAAGTCTGGGACATTGTTGTTGACAGCTGTTGTCACTGGATGTGGTTTTATTTTGCATTATTGGCTACTTCACACAATGTAAATGAACATTCACTGCTCCGAGACTGTATAGGCTGATACGTTGTGTATTCTTAAAAAAAATGAAATAATAATGCAAGTCTAATTTTGAGATTTTCCTATCCTCAGATAATTTACTAGCTAGATTGTGAAGTACGTAACACAAAGGACCATTGCAATTGGAAGAGGTTCTGGTTCTGGTAATGGAATTGCAATAATAATCTAAAGTTATGGATTTTGTGACTAGGTTCTACAAGTTGAATTGTTCAGTCTACAGAGCAGCTTGATGTGGTAAACTGTGTTTTAACTGAAGTGTCACAAGTTTGTTTGCATAACATTTTTACTGTTACCAAAATGTCTTTACTAATCCAGGAGGATCTGGGCTGCAACTGAAACATGTTAACGGTAACGGATATAAATGCATGTATGTAATTGATTCCAGGTACTGTGATGGAGAGACTCACAGACATGTAGCCCTGTATACATTGCCTAGTTATCATGGCTTAGTAAATGAGGCTCAGGCTGAACCAGGGCACTGCTGAGCGCTGAAATCCCCTAAGATCCGACAGATGAATCTCAGAGGGGGGGGGCTGGGCGCTGACCCCTCCTCTTTGTCCCAGGGCCAGCAGGCAGCCCAACACTCCATGCCCAATCGAGGGAGGAAGGCGAGGGCTAACATACAAGCAGGATGTATCATCCAAATAATGACCTTGTTCAAAACAGAAAAGCTGTGACTGAATATTTGTGATACATTCATGATGTGTGAGCTTGTTTCAAATTATTAACTAAATCTTAAGGATAAACATTGACTTCTAGGATTAAGTGCTTGGATTTTAGGATATATATATTTTTTTATAATAAATTTAAGTGGAGCTCATGTTTTTACCAATAGGGGAGCTCCCTCACACTGTAAAATGTGGGTTATGTTTATACCAGGATGCACTGTCTGTGTTTGGCCTGTATCTAATCTCAGGCATGAACAGCCTTAATGAGAGATCTGGGACTAGATCCTTGTCAACAGCAGGGCTCCTCCTGCCAGCCTTTGGGTCAGTGCCTGCTGCTGCTGCCAAAGGGGCGGTGCCTGCACTCAATGGCCCAGGCCGTTGTGGTTACTGAACCTATGATTAGTTTTGCTCCCCCATAGACATTGAAAATGCTGTCAGTGCTTGCGCTTGCATTAAATTAGCCTTTCTCTATGCACATATACTGTCTCCAAAATGAGGTAACATAGAAACGTAAGATGAGCGTGTGTGAGGACAGCAGAGGGGAGACTGAGCCTCACCAGGCATTTCTCATGTCAAGCAAGTCTGTAGATTTGACTGTTCTGCTGGCATACTGGAACCATGTTGGTTTAAATCCCAAAGTGTGGTTTAGCAGCCACAACCATTTTGTTCTGCCTTAATTTAGCCTTTCTGTATCCATTTTAGTCCCCATTCACAATACTGATCCCTTGAGTGGTGACATGTTTATAAAAGAGCAAAAACCCAACCCAACATTTCTGAATGTGTAATCTCAGGAAAAGAAGTGAGAGCAAGACGGGTGTTGTTTCGCTTTTGTTTTTTTATTTTCTTTTTATAATATAATATATATATATATATATATATATATATATATATATATATATATATATATATATATATATATATATATATAACCCTGAACATTTTTATAATTTGTAATAAATATTGTGTTTTTATTCTATGTATGTATATTTTTTTAATGATGCTGCAGCCTTATTAAATAGTCTGTAGAGCAGATTTTCTCAAGCTTTTACATGTAAATGTTGTTGAAAAGAGACCATTCAATGACTCAAATGAACAAGGCACTGTTCCTCAGATACTGCATAATGGCTGCAGCTGTGCATGTGCGTGTGTGTGTGTGTGTGTAGTGTACAGTAAGTCAATATGCACGTGTTTGAAAGTGAATGATGGTGCTCAGGTAACCCACTTCCACTTGTATTTCTCTCATAATGTAACATATAAAAGCTCTCCTTCTCAACCACTGCAGTCCAGCGGATGATATTCTACCCATCTTTTCAGCAGTTCTTCCAAACTCCCACCACACCTTACTTCATTAAATTGCCCTGTTGTTTGATAAATATTTGCGTTTCCATTAAAAGAAAGACCCAACAGCGGAGTATTCCGAGCTTTAGTCTATTTACACACCACTCATCCTGCGTAACTTGCCCTTAATTTCATTATTCTCGTGTAAACATTTTAATGCCATATAGCCTAATTATGGAAAGATCCCTGAGGGATTACTGCCTAATCCTCTTCCTCCCCATGAGCAATGGATCCTGTGGCTTAATGCTTCAGGCTGGTGTCTTCCTCTCTTTGTAGCCCTTTAGGGCCGCAGTACAATACATCAGCCCTAGAAGTGTTATTTTTAGCAAGAGGTGAATGGGCTTGTTTTTAAGGGCTTGAGTGAAAATAAAGACAATCTCCTCATTTGGCAGAAATATGCATATAAAAGCAATGTTAGTTTTACTTTTTAATGGCTTGCAATTGCATAATTTAAACGTATGTACTGTTTTTTCTTCTTTTGTAAATGGACTACACTAAACATTATTTCAAATGCAGTAAAAAAAAATATATGCAAGTATTTCCTCTTCGTATGAAGCGTGCAACGTGTAGCGCCTGTGCTGATAGCATCAGCAGATAGGATCACCGTTAATGGACCCGAGCAACGCTGAGGAAAAACCCAGAGAGGGCGGTTTGACTGCGCAGCCTGCAAGAGCGATGGAGGGGCGCTCTGGGAGTTGAGACCGAAATCCACTTGTATTCCTGTAACACTATCGGCTATAATTGGCTGAGGAACGCAGATTAAGATTGATGAGACATTAAAGTGGCTCTTTGGAGTTTAAGGGATCGATAAATATCCTGATTTCGAGAGCTTTCGTTTGAGAGCAGACAAATCACTGTAACGGTGCTCCACAGCGACACTGATCTGAGAACATGGAGGATGAGGCAGAGGAAGAGGGGGGGGAGAGAGAGAGAGGGGAGGGGAGGGGGGGGGGCTGAAATAAAGACGTGATCACTATCAGCTGGCGGGGTCACATACCCAAGTATTTTGACTTGTGAACGAGCTTGTAGTTTGATTGTTTTCCTACATGTCTTAATCTGTATCTGTGTGCATTGTTAAACGGTTAAAAAGCAGCTTTTTTCTTTTTCTTTTTCTTTTTTTTTTTTTTTTTAAATTTTCAGAATCCCTTTATAGGCTGCTCCTTTTAAAGCAGCCCTGAATGTCAGTGACGTAAATTCCTGTTTCAGAACTGCACTGCAAATGCGTTATGGTGATCTTACCATGCGAGGGGAATAAGGAATGGTTTTATTACATTTTTTGAACTTCAGGAAAACATTTTTTTTTTCTTGATTTCGGTGTTTGTTTGCGTTTGATCCGATCCTGTCATAAAGCCCTTAACTGTTATTAGTGCGTCACTTGTTTACTAACTGTACAGATAGGTTCTGTGTATCTATCCTGGTAAATCCACTGTAGCTATACGCATTATAACAAAAGTGTTCAAACGCCTTTGTTTTGCAGCGCGATGAATAACACAAGCTATACAAATGAAGACTTTCACGGAGCTCTCGTGATGAATTCTATTTGAATAAACTACGTGGATACATTTTTTAAATCCCTAATGTTTACACGCGCAGTGTGTATCGGTAGTTAGACGCAAACAGGCCGCTGGTATGATGGTATCGCATTGATCAGCAGGATTAACCCCAGCCTCGCTTAATTCAACATAAATATCATCTTTTATTCTGTGCATGTTACTGATTCATTATGTGGCTGCTGCCCCCCAACACACTCTGCAGGCCCAGTGGTCCTGAGCAGCCCGGCCCAGCTTGTTGCCCCCGTCCTGGTGGCCCGGGGGACTCTGTCCATCACCACCACTGAAATCTACTTCGAGGTGGACGAGGATGACCCTGCCTTCAAAAGGGTCGACTCAAAGGTAAGTAAGCTGCAAGCAAGTGTGCAGCCCAAGTTTAAAGCGGGCAGGTCGGCTTCCGACATGTTTCACTGCGGTTGTTGTTTCTTCTTTTCTCTGTAACTGCCCGAAATGTAGTGAATATTTATTATATTTTAAATTCAAACGAAAAGGCGCTGATTTGCACACGCGCTGCGCCTGCACGCCGTGCCCTGCTTTTTTATTAAATGGCGTTTTGTGCCCAGCACGTTATTGTAAATCCCGATTTCTACTTTGTTTAAATTTGCTGCATGTATGCATTTTTTTTTAAATATCATAAGATGACTATTATGACTTTTCGTGGTGCAGGTTCAACCATCAAGTGTTGATGGTTTATCCACGAATTTTAATATATAATTTATATATATAAATATAAATATAAATGCACGCAAATTTCTTGAACATGGTGTTGTGATTTCAAGAAATGCCAACTGCTCGGCAGCTGCAGATCTATTTAAAATGTTGACTATGAAAATGATCCTTTCCTATTTCCCTGTCAAACTCATCGTGGAACACCTAAGGGCCCCCACAATTAAAGGTCCCATTATATTATTATTGCTGGGCCTACTGTCAAAAACACATTTGAGAAAACCGTAATGGGACACAAATATAAAACAGCTCGTTTTATTAGCTCTTTAAATTAGATCAAAGACAGAAAAAATCAGATCACAGATGTTATAATCCAGTGTATTTCAAGTGCATTTTTTCAATTAAACTGTAATATATATATACTATATATATGTTATCATTTTCATTTTTTATCATGTAGGCCTAAGCATGGTAGAGATCAACAACAACCAAACATGTTCGAGTACTTTAAATAATAATTCAAGTAAATTGATGGAATGTTTTCAATGTAGCAAATGTTGTACGCCTATCAAAATGTAAACTTTCAAAAATTAGACAATGTCCATTGAAACAGATGAATCAGACTACCACTGATGCAAGTATAAATTAATAACGTTTCTACCAGATAAAGAAAAAGTTCAGAAGTAGATTTAAACAGGTGGATCCTATTTACGTGTCACAGAACAACATTCACAATTTTCAGACCACTTGAATCACAATCTATGAATGTATTTACAGTATAAAATGTACAGATGCGTGTTTGTATTTATTTTTTCTTCCAAAGTTTGTCACGGGGCTTTATTTTAAAGCATTTAAGGAAAATGTAGAATTTAGGCAGCCATGTGGCACGGAGAGAAAAGAACCCACTGTGGATGTGGCCTCCTGAATTAATGGTTGCCAATAATTTAGACTTGCTCCTAATTATTGACACCACCAAAAGGTGCACGGGGGGGAAAATGGCAAACTCAACTGTCATAAAAAAAAAAAAAAATCATCTCGAAACAGGCTAGACCAAATCATAACAGAGGACAGTCACATTTCACAAGACTTTGCAAATTGGTTGGCAATATTTGTTCTGTCCGTTTAAGAGCTCGTTAGGCCTCTTTACCACAATGTTTTAAGACGAGGTGAACTAACACGTTTCTGTTTTTACCTCAGAGTTTCTCCAAGCTTTTGGGGTTGGTCAGTATTTCTCTTGCCAGTCGCCAAGTCTGTTTGGCCGCATTCTCTAGACCAGAGTGAGGTTTTCCTTGAAACAGGTCTAAATTAGGCAGGAAATAATGCGGGCACCTTCTGCACTGCAAACACGAAATGAGCTGCAATAGTATCCCGTTCAGGCGGTCGCCGAGGCAGTTCTCATCCCAGTCTGACTCCCTGGGATGCTTCTCGCACTCGTAGGAAACCAAAGTTTTCATGTGGTAGTTGTTCAGAGGTTGTCCGGGCAGTTCGAGGTGACGGTCACGTAACGTTTTGAGGACTGACAAGCATTTCTTCCTGCATCCACCCAGGATGAGCCGGTTCTCGGCCTCGGCGAACTGCAAGACCCAGGCGTCGCTCTCCGCCGAGCTCTGCTTGCCGTTCAGGGAGTAGCACTCTTTGGATAAAAGATTGAAACCTTCCGCTTTCACTTCTGCCACCCGGTTGGGTCCCGGCCAGGGGATGTGAGGGAGAGGCCAGTGCGCAGCGCTTCGTGGCCAGATCCCAGTGCACTTGAAAGCCGGCGTGATTTGCACCACGTATCTGTCTCTAATGCGCAACTTCACCTCACTCGTGTCAGCGACCATTTTGACAACATCTCTGTAGCTGCATTTATCCACTGCCTGCGCCACCAGCGTCTGAAATCTCGAGCGGATCTTGCGAGCCGAGAGGTAACCGGAGGCTGTGATGAATTCGACCCAGAGAGACATGCTTCTCTTGCGGCCGTCGCTGAGCTTGAGCACGGCGCAGCCCGGGAGAGATCCGTCATCCACAAAGTTGAATACTCCCATCTGATTTAGATAGAGTACAACCTCGAACTCGGTGGGTGAAATGACCTCCAGTCCCTCGAAACGGTTATCCATCTCGCTGAGAGAGCTGATGAAGCGGGGCTCCTGCACCTCGACCTCCTTCAGGACATCCGACACCACCTTGCACACCTCCCGGATGGACTTGGAGATGGCTGCTTTTCGAGACTGACATTTCTCGTTGTAGTATTTGTTGAGGTGATACACCAACTTTGCCTGGGCGGCTATCATGTTTGGGCAGAGATCCGGGTTATACACCGGAGTCTCGCAGTAAGCCGAGGGATCCAACGCGGCTGTTTGTATGGGAGCCAATTTTAGAGAAGAAAGAAATCTATTTAAAAAGAAAAAAAAAGTCTATTTATAAGACAACTATTTAAAGCAGCGCTCAGAGCACATGCGTTCTAATCATATCATAACATTCACAGCTGGTGTACCGTAAACTGCATTGAAGTGCACGATGCAAGTCCTCGGATCTATCAGGATGTCCTGCTTAAAAGTCCATTTCTACCTTGTGAGGTTCAGTAGCCCGAAAAATACCTTTTGGTTTTTCTCTGATCACTGTGCCAGTTAGGAGTCCGCGTAATTGCGCAGAGTGGAGTGTTCCCTCCAGACGCAGACGCCCGGTGTTGCTGTGTTTTACAACAGGAGACACACACACACACTCTTTATTATAAGGGAGGAGTTGAAACCAAGATGTCCAATCGCTGTCTGATGCGTCACCGCTTCCCAGTTTATCGAAAACAAATTCATCCCCGGGTGCTATATACGAGTAAAAAGTACAGGTAGTAGTAGTATATCGAGGAGCGGAAGTACACCTACGTATTTGGAGAGAAGGGAAAAAAAACAACTGCAATTTCACTGCGTTGCGTTGCTTTCCTTGGACTGTATCTGCTGCTTTTAAATCCGCTATATTGAATCATGTATGAAACAGTAGGTGGATTTAGAACTGTTAAGTATTTATGTGTTCGGATGATAGAACTAAAAAAAATTAGCCATATTATTTGAATATTTTCTTTTCTTTCAGTGGACCGGATCTCTTTTCTTCTACATAAAGCGCATCAGATAAATACAGATTAGAATGGAATAGTTGTTTGTTTTTTTTAAACGAAAATGTAATCGCAATTTATAAATTGAGTTTGTCTCATTTGTGTGTTTTATTTTTGATGCCACAGGTTATTAAAATATTTATGAAATATTTTTTTAATAGTTCAATCGAACAATCTGGTATCAGGCTTCTTTCTGAGACGTGAACAGTGTTCGTGCTATTTACATTTAGCATTGGGATCATATCTGACACATTCATTATCGTGCATAAAAGAGTTTATATCTCCAGTTTACATCGCGAGCTTGTTTGGCCATGCAGGTTGTTTTGCTCGTTTATTGTGCGGCAGACCTCTGTAGTATGTTGTGCAACAATTCCACACGCAGTCATTTAATTCATTAATGTATATTGTAATGTACATTACATAATATATACAATATACATATATCTTACAATATACATCTATTTGATTAATTATTGCATTGCTCAAAAACGAAAAGCACATTAACCAATATACAAATAAATGTTATAATGCAATGTGTGTCAATCTGCCTAAAGAAAGAAGAATGTTTCAAAGAGTGAACGTGTGCTTTTACAATTGTTAGGTTATATTGAAAATGCTTGTAATGTTGAATTTGTTATTGTTTTTGTTTTCATAAATGTCAGCAATCAAAATTAATTATTAGATTTAGCTGAATAATAGACATTGATATTCTACAACCTTGTTATTGGTTATTATATTTTTTTCTTCAACAAGATACAGATATAAGCAACAAAACAACAGCAAGAAGAACATAGTGTCAATGTTAAAATAGGGGGGGAAAGAAAACAATATAAAAAGCATTAATTGCTTATAATTCTAACAATTAAGATCAATATGGCTGACCATTTTATATGAAGCCCCATGATGTGTTAGTGTGTTGTTTCTAGGCACAGCTACGTTGGTCTGGTATAGGCAGTGATTCACAATAAAGAGATCTTGCATCCACACTAAACCCTCCCTGGCTCTCATCATTGCACTGGCACTCCATCTCACAAGGTACAGTGCATGCTTTGAAGAGGACTTCAAAAAGATAATGCTGCGCGGATCAGATAAGGAACACAAAGGCATTTACGCTCATCTCGGCTCTAGTCAGAACTGCAGAAGACCAGACATTAGGAGGGCAGACCGGCACTCGTCAGCTCTGACTCGCTACATGGATGCGGCTGAGCAGGAGGTGGCGTGTGTGGGAAGGACCCTGATAGATAGGTGACTCCCATTATCATCACAGCCTGTCACGGACACACTGCCAGTAGCCAGTGATAATTTCATACTGTTACCAGGCAGAAATTACAGCTGTGGAGTAGCATCTTTTTCTTTCCTTTTCTTTTAACAAAAATGAAATCACAAGATTAAATCCATATTTCTGGCACTTATCACATTCAGGACTGAATACATTTCACATATGAAAATGTATGTATGTTTAATGTCTTGAAGGCTGCATAATGGAGGGTTTTCATGTGGTGAGAGGTAGCTCAAAGCTCTCAGGCTTTGATAGTTTTTCCTCTCACTTCACTGTCTGTGGCCCAGCAGGTACTTGCCTTTTATTGAAACCAGACTAGCCTCACTACAGATACCTCCGAATCCAGTTCCACCTCTCGAGTTTGTGCTCCGGCCTTTGGCCATACATATGTGCGATGGAAGGGGGGATTTTCATTGTGATGATCACCTCTTAATCTAAAGCATGTGGCTGCACAGATCTCACAGTAACTCAACCTGCTCTGCAGTCCCAAGACGCCAGCAGTTGTCAGGTCTCGCCTTAGACAATCGAATCTTCTTTGCCATATCTTTACCATTACAACATTGCAAGCTTTGTTGCTTCATTCGCTATCCCGCTAAGCTATTGGAGGCCCTTCAGTGTGATATATGGGGGCTGTGATTCCCGCACAGGCCTATTTCTGACCCGGCAAAATGCATGCACGATTGTGTAAATCAATACAATGACTTCTACTTCCCCTAATTTTGCACGAGCATGTGACCCTGTTTTCAAGGCCTCTTTGTTTCCAGAGCATGCCTCTACACTTATTCATTTTTTTCCTCCATTTTTCTTTTTCCTTTCTTCTGGCAAGACTGATAGTCCTGTTAACATGCCCGGGCATAAGGTCAATGGTGCTTGTCTGATGGCTGAAATTGCCCTTTGATGACACCACTCATTCTATGAGTGACTTGAAATTATATCCTACTGATTGTACCCAAAGCCATTCAATGTATGTTGCTTTATTTTATATTTCATCCTCGAGGCTTTATGCAGTATTAATACACACAAACTAGTAATATCATTTAACTAAAGCATATGTGTTCATATACAAATGAGTAAAATAATTTTTTATTGTATGTACAAAACAATATGTAGCCCCAAGAATTAAATGAAAAATTATAATATTTTGAAAGTGACTCTCCGGAGGGAAAATGAGAAACTCGTACTTTACATCCATGAATGTTTATTGGCTACTTTGGCCAACACTATCCTCTGTGGTTCTGGCTTTATCCATATTTTATAAACAAAAGGTTTTACCGTAGCAATTATGCATGCCGTTTTAAGTTTCAATTTCCTGTATTTCCTCATGCCTACATAATCAATGGCGATGTAATTACAGCATTTGGCTGATTTTAAGCTGGATCAAGACCTTAAATGACCAACAATCCTCTGACTGGTATCGTAATTATGGATGGCATTTTATGATTTTAATAATCCTATTACACGAGAACAAATAAGGTCTGCCATATGCTTTTTCATTACATTTCTGGGGTCATTTAGTTTTCAAAAAGGGACTCTCAAGCCATATTCCATACAAAGGGAGTTTAACAGCTAGCTCCCAAGCTAATATGCAGATTAGTCAAAGTGGACTTAATAGGATGACATATTTCAATATAAATCAGATTAAAAGCAGTGACACTTCAGAGAAGTGACAACACTGGCTTTCAAACTGTGAGAAATAATATACTTTAATCTCATGGGATAGCCTCTCATGTTGACACATTTCCTATAATTTTATTTGTCACAAAATGAAATTGTCATTGGGATTTTTAATAACAGGATGTTATTATTCCAAGCAATATGGTGTCTCTGTAGGAGGCCAGCTAATTTTTGGGCCCGGAGCCTCACTGAGGACCCCCTTTGGATTGTGTCCATTCATTTGTTTTATTCTCCACAGTGTATTAGCAGCCTCCTTTGGGGAAGTCAGGAAGCGGGACCACGTGGCCAGGGGCTCTCAGAGACCCTCAGTGATCACCTCAACAGGCTCTGTTCACTATGAACCATATCCACCATGGCACATACACGCGGAAAACATCAAACTTATCAGCATGATGGACATTTTGAGAAGACGGAGAGGTGGAAGAAAGTGTAAATTATGACTCTTAATTGATTGTCTCAGCTTCATTTGGCCCCTCACCCCTCCCCTCTGCAATATGGTGCGCTTGTCAGCCTTCGTGATAAATTACATGCATGTATTTGCATGAATTTAGCACAAATCCGTTTTGTTTGCCAAAATAACGATCCAGAAAATGTCTGGTTTGCTTCACAAAAGGGAAATACAGGCTTACATTGTGTTCAGTGGACTTTCTTCCTGCGCAGGTATGCAGTCGAGTGCTGGTACAGTGCTCTCCAGTGGTTTTATAAGCACACAGTTTAGCCTTTGTATATTGTTGTACGTGACGATGCTAAACATCGAATGTGTTGAGACTGGGGCAGGATTGTGACTGTCTTATTGCTTTATTCAGCATGTTTTTTCCTATTTTCCACAAATCCGTAGAGCTTGGATTGTTGTAGAAAAATAATTCAAACTAGTTTATTTGTGAACATGTAGTTCTTTTTTGTTTCCTTTTTATTTATCAAAGAAAACCTTGTGCCTGACTTCCATCTTGTCTGTCGTCAAAGGCAACCGTTCACCAGCAGCAGTGTGATTAATCTTAATGTCTGCGAGATGTCTGCCATCTAAAGGTGGGCGCTGTAATCATTTGCCCACTGACCCCATGATGCTCATCTACAGTCCTCCTTGCAGCCCCCCCCCCCCCCCCCCGTGTCTTATAAGTAATTTCAAATCTCGGATTAACTGAACACGGTTCTCTCCCACGCGTCATGTGATCTCAGAGTAGGAGTACATTGAAGCACAAAACAAACGAGAGTGGAAGAATCGGTGGCATATTCTAGGTTTGGGACTGTTGGTAATCAAATGCTGCTGGTGAGGCCTGTGATAAAATTAGGCAATGTTGCCTAAATAAGGGATGAAGGGTTCATAATTGCCAGTCCTCGAGATCTGAAGTGCCGGGTGCCAACTGTCAGAGCAAGGCTAATGATGACAAATGTCCCTCTATGCAGATTGCTGCAGCAGCACGGGTCTGCAGCTGAGAAAGAACAAGAAAAGAAAAAAGCACAGGGCCTACTGAGAGAAAGCCTGTGTGCTTATATTTCATGACCTACATGGAAGCAAAGCTGCCTAACTGATGGGCTGCCTTTGAAAGTACTAGAGCTTGATGCTGCTATCATAAAATGGAGTCCCCTACAGTACCTGTGACTGCTATTAATAGTCAATATTCTCTATTACGAATATTCAATACTATCTCATGCTTAAACCGATGCCTTGAAGAAAAAAATAGGAACTATAATCAACTCGCGATTGCTTGCAAGCGTGTCAAGATGATTTAACAATGAAAATATGTCATGTCGGAAAAGTTAGCTCTAATTTTAGCTAAACAGTCCATCCACTCTAGTATAAGAAAGGATCAGCATCGTCCTTGTGTGTCGTTTTCCTCAGCAGCTCTTCTGTGGTCATTATTGTGCAGGATGGCAAAGTTTTGTAGAAAGATAAATGGCCTGTTACTCTGTGGCTCATGAACAAACTAACAGGCTGTTCCTGGTTAACACAGCTAAACTGTTGTTGGTTAACATGGCTTTAAAAAAAAAAAAAAAAAAAGAAGTTGTGTCTTTAAAGTGTGCTTGATTTTAACCTCCTTTGTAGCAGAGAGCCATAAATCTGATTTCTCTTACTGTGACGTAAGGCCCACGCTAATAAAAGAGCAAACCCAGAGTGTTGCATGGCCAGATTTCCCCAATTTGTTGCATGAATGGCTTTTGAAAGGGGTCCCTCTTTGTACAAAGGGAGTCTCGTCTTTGTTTGGTTTCGCCCCATCTGTGTCATCTGGTGGTCTGTGCGAGAGGGTGGTGTCTCGGGGTGCTCCCCAGCGGCGATGCCAGTTGTTTTATGGACTCGGCGGAGTGGTGCTGGGAGTTCATAAGTTGGCTGGCCCATTGTGTGCTGAGCCCAGCTGACACGTGTGAATTGACTCCAGCATATTGACAGATCATTTCCATTAATGAATCGGAGGAGTCTGCCTTGTTTCACTCTGTGATTTATGCCCTTGCTTCATCATCCTCAGAGCTTAGGGTTAACTAACAACCCCCCGAATGACTGAACCACAAATTACTGGATGAGGCGAGTTTGCTTTGTTCAGTAGTTTAGTGCATGCTGGATATACTCTAAGTGATATTTATACATTTTAGATCTTAGATTTCAAGTGGAATCAAGGGGATTTCTCTAATCTGTTGTGGATTTTACAATTTGTTCAACGTATAACATCTATCCGTAGAGTCTTAGAATCATCTTAATTCTATCTGATATTTACATCTAAAATAATATATTGGTTAAACCATCATCTATAATTCTTTCTAAATGTAATTCTGAACATTAAAACTGCCTGCGAGGTTTAACTAAGTGATATACAGTCGGTTAAGGCACCTTTAGAGACCGATGTTTGTATTGACCAGAGAAGTGTTTAGTTTTCGGGATGGGTGGCCTCCCTCCTGTTTCTTGATTTGATATTGAGCGGCTTTTGTTTGGAACCGCTGGTGTCTCGTCAGCTCGGCCCTGATCCTCAATGGCGACCATCCAAATTGTTCAAAGCAACAGCCACACACTGCTGATAGCGCTGGCCTCAGCCTGCCCTGTCACCCCCACACTGCTGCCACATGGAAGGCACATTTGCTCGCCACCATTTTATGCCGCTGTCACCCTCCCTTCAAGAGCGAGGGGAAAGAGGGGAGGTGAAAAGGAAAGGAGGGAGAGAGGGAGGCTCACCCTGAGCGGATGCTAGACAAAGATGGCAGCAGAGACATTTTGTCTACTTTCATTAGTTCTGGTGGGGGTGAGCTGTGCTGAATATTAGCCTGTAACTGGCAAAGCCACACATTGTGAAGCACAGACGGAGAGCATGTCACAATCAAATCTACCCCGCTTCATTTCCATCTTCCTCGCTGAAAAAGTGGGACATATGGGGCAGGGTGCCAATTGCTTATTTTATATGGTAATTAACATCCCTGAAACCGTGTTATGTGGTAGGTGTGCCTCAACCGTGACAAAGTTTATCACATAAATGTGTGTGTATATATATATATATATATATATATATATATATATATATATATATATATATATATATATATATATATATATATATATATTCCCAGTAAGGTAAGATATTTTCAAATCCTAACGAACTATAAAGGCGTATGTCATTAAGGAATGAATGAACTTTACTGGCCTTCACTCATGTGTAATAGTTTTGTTGCGTCAGTGTCACATTCAGCTAAACCCAGAACCATCCTAAATCAGTGCTGTCATTTCCTTGAGTATCTACTATCTGGTATCTGTCAGATTAAATTGGGACCCCACCTAAACCCCTACACACATTGTATGGATGTGTGTGTGAGAGTGAGTGAGTGTGTGTGTGTGTGTGTGTGTGTGTGAGAAAAAGTGAACAGGGGTGTGTGCGCTCATGCATGCGAGTGAAGGACAGTAAGGTATGTGATATGTTTGCACTTGCCTGTGATGAACTTGATTGCTGTTTGTGATCAGCATGACACATGCATAATCACCCACTCCAACACTCCTTTTTGGAGCTCTGCCAAAACACAGATGCTTGATCTGGTTTCCTCTTCTCCAGCCTGCTTCTGATTCTTTTGTTCAACTAAATAACATTCACCCAGCAAGTCCCTGATAGGTGTGTGTGTGTGTGTGTGTGTGTGTGTGTGTGTGTGTGTGTGTGTGTGTGTGTGTGTGTGTGTGTGTGTGTGTGTGTGTGTGTGTGTGTGTGTGTGTGTGTGTGTGTGTGTGTGTGTATATAGATGTATCTGAATGTTGTTTTGTCCTGCTGGGCTTTCATCTGTTGGACTCATTATAGTAGTCCTCTCACTGGGCTGTAAAGAAGCACAGGAGACGGGCTCCCCATGAAAGAGTCATGATGGAAGAAGAAGTGCTGATGTGCCTGTTTTCTGCCTTGAGGCTTTCACCTGCTCAGGAACAGCCCCAAGGCAGAAAACAGAAGCAGGCCACTCAGACCAGCCAATGAAAGGCCACACAGCTAAAGTCAGACTGTGTTAGTGGTGCTTACTGGAATTGATGGAAAAGTTAAGTTAACTAATTAGTATGTGAATTTTCTGAATCTCTTTTTAATGACAAAAACAAGTCAAAAAGGTAGATGAAGGCACCGAAAAGATGGATCAAGTTGTGCCGTTCTACCCTGGTGAATTTCAAATGATTTTATTAGAGTGTCAATTCTGTGGTCTTGGCAGGGCTTGGGAGGTGTCTGAGTGCGGGAGCAGGGTAAGAGCATGTCGGCTGTTGACACCATCTAACGAAGGGAGGATTAGGAGTTTACAGAGGCAGTAATATGATAGGTCAAAAAGAGGAGGCACTCCTCCACAGCACTTGGCTCTGTAATGAATGATTGACTGGAAAAGGAGAAGCTGCCACTCGCTGGCTGAGTGCTCATCTTGACGCCTGCCGCACCGCTCCACGGCTCCCCTTGATCACGTTTCGCTGCTCCCTTCTCATCTAAGGCACCAGTCTGCAGGGAAAAGCTGCTTTTCCCTCTTATTTTTCCTCCTAATTTACACATTTAAGACATTTTTGTTTGCTTATTTGCAATTCCTTTTTTTGTCAGTGAGCCTCTCTCTGTCTTACTCCCAGTACAGTCCTGAAACCCCCCCCCCCCCCCCACACACACACACACACACACACACTTACAACCTTCCCTTTCTCTTCTGTTTGCCTTCAGGCAATGAACTAATTTCAGGTTCCGTAATTGCGGTGTGTTGTACACCTGTCTGCTATTAATTCTCCCCTGTCTCTCATTCTCTTTCTTAATGAGATATTATTGTAATTATTGTCATTATGCTATTTTCTGTAATGAACTTGATTGATGTTGTTGGTATGGCAGTATTTATTCTTTATAATTAGTGTAAATGTTTTGAGAACTTGTGGGCTCAGGCTCTGATAGTCTGAGACTGTTATAAGTGAACTCGGCCTCTCATTCACTCATCAGCTGACCTCAGAGTTCCCGCTTGGTGCAGATTTTCTCTTGGATATGGAGAAGAGAGCTGAGCAGCCTGGTCACCACTGAATGGGGCCCTGCTTGTAGCCATTTTAAGACCATTACAACAGTGAAAGGCTACACAATAGCTAGGGCTGGGCTTTGTTTCAGCCTGTCACTTGCCCCCTGTGAAAATCAAATAGACCTTTGCCTTGAAAGAAAAGGTGAAAAAGGTTTTGCCTAAACTCCCATTTTTGGAAAATCTGGTTGTGTTTTGAAAAGGGAAAAAAAAAGAAGTTTTCAGTGACTTGATTTTGAATGTTATTGTTGGAGAGGCAAACTACTGGAAGGAATGCTAAAGAAAATCTCAGCTGAATGAACAATGTTGAATTTTTTTTTCTTAGCTGCTCTCAATCCAATTAGGAGTTTAATAAGGGTCATGCATAGGGACTTCACGCTGCAGGTTGGTTTCTTTTGGCTGCCTTTGGGGAGTAGGAAGGGGCTGAAGTTGGATAGGGCCTGACTGAAGGCTGGTCTCTTTAATGTGTACCGAGGGGTCCTGTGCCCTGGTGAGTCATTGAAACTGTCTGGGGAGCACAGATGATCTTTTCCGTTATTCTGAAGGCGAGGTCGGGAGATAATCTGACACTGCGGTTTGTGTTGGTTTCTCAGGTGGTACCAATTACCTGATCTCTCACAAGCCTTTGCTTCCCCCCTCATATGCCCCACTGGTGCAGTCTTGTTTGCCTTGAATTCTGCCAAGCATTTAGTACTTTATACATAACATATTTTCAGTGATTCTTATTCAAGTCAACATCATACAGCTCTTAACTCATTTGTAATCCCTGGTTTTTGGGTTTAGTATCTCACCTGGAAAACTGTAACCCTTCTTGTACCTTGGAATGTGAGTAATAATGCACAAAGGCTATGTGGGCCTTTAAAGGGGCCTTGGTTGATCTTTAATCTCTGCTTATGAGAGGGAAAGTGGGTAGGAGGGCCCTAGAAGTGGACACGTTCAGCCTTTGTGGGTTTGTTCACATGCTGGGGAGCTTTGAGTGTCTGACAGCCGTTTAACTCCACACGACCTGGTTCTCAAGTGCCATCATTTGGGCGCTCTTGAATCCTGTTAGGAGCCATAATTACAATTCATGCACTCCCTGCGCTTCTTTGAAGAGGCATTGAGAGAGCAAAGACGGGTGCGGAGAGCCTGAGAGAGCCCTAGCACTACTGGCCCTTCGTCAGTGTGGAAACACTCTCAGGGGCCTTCAGTAGACTGACCAGAATACTTTGTTGTAACTTAGTTTGACGATTCAGGCCAAAGTTTTATGTAAGATTCTCAAAGTTATAAATAATTGGGTTGTAGAATGGCAAATAAATTCTACATCTAAATATGTAGATGAGAAAGTAAGCAACACTGCAGCGATTTGGTTCCTCATAGTGCACGTGGGGATATACAGTGAATTTTTTTCATGACACATTTTATAAAATTGCCCTTCTTTTAAGTATACAAACATTTTGTAATTTGAAGTGCGAGTGAAGTGAAGCACATTCACAGACTTTCAAAGGGAAAGAGGAGACTGGGTGAGCATAATGCCTAATAGGTGCTTTAGTAATTTCTGAGTTTTCATAGCTTAATCCGTTCTGAAAAGCTGAGGAGAAGAAAGGCTGCAAATGGCCCTCAGTATTAATTCGATGTGACTTCTGTACAATAAGGGCTGGGGATCCCAGAAGCCCATTTTCAAGCTTACCTTCTTTCATCATTCTCAGCCCTTGGAACTTTTGCCTAAATGTTTCATGAAACCAAGGCTGTAAGCCTCTTTGGTATTCTCTCTTTATAACGCCTGGTTTAAGACTATTATTACACCATGTTCAAGGGAGAGGGGCACATACAAACAGTGAAGCTGCCTCTCCATTGTGTGAAACTCAGATTGATTTGGTACAATTGGGAGAGCACTTGTATTAAAACACACATATTCTATGGCTCATTTCCCCCCTTTCATTTTGGAGTTTTGCAAATGCAAATGAGGGTTGGTTTCCCTCCTTCTTTGTACAAAGTATTCTCTGTGGTTTTCTGAGCACTGATCTACTCATTTTTTAAAACGGATCAAATGACGTGTCCTTTATTATTTATACTTATCATGGATTTCAACACACCATTTCTCCAGAAAAACAACTGTGTGACCAAACTACACATAAAAACAGCGCCTCATTACTCAGATTTCCCCTCCGCTATTTTGTTAAGATAAAAATCTAATTAAAATGAAACGTTGATCTGTTGTTGTCAGCATGCGGAGACCCTCCTCAGCCCCACTACCCCCATCAAATGTGTAAAAAACATTTTTGTGAACTTTGTGAGATAAAGCCGGCAACGGACTTGGTTTGTTTTCAAAGAATCCTGTGACGATGTGCCTCAGGAAAGTGCAGTCTGAATCTCACAGCTATCTCTGCGATGGATGCTTTGAAACACATTCTCTCCCATTATAAAAATAATGTCAGGGATATAGATACATGATGGTTGTTTTAGAATTCCAAGAAACAAAGAGGCTTCTTTCTTTCTTGTGTATGTTTTGTCTACACCAGATAGGGGGGAACTAGTAAGGGACACACTGGGTGGGTCAGTGACCCTGGAGAAAACAGCTTGCATTAATATGGTTTAATCCAATGTAATTAGTCAAATTACAGCACGCCAAGCAGCTTGTCAGGGGCTGTCGGCTTTGGCACACAAGATGGCCTTGGACTCCCACTGGACAGCAAAGCCGCCCTTCTGCATTTGCTTTTACTCCTTTCAGTCCATTTTCCTGCTCTCCTCCATCTTTCTTTCTTCACAAAAATGCGGAGGGCTCATTCTGCCATGCTACAACGTTTTCACCTTTTTCTGAGTTGTCTCCCATACCCCCAGGCTGCTAGCTTGGCTTTCTGCCTGCCTGCTAAGGTGGATCAAAATGATATGAGGATTCACAGCACGGGCTACAGAAAGTCAGAGTAATTATATCGGTGCTGCACTCCTCCTACGTGATTTTATGAGAGAGAGTCAGATGCACGCTAACTAGCGCCGCTAAGAAGCACAGACATGGTTAAGACACTTCCTCATGTCTTAGGATTAGCATTGGTAAAAAGATTTAAACTATATAATTACATGAGGATAAAGTACAAATTATCTAGTGCACTCAACAGCCAGATTATCATACCCCTGCAAGCCCCGTTCAGCCCCAAGGGGTGAGGCTGGATGACAAAAGACCCTCATTAGCATAAATTTACAAGCTCTCTCGTTCAGAGAAGCCGATAAGAACCTGTTCCACCTTTTGCTTTGGCCCTGAATGGCTTGTTGTGCTTTTGGCAATGACAGATAAGTCAGGGTAATTCCACTTTATGCCTGAAAAAATGATGCTCCAGATTCTGGCTGCACCCCGAAGGTGTCACCCACGATAATCCTCAAAGAGCGTCCAGCAGAAAGGGGGCTGTGTGTTTTCCAGATGATATACTGCGAATGACAGAAAGAATTATACGGAGGAGGCCAATTCTGTAACATGTTATTAAGCAATTTCCATTGAATAACAGGGATAAAAGGATAATGGATGAGGGTGTCATTATTACCTTGGTGCTGAGGGAAGCGGCAAAGCAAAGGTAGAGAGACAAGATTAATTGAGGACGAGTGAGGCGCTCATTGCTCATCAGGCCCTCTCGTCTAACCACTTGCTCTTTCTGTCCCTCTCTTCCTCTGTCTCTCCGCCTCTCCATCCTTGTCTCGTTCTTTCTCTTCGTCTCGGCCTTGCTCTGAGCCCCTATCCCTCCCACGCACAAGCGCAAAAAAAAGAAAAAAGAAGAAGAAAAAAAAAAAGCAAAGTGGGATTTATAGCGATCAGCTTGGCACTCTCAGTGGCAGCCAGAGGAAGCGGGTACCCAGGCCAGGAAGATTTCAGTCATCTTAAGGCTGACAAGTCCCTGAAAAAGTCCTATTAGGAAAAGCTTGCTGAGAAGACCACATACCAAATGACTGCATCCCTTCTCTCAAGCGCCTTAGTGAAGGCACCCTCAAGCTGTTTATCTGGATGATGTGCTCACTAAGTGTGTTCATGTATGTGTGTGGTTGTGGCTGTGCGCGGGTCATCACTTGAGCGTGTTCATATGTGTATTTAAATGTTAGTTGTGACCCTTTCTTTGTTTGTTTACTTGCTAGCTACATTACATTTACTTGCAAGACATCATTTGCAATGATGTACAGGGAGGAGACAAAATAATGAACATTTCTGGACTTTAATTCTGAAACAACTTATTCACCATATGGAACACTGCTACCTAGAACAGTCATACAAGCATTGAATGCTTTAAAATAAGTGTTAAATCAGTACTTTGATGTCTACGTTTTTTAAAAACACGGATTATTAGAGCCACAAAGAGGTCAAATCATATGCTCCCAAACTGTATGTGGTTGGTTAATAAAAGGCTAAATGATTTAATTCAATTAACAGTCTCCATTGGAAAATAGGGCCAGTGTATGTTGAAATTAGCTGAAATGCTTCATGACTGTGATCCACCTAGCTGTGATTTCAGTAGTGATCACCTTAAAAGTGTCTTTTTTTTCTAGTAGTTTCAGCACTATTTTAAATACCCATATTGTGCACTACTCCTGTGAAGGGTAAACGTGTGAACATGCCTTTGTAATCGGCACACGCATGCAACTACATGTTAACATGTTAAAAAAGGCAGTTGTGTCTGAATGTACAAGTAACTATATGACTGTTTATTAAATAGAAGAAAATACATAAAATGGGGTTAGTTACATTTACTTCACTGAATATGAATTTTCCTGCTGCACTTGGACATAATGCTCTGTGCATATCTTTGAGGAAACATATTTCTACATTATATTTTGTGTTGTTTCTTCTATCCTCACAGAAGCCTTCTGCAGGCGCCTCGTGGCTCGATGCCAAACTTTGTGTATCATCTCTTTAGGGAACCACAAGTCTGAGTAACAATTTTTTTTTTTTTTTTTTTTCTTATTTCCATTGCATTTCTTGAGGCTTTATATTTTAACGTAGCCGGAAAATAATTTTTAAAGAGCCTTGACTCTTTAAGAAGAAATTGCATACTAGGACAACGGCCCCTCCCACCTGTCCTACCATGTCGGTGTTGAAGACGGCGCTGCAGGGCCTGCTAATGTGCGTGAAATACCATCCCTGACATAAATGTTATTGACAAACTTGGCTGGACATTTGGGGCAGTGAACTGCCAGCATATTTAATGCATATTCATCTCCTTTATCCCACTGGTCTTGCTAGAGCACCCGAGCTGTGTCATCTTGCCACACTCCAGCTACCACCCAAATGTATAGTGACACTGATTATGCAAATCTGTATCTTGTTTTCCCCCCAATACCTGCATTAGGAGCTTGCTACTTTATTGAAGTTGAGATATGGCTCTCACAGTGAGGAGCCAAGTGGAATGCTGATTTATTTTTTTTATTTTTTTTAATAATCTGTGGGGATCTTTTTACATTTTTGTTTTATACATTTCATAACAGTTGTCATATTTATGGGGGATCAGATGAGCGACTAGCTTTCATGCTCAGGCATAATTCTTGCAGGATGGAAAAGGGATTACAGCTGAAGTAAAAGTGTGAATTTGGGCATGTCGTGGTCAGACAACTAGGATATCATTACACCGTTTGATATGATTTAAGTTTAATTTCACAGTGTGTGGAGCACCTGAGTTATTTGTAGAAAGAAGAATACATACAATATGTTTGTTCCTATGTTTTTCCTTTAAAGGGTCAGTTCACTCAAATTATAAGAAATGATATGTTCTTCCTTACAGATAGTGCTATCTATCCATAGTTTAATTTGACATTGAAATTGTATATTAAACTCACTCTCTCTCTCTCTCTCTCTCTCTCTCTCTCTCTCTCTCTCTCTCTCTCTCTCTCTCTCTCTCTCTCTCTCTCTCTCTCCCTCTCCCCCCCCCCCCCTCTGGTCTACCACATCGTATATGGCTGACGATACTCTCCCACTGGGCTGAGAGTTGCTCTCGCTGTTACCAGGCTTTGCCTTCCCCGCCTGCTCAACCTCTTCTCAGATTTGGCCCATATTGCCTTGGGTCAGCCATTGAATACTGTATATGCAGTGTGTGCTGATCCTCCAAATTGCCATGTGTGAAATCCATCCCACTCGCTCCTGGGGGAGTAGTCATACCACTCAAAATGAAACTGCCTCTCGTATCCTCCCCTTATTCTTCCACTTCGCTGTTCTCTCTGGCCGCCTGGGACCATGCAGTTGTGAGGCTTTATAGTGGAAGCCTATTAGACAAATCTTAGATGAATGCAGCGGAGGTGCTGTGATACCAGGTTGTCAGAGTGCTCCACAGCCTCATATAAATATATCAGTCATGCTGGCTTGGAGGTCTCGCTGAATTGTATTATTTTCCTGTTTTTGTATAAACGCAGTGGAGGGGGATTGTAAAATTGCATCAGGTTTTATAGAAAATGCTTCATTAGATTTATTAATAACCTCTGTCATAGTGTCTCAGCCAATGTTGGGTTAAAGCTATTCGGAAGTCAGATATGATTAGAATCTATTTCCATGCATGAAGTGGCTTTCTATCACTTTTAACTATGATGTGCTCAATTTGAGCATCTGCACATTATCATATATGAGTTTCAGCCTAAACACCGGTGTCACCTGTGCCTCGCCTCATCTCATCTGTCACAATATTTTTTTTCCGTTCTCCACCTGTGATGTTCTACAGGCGGAATGCAGCCTGCCCTCTGTCAAATCAGGGAAGGAAGAGAAGGGGAATAAAGGAAAGAGAGGACAGAGACGTTAAATTGCATTATGGCTATTATGCTGTAGTGGTATATTTCCCTGCAGCTGGCGGAGCGGCGCATGCGCCTGTGGGTCTTAATGAGCCTGCGTGGAGGGACCTGTGTGGAAACAAAAGGCTGCACTTGTCGGCCATACCAGACCCCTCCACCCGCCCCCTCGCTGCTCCCCCAGCCCTGAGCGTGACAGACCAAGAGCAGAGCGCCGGTCCCTTCCTGGTGGCGTGATTAGATTGGGGCCGAAGTCTCCAGCTGGCAGGCCTGTCTGTGACTGGAGGCGGCCGTCCCCAGCGCTTGTCACTAGCTGACACCTCTGACAGGCAGGGGACAGCTTCAGCAGACAGGTTCATTAAATGGCATTTTTTACAGCTGGGCCTCCAAAAATGAGGGCTGGGCTTTGTCAAACCTCCAAGTCTACAGGGGCCCCTGTGTGTTGGTTTAGACCAAAGCTTTGTTGTTATGACAAATTTTTTGATCTGGGCTGTTTGAAATCCGCTCTTTTTTCTCCTCTTTAGCCTCTCTTTTGTTGACAGCTAGCCCTTTGGCCTGCACTTTGTCATGGCAGCAAAATGTTCACTTAAGCTGGGTAACAAGAAACAGCCAATGCTAAAACAATATTATATTGATGATCAGTTGCCATATTATAACTCTTTTATATCTATATATTTTCAAATCTTGAGAGCCTGAAGTGACAAACCTGTGTAAACAGCATTATTTATTATTTGCTGGGTTGTTTTTATAATACATGATATAAATAATTCAATATTTAGGAGGCAAATGTATGGCACTGTTAGAATAAAATAGTAAAAAGATTCAAATGAATAGAGACTTTGAAAATGGCAAACCAGTCAAAGTCTCTCGACATCAACATAACTTGATATGTAATCAAATAACAGCTCACTAGTGCCTTGATGGAGTAAGCTATTGTAACCTTCCCATGATGCATATCTGTATGACTTGCCTTTTAAGCATTGCACTCAGAAGACTACTTCCACAGCATCTGGCTGAGGGGCGGGGTGGGAGGGGATAAAAGCTACCCTGCCTCCTAGTGAGCTGCTGCTGGCCCTCAACAGTGTGCCTGCAGCTCCATAGCCGTCCCTCCATCTCACCTCCATACCGCTCTACTCTTTCTCCATTCAGCACGCTGCCTCCTCTGGGCCATGCTGTCTCTATGACAACTGTTTGAGTTGGGGGGTTGCAGAGGTGTCAGGCAGGGCATTACTGGGAGGAGAGCACCAGAGATGCTGTGCTGCACATCCAGCATCTCCACCTAATCCAATTTTAATTGAGCTCCAGAGATTTTGGATGTGGCACGGAGGTCGAGCATGAGCTATTCCAGGGAGAAATTAAGGCAGCCCGGCTCGCGCTGCACTCTTCCAGCCTGTCACTATTTTAAATGAGCATTAGCATCAGACCTAACCCAGCTGAACATCTCACTCCGGCTTCCCTCCCTCCCTGCATACTCCACCTCAATCACCCCCCACACACACGCACAGACACCTACACACACACACACACACACACACACACACACACACACACACACTAATGTACTGTAGGGCCTCACCTTCTTACTATACTGTTATATCTTTATTCTCTCTCTTACACACACTCTCTCTGAACTGAACCTATGTGTGATTATAACCTGGGGAGTTGATGAGGTTGCTCCTCGGTTCACACTGTTGGACAAAATTGTTCAGTCAGATGGAAGTGAGATGGAAAGAGGGGAGGAGGTGTGTGAGGGACCATTCTCACCTGTCAGAACAACTGTCTTGTTTTTTTGTGTGGACCTGCAGTCCCAGTGGTGCTGCATACACTAATGATCCTTTGTCTAGTCGCTCTTCTCCTTGGCATGGTGGTCGTTATTGATTGTTTATGTGTCACTAACCCAGGGGTCCTTTTTTGACCACTTGAGTTTTATAGACCACCTGAAAAAGTGTGAAACACGCAAAGAGAATCTGTAGAGAGTTTCATATTATGTAGAAAAGTGCCTTGAGATCCGGTATGTCTCAGTCACGCTTTGTTACAAATAAAGAATGAATGAACCAGTACTGGTGTGATATTTTTATTCCAATTTGAATAAAACTGGTGGAATAGTTCTTAAGAATTTATTTGATTAGCCTTATGGTTAGAGGAATTAGCTTGCGAGCAGAAGGGTTTAATCCCAGTGGTGAAATAATGAGTAAACTAAAGCACCAATGTCTCACCAACTATTGCTGTGGTGCCAATAAACAAGACGGTTCACAAAGAAGTACGGGAAAGTGCAACAGCTGCCAACCGTTTAATAGTAAAGCGGTAAACCAATGTTGAACACTGATCTCTCCTTTGTAGTAGGTCATATCTACTACTATTGCTTTTGTGTCCATGTTGCAACAAAGCAATGGCTTAGTTTACACTGATACTTTGATTAGTTCAAATATATCATAATATCATAATCTTAGAGCTTGCCAGTGGCATTGTAGAGAAACATTCCACAATAATCAAACAGCCTGTTGGAACACTTGACTTATCATATCTGTAACATACTGTGTTGGTGATGCTTTCTTATTTTGTCATACGCAGCTTTAACATTGAACACAATGAACTGGACAGTCGTAACCTGACATGATCTCTGGTTTTATACAGCTGTTATATCCTAAGGACATTTTCTCTTCTTTCTCGGCCCTTCCAGGTCTTAGCATACACTGAGGGTTTACATGGGAAGTGGATGTTCAGTGAGATTCGGGCGGTGTTCTCCAGACGCTACCTCCTGCAGAACACAGCGATGGAGGTCTTTATGGCCAATAGGAGTAAGTTGAAGTGCCAATTACAGCTTTTTCAAATCCATGCTTCTCTTCCTCTTCATCGCTAAGGGATGTCTCTCACTGTTTCACAGCATCAGTTATGTTCAACTTTCCTGACCAGGCCACGGTAAAGAAAGTGGTCTACAGTCTTCCTCGAGTGGGAGTGGGCACCAGCTATGGACTTCCACAGGCCAGGTGGGTCATGTATGCCAAAAGAAAATGAATTCAGTGCTGTTTAATCTTTCCACGTTTGTAATTCCTTCATAGCCGATGTTGCCTCCTCTGCATTGTGTGGTGAAGCATCTGTTCAGCCTAGCCTGCAGCAGAGTCATTTGAAGTCCCATTGGTCCAGTTATTGAAGTGGATGTGCGCTGACCCTGACTGAACTGACCCAATTCTCTGACAGAAGACTCTATACAGCAGAGCTGCAGCCAGGCCACTGACCACTCTCGTGGTGCTAACAGGCCCATTTATACACTGTTGCAAAACAAGCTCATTTCCTTAAGGCTTATGTTAATTAGGTGGATGTGAATGCAAGCCATCCTGAATTAACATATAGGAAATTAGCCTACCTTTCATTTAATCTACTGGAATCAAAATTGTGTAATTATGAATGCCATTGCATTGGTTGCCATAATTATTCTCTAATTTACAGCTTGTAAGAGTATAGGTTTTTATAATATTGCAACTACCACCAATCTTCTAATTCCTGATTTGTTTTTCAAATGTTTATTTTCCAGGCGCATCTCCCTGGCCACCCCTCGGCAGCTTTTTAAATCCTCCAACATGACCCAGCGCTGGCAGAGGAGAGAGATCTCCAACTTCGAGTACCTCATGTTTCTCAACACTATATCAGGTAAGGACTCATATTGCTTTACAATGATATGATTCCCAAGAGAAACTCCAGACTTTTAGTTTGGAAATAGCTGTAAGTATGGAAATGATATACCATATTCTCTTTTTCACAGCCATCAATTAAATAGATAGATTCTGATTTGTTTTCTTCCTTATTCCGGGGAAAATTCACATCCAGTGAAAAGGTGAAGTTTTAATCTATTATCTACGTGAATCACTTCACCATTAGAGTCTTAGACTTTAAGTTTTGCTATCATGATCAATAAACTTTATGTGTCAGTGGCACTGAAAACATACTATAAGTGGCCTCAGGTTTGTCGAATTTGTTTAAGAGTCCATGGTAACCTTAAGTGGTGCTCATAGCGGTATACTTCACTGTTCATGTGAGTGTGCTGTTTGAAGCAAAGAGCAGGCACAGCAGAGTTTTCCAGATAATTAGTGCCTGGCTTTGTGAGAGCGTACACATGTGTGTCTGCGGAGTTGAGAGGTTCTGTTGTCGACTCTCTGATCTGAACTGCAACTAACAGGGTAGGCGAGAGCGACTGCACGCTACTCTGCTCTGAGAGGTGTCATCCTCTCTCTCGCTGCATATTCATGCATATTTATATTTAGCCTGTGCTTGAGTTCGATACATTATTGTCGGCTAATTAGATGTAAGGCAGAGAGAAAAACATGCCCAAAATTCATTAAAAATCCCTGGTAATGACCTGGGCTGACAGGGATGTCAGAATAGTGTGGGGTGGCAGACAGGCGGGGGGTGAAGTGCTGGGAAGAGGTGCGAACGGGAAGTGGTCTTCTAATTAAACACTATTCCACTGTTATTAACATCCTGCCACCCTAACTCAGGCCTCAGCACCATCAGGTCGAACCACACACCCAACTCTTCTTCCACACTTGGCGTAGCTTTTCATTATGTGGCATTAACCTGGGTAATTAGGCTCTGTATCCTCCCTCAGACCCTGGATATTCTGCAAAACCTTCCCATTGACTAGCCTGTCACGCATTATCACTCGCTCAGCTAGATTTAGATTATTTAATGCCAACCTGCAGCAGTGGGCAGAGACACCTTTGCTGGACTGGTGTAAGTTAATACAGTTTTGAAGGTATTCATTAAGAACTGTACGGCTCCAGCAAGCACATTCAGAATGAGTTTTACCCATTTTGTTCTATTGCATAATATTGTATACTTACGCATGAGCTTTCATATCGATGTAATAAAACAGCATCTATTATTCTGACCTTCTAGTTGGCACCTCTTGATTATACCTTGATTTGAAATGCTCAAAGCTTTGGATGTGCTGGCCGTTATTAGATAGAGCTATGTGTCATCTTCACAAGACGAAGTTCTTTGAACATTTGAGCAAATTGAACTTGTTGATCTAAGGTATACTTGGACTGTCATGAAAATGTAATATTATTAATGTTAAAGCATGAGTGTCTCATTTCCTGCATTGGACCTTGTGATAATGCAATAATGTGTAACTTTTTAAGTTTCAATTGACCTGACACTGTTTCTGTATTAGTATTAGTCTTAGGATAGCGTGGTATACTAGTCACCATCAACAACATAGAAAATAATAAATTGTGTGAAATGTTTGTGGATTTGGTAAGTCTTATATTCTATTCAGAAAGGATGTCATAGGAATGTGGTTAGACGTTAGAATTAGTTCTGCTCCCTTTTACAATTTAGATTTTAATAGTTTAATAGTTCTTTGTGGGTAAAATGAACTATTCTTGCCTTTTTTACTTTGAGTCTACATTTTTAGTTTGATTTATTACCAGTAGTAAACATTCCAACAACACCATCAATAGCAGCCCTATCCTGGATTACAACTGACCATCACCTGACCTCACAGCTGTATCAGTGTCATCTTCAAAAGGAGAATAGAGCATTAATAACAACATGGTAGATGCTCGTGGCTTTTCCCATGGATTTCTTATGACACGTTTTGCCATCTGAAAACCATATTGTTGCTGCGAAAGCATAGAGGAAATTCACATCTGGCCAATCAGCACATCAAACTTGCAGTGACATTTCAGGGATTTAGAGTCATGGCCCTGAAAAGAATCTATATCCCTCAAATTACATCCATTCCTCACAACTTAGAGATACTTATGTTTTCTATACACTTAAAGACGGCCTCCTCAGGCCTCCTGTTACTCCCACAGCCCATTGATAAAAGTACTCGGCAGGAAAAGGCATGGGGAGCACAGAAAACATTCCCTCATAGCAAAGAAAGTTTGCCATTAGTTTATGCGTTTCACTGGCAGACGCCGTATGAGACAGGAAGTACGTCTGATTGAGGGCTCTGAGATTGGGGGGCTTGTTGGAATGTTGCATGCTGATCCCCCAATGTAACTGAAGCCTCAAGTGTACCTTGCCCCGCTTTCAACCCCTCTGTTCCCTTCCAGCCCTTCATCACTCACAGATTTCTGTCTGCTCTGTGTGTGTCTAGGGAGGACATACAATGACCTGAACCAGTACCCGGTCTTTCCCTGGGTCCTCACCAACTACGACTCAGAGGAGCTGAACCTGACCTTGCCAGGGAACTTCAGAGATCTCTCAAAGGTACCGAGGCCCCTTGGCCATGCACCTCAGTATGACAGCGAGACGGGGGGGGGGGGGGAGTAGCTGCAGCTGACTCTGACGGCAGGGGATTTCCTGACTGTAAAATGATATCATATTTAATAGCTAACGAACCATGTTCAGAATATAAACTCATGAGATGGAATGCAAAAGTGGAAAATGCTGATTGTAACATCCTGAAATGCTCTCCAATACGTAACCCACTTCTTAAGTATTGTCTCAGCACATAGTTTGCACTTGACTGTAAGCTTATAGTGGCTTCCTGGTTTCTGCATTAGAGCGGGTTGTACATTTTATAACCATATGTGCCTTGTATAGTAGACCCTGGGTCATGTGGTTTAAAACCGTTATGACCTCGTTAAAGTTGTTATAGTTCATATTTTTACATTATCGCTATAATGTCAAAGGGCTCGCTCGTAATGATGAACCCACAGAGAACTATGACCCAACTCTGCAGGCCAGACAGACAAAGTTAGTGACTAGCTGGTTAACACATTGGAGCATTTAGCTGCTTAAGAGCCACATACTTAAGACAGGAGTTGATAAAGAGCAAAACGGAGCTAAGAGAAAATTGAATATTGGATTTACATTCCCGGGTGGCCATACACGCGACTCCAGATGAATGCTAATGTTGCTACGTATCTGCTGGATGTGGCTTGATAAAAATGTTTTCCATTGTCGATATACTGCATATCTTATATATTATCATACTCAGATCTGTCCAGTGCAGCGCCCTGTGTTTGATACCAGACTAGTATGTGTAAAGGACAAACTTCAATAACTAACTGTATTAGTTTTTAATTACAGCTTGTTCGGAATCATTTAAACACATTGTAAAAGAATGTGGTCATATCAACACTAGAGGATTCATATTGAATTATTTTCCAGTCTTCATTTTTACAACAGATTTTTACACAAAAACGTATCACATACTGTATTATTTAAAGATTATAGCGGTAAGTGTTTTCATAAAACATTGTTATTTAATAATTTAAGTTTCTGCTTGAATGAGACTTTCAAGGTTGATGAATTGATAAGAGCGGGTCATGAGCACAGTGTTGCAGTGAAAGTCTTTCTAAATGTGGCTCGTCAAAAACGCATCACGCTGTGCAGTAGCAAGAGTTCTGCGAGCGCTGCCAAATCACAAGAGCTCAGACACAATGACACTAATGCCCCACAACCATGTGAGATAAAGTCCAGCTTTATGTTTGCTCTGCCTTTGACTGAAGAGTAAAAGGCAGCACAAACGGTGGCCTGGTTTACTTGTTTACCACCCCCTTCTCTTTCTCTGTCTCTTTCTCTCTCTCTCTTGCTCATGCAAACTGCAGCTCACTGACCTGAAAACAGTCACATTCCTGTCTGAGCTCTCTCTCTCTCTCTCTCTCTCTCTCTCTCTCTCTCTCTCTCTCTCTCTCTCTCTCTCTCTCTCTCTCTCTCTCTCTCGCTCATTTTATCGCTCCCTCATTCCCCCTTGTTTCCCTCAAAATGCCAACATTCTGACTTGAGAGAATCACTTTGCCATCTCAGCTCTCAACAGTTTGTATCAATTTTCAGCTTTTCAAGGCATGCGTGTGCTGTGTTTTGTAGTGGGTGTGGAGGATAACTTTGAAGTAGGGAGAAAAAAAAAAAAGGTTACTATGAAACACTCAAAGAATCATGGACGAGTTTGAGTGTTGAGAATTTGAAAAATGAGCACCAGCCGCTCTGGAGCACTTATTCGCATTTCAGTAAATTTTTTGGACTAACAGCCCAGATGTGCGTCTTGCCACCGTCGTCTCAGCACTGCTATTGGTGGCTCAAGCCTGTGGGCCATCCAGGTGGACTGATAGAGCCAAGGTGTGTGTGTGTGTGTGCGTGTGTGCGTGTGCGTGCGTGTGTGTGTTTGGGGGATGATCAGGGCTGAGCCATGTGCAAACCTCCTGCCCTGGGGAGACAGTTATGTATTGTAATGTATTCCAGTGACATCCTCCCATGCTGTTTACAGGGCTGAGCTGCCTTTATTAGCATGAGTTCACAGCCTGTGTCTCCTGACAGTTGTCCTTGGAACCCCAGGGCTGTTATAGCTCCAAAAGTTCACAGCTAGTGTAGCAGGGAGGGACAGAGGCCCCCACACTTCTCCTCTCTGCTTGGTCTGCCCTTTTGTTCAATTATGGATCAGAGGCAGCAGCACAGTCTCTAGAGACTTCTTCATTGTATATTAGGGCTGTGTGTGTCTCTCTGAGGTGTATGTCCAGTGGGTGTGGCTGTGTACCACACAGGCTGTGTGGATGGTAACAATCCTTTTTTTCACTCAACAAAAAAAAGCCCAGATTCTTGAATGTTCATTGTGCCAACCACAAACAGTTGCACAAGAACTTTACTTGAATAATACAAGAACAAAATTAGAATTTAAACAACTGTCTGATTAAAGACTAAGTAAAGAAAAGGACAAATCTAACAGCCAGGTTTCAGTTCTTTGATACACGGTGCTACAGTCACATCAGTATGTTTCTGTTTCTCGTAGTGGCTGCTACATAAAGCTCTTTTTGTCCATTTTCTGTTTTAATTTGTGTGTCTATTTTTTTTTCTTCTGCATTTCAATAATATGATCTGCTACTCCAGAGCACAGTGAGCTGCAGCATTATGTCATATGGTCTTAGATCAATATAAAAGTTAAAGCTAAATTGTTATTGCAGCTAAACACTGCAAACTGAAGCATCATTATTACTATGAATGATTCTCAAATACTCCCACGCTGGCATTGCACAATTTGGGAGGCTTACTTTCCCACAGATCAGAGTCATACCTGTGACCTATTTGTTAATTAGTGGTTACTGCCACTTGATGGACGGCATTGTTCAAATTGCCGGAGCTCTGTGTTGATTTTCCAAGTAATATCCTCCCAAACCTTCTGCACACACCTACAATTACCTGCTGGTTGGGCATTCAGTCAGCTGTGAACAGTGCTTTTGAACACTGCATTGCTTTGCCTCGGGCCAGAGTTGTGCATATTTGGACGTCAGACACATTCATGCAGTGAAGTGTTTCATTAGATTCTAATGATTATTTCTTGATGGAGTGACAAGTGGATGATATATAGGGGGAAGCCAATCTTCTTCATAGCTGTTAAATGATGTGATGTAAAATCATAGAATTGCATAAGAAGGCAAAAGAAGCAGCTATGGTTTAATAACGCTGCTTCTTCACCCACTGACTAAAATGTATTAGATGTATTCTTTGTAAAATATCATTTCAGAAGACAGGCAAGAGCAAAAAGTGAAATGAGCATTTCTCAACACAGTGCCATTTAAAGTGTTAACTCAAATGACTGGCATAATATTGCTAATGTTAATCTACCCTGGTAAGCATACTTTGAATGAGCTGCGCTGAGATAGAGAAACCTTTTTTTAATATCGGTTTCCTTCTTAAAGCTCCTGCTGTGGTTCTCATTGAAAGCTGAGCATCTCTTAGAGACACACATTGAGTAATAAACACAGAGCATGGTTGTTGTAAAGACCCCCCTCTGCATTTTTCTTTCCATAATGGAGCCTTCTTCACCTTCACTTCCACTCCAGTCAGGCTGTTTGGAAGTACATCTGCTTTATCTTGAGTTTGAGCAACTTGATTGCATTAGACTGGAGCTGCATGCAGCGCTGCCTCTGAAAAGGCAAGCAAAAATGACCGTGACTTCTCCTGACAGAGCACCATAGCAACATACTGTAATGTAATTACTTCTGAAATATAAAATGCAATATGCGTCTCTTTGGGAGGTAGCTTAGATATAACCAAGCAAATGGAGCTACTCTCTGCACACTCATTCACCAGCAGCTGTGTTCATTTCCTGCATTTGGAAAGCAACGGCAGAAATGATCCTGATTGAATCTGAAGCCAAATCTAAGTTTGATCATACTTTGTTTAGTTGTGTTGATGTATTTCACTGGGTCAGGTGTTATACAAGAAATGAACTCGGATGGGAGCAAATGTGGAACTGTCTAAACCAGTTCTTTTCATTGTCTTATACCTGTGATCAGTATGATATGCAATGCAGGGAAAAGGGAAGAGGTGATTATCTGTTGTTGAATAGAGGTAAGCAAAGCCTGATTTGAGATTATTAACAGATGTGGCTATGACAGAAAGAGAGGTACTAAAAGACTGCTGAAGTACCTATCCTATCTTATCATAAATAGGGTTTTATTTACAATTGCTAATCAATCAAACTTTCTTCTCATATTTGAGTCCAAATAAAAGCATATCAGAAGCATACATTCATTTTTGGACAGTGTTATTTGACCTGAATTTGAGATACAGAATATACCATATTTATAGTGTTTCTTTATGGCCTAAGCTGCACACCGAGTCTATGTGAAGATATACAGGATTTAGACTAACCTTGAAGTAGCCTTTTAGTTTATTTATGCTTGAACTCTACTAGCAGCCAGCAAACAAACATACTGTGGAAGTAGAGTCTCTTTCAAGGCTAACTATGGTCCATTTATTACAATTTGACATGGTGTCTTTTATTGGTTATCTTTCGAACACTGCCTTCATACTATGACACATTACATGCATTTCATTCTGAAAACAGTGACCGTTGGGACAGATATTCTCTCAATTGTTATATAAGATTGTAACGTTCCACAGAATTAATGAGTTGAAACGTTGTGGTAATAATCATCACCTATTTAAATATGAACTCCAATCACAACCATTGTGTCACATCCAAAAAGAACTGGAACACAAAGGTGTTGAATGCACAAGGACTCAATACAACCATCCATTGCTCAAGATTTGCTGGGACAGGGAATTGCAGTCGTCTCTATATTCTATATATTGACTTTGGTGGGATACAATGAGCTCACTAACCAACACTCAACACTTTACAACCCATTTTTGTAATATACTACAAACGAGACCACAAGCCACCAGAACGACTTTTGTTTTCCTTCCACTTTCCTTCTGCTTTAATTGATTCATGTTTTTTTAATTAACAGCCCTCTGTTTATGTTTACATATGCACCTTACATCTATGAATATACATTGAATTTACTTTATTATTTGCGTCAATGCAACTGTATTAGTTACCTGTGAAAGAGCCAGCTGGCCATTTGTTACCCTTTTAAATTTTGTCTTTTTCTTTTTACATTTTATTGAGTTTGCTGTATTTTTCTTATATAACAGTCAATTTGAGCGGTGTCCAACAATCTGCCAGCTGCAAATTCCCTTTAAGATGACAGCAACCTGTGCCGAAGAATAACCCTTCAAGGATATAGGTGAACTGATACAGTCAGTATAATTATCCTGTCTCAGCAACAACACACATTTTCAAGAAAACAAGACATAAGCATTACTTTTTCAAGTCACAGAGAAAACTTTTTATTTTACGTATTACTATGTTTATGCTTTCACGGCTGAAAAACCCGAGAACACTGTGAGAACATTTTTGCCTCATTTATGTAGCACCAAAAATAAGAATTAATAGGATATAACTGTCAACAAACATGTCTTCACATCCCTTCCTTGTAACTTGGTGTTTCATTTTAGAAGTGTTTGTGGTTAGGAAAGGGTTGAGAGGGTAGTGGCAGCCAAATTGAGTCTAGCATTAAATGTCAGCTTTTAATATCCATTTAAGCACAATTGAATTTTTCATATCGCATACTCTTGACTATGCTAATATTGCTTAGTTTTTTTTTCCAGCTTTTTCTCGTACAATATTTAAATGGACTAGTCAAACATTTAATAACACTGTAAATCAAAATATTTGCCTTAAGTTCTAATACCTGTTATGTGAATTGTTTACTTATTCCTCCCACATATTCCTATTCCCTGCAGCTGTCTTTTCCTTATTCCTCTCCCTCTGTCACATGTATTATCTGGATCTTTCATACAGCCCCGGCATTAGTTACACTAGCGGCGGTTTTACAGAGTGCGAGACGTCTTGCGGCTTGCGCCCCGATCCAGCTGGGCCAAGACGTCACATGCAAGGCCGTTATCACCCCATAAATCTACGCAGATCTCAATAAACTTCTCTTTCAGTCTATTCAATTGTGCTAACACTGATGTGGACTGCCATACATGGAAGAACCAAAAAAAAAAACTGGCCCTATTTCATTTTGACTTGGAGCTTCAGGCATGTGCACTGTGCCACACATGGATATGACTAATCTTCAAAATGACCAAGAGAGTCTGTCTGTCGCACTGAGGTTGCATACAAACTGAACCCAGCCTAAAGAATAATAGTGCAATTTTAATAATGTTAGAATAAGTGAATTTTTAATTTTATTTCTTTTGACCTCTGAGCTGCAGCTTTCAGGTGGAAAAGCTGCCATTGATTACATTACCAGTCTCCCTTTCCCATCAGTAACTGAGTCAGTGATACTGAGTATATTAATATTGACTGCCAATATGCCTCCAAGGCTCTTATATTGGACAGGGTGATTGAAAAGGCAGGGAAAGCAATTTCTTCACCACTAAACGTATGTTTAATGGGAGTAATTTTGTTGCCTTAAGAACACATGGAAATGAAACAGCCCCCAAAGGGCAAAAACCCAATGATGGTGTCAGTACAATATTGAAATTATTACTGAGGCTGCGGTTAAATAATTCACAATGCAATCCAAGGTTTGGCCTAACTATGAAATAATTGCATGGATGTCGAATAAATATTGCAGTGATGTTTATAAAAAAAAGAAAGAAAATTGTATGATCATAAAAGAGTGTTTTTTAGCAAATGGGTTTTCCTCTACTTCTTGACTATATCTACTGTATATATTTTTTATAAGATTCAAAATGTCACTAATGATTTAATCCTACTGATATAAGACCATAGCGTGTGGTGTTGCATTACTAGATTGCACTGTATTGTATATATCGTGGTACCGCCCATCAGCAGCGGCCAGTAGCTCAGAGGGGCTCTGAACACAGACGGGAGTGGCTGTGCTGAGTAAAGTGTTCGGCTCGGTGGGTGCGTTGGGTGTAAATCAGGTCAGCCAGGGTTAATCCACATGGATTACCCACAACATTTAGCAGGAGGCGCGCATATCTCCTCCCTCCATCCTCGGCGCGCCATCCTGCTCACCCCTGCCACCATACCCTTGTAAATTTTAGACAGAAGACAGCGCAACAGGACATTTTTAGGGTTCAGGAGAATAATGGGGTCTGACGGACAAATCCCAGAGTAAAGCTCCTTGACTGCCCTGAACTCTTCCCCCAGCCTGTCTGCCGGCCTCACCACATGTAGCGTAATGGGGAACTACTTTGACTCTGCAAGTCTGTCTTAATTAAACTCAATTAAACTTTTCTGTCCTATTTCCTTGTTCTGTCTTAACAAAAGTAATGGGAAGGCAGTAGTTAATGCTACGCACCCAACTAGATATTATTACCTGTAAATCATAGTAGAAGTACCGTAGCTTCATGTGTTTGGACCATCACATCAACCACTATATAGGATGTAAAAAACGACCCTTCACATGGTATGGGCTATTCGAAAAACATTAACTTTCTATGGATGTTTTTTGCACTAATAATCTATTTTACAAGTATATGGAGTGCGCATTTCCAGTGATTCTTTCTTGACTGTCATTTAGCCGCATGATCATTAAACTTTGATTTAGATGGAAGACCGGTCATGAGACCTGCTGTTAGTTGTAACGTTTTCCATTTTGAGACTCAAAATAGATTAGCACTGGGTGGTTCATGCAGAAAAAAACAAGCCAGGTCCCTCTTACATTATGCTTTGAGTGTAACTAGTGTGGTTTTCCAATGCGTAAGTCAAATTCATTGCATTATATGAATAGTTCAGTACCGATGTTTCATAAAAGGTTTTACTTATCGTGAAGACTGAGTTTTTCTGTTTTTGGAGAACATAAGATCGTAGATGATACATTGTAAAAACAAAAAATACTTTTCCATTTCAAAGAGACCGATCTTCATAATTTGACATAGTGTAGATTATTCCCAATTGCGTAACATATTCTGTGATAAAGCATTGTCTTGCTTGTATACTGACCCACAGAGATAATTTTGGTGATTTGAACACAAGCCAAACTCCTTAAAATGCCTTGTAGTAACTGGATTTCAGTGAAAATGACAACAGCCTCTGCTTCCAGTATTTCAACTAGCCAAATATTGGAGCAGCTACACATAAAGTGACGTTTCTACTAACCTGATGACACTGTAATGTAAGTTAAGCCAGACTGTGTGGTTGCGATGAGAAGGCTGTAAGAACAAAAAAAAGACCTCATATCACTTCTATTATAAAGTTCTCTCGATGGCTTACTGTTACTCAATATATATTTTAAAATCCTTGAACCTGTCTATAAATCACGACTTGTCTTTTACTATATTGTTAATATGCTGCCCAGACACACACCTGGTATAGTACTCAGATCTACAGACGGTCTGCTGCTCACTGAACCAAACACCCACTGAAGCTTCTTTTTTTTGTATCCAAACCCTCAACAGTTTAAAGATAGGAATTGGAATAGAAAGAAAGATACATCGAGGTTCCTTATTCAGTTTTATGTCGATATGATAACTGGTTGATCACTTTGACAGTGTTCTGTAGTTGTTGTGGTTTGTTGTAATATATTGAGCATGATAAGTATCACAAAGCATATGACTTAAAAATCCTCACAATAGGAAATGTGTACAATTTCTTCAGGGTTTCTATGAGGGGAAAACCTTCGCTTTACTTACACAGGCAAATCAGGAGAATATGACTCATTTGCAAGAACTTGACCTCATGTTTTCTTGTTTTCTTTCCAGCCTGTTGGTGCTCTGAATCCGAAGCGTGCAGCATTCTATGCTGAACGTTATGAGACTTGGGAAGATGACCAGACGCCACCTTGTCATTACAACTCCCACTACTCCACAGCTGCCTCCACCCTGCACTGGCTTGTCAGAGTGGTGAGTAACTCACTCCTTCAACCATCTTCACACTCATTATTGTAGTGTGTTCAAAATCCCCAAATTAGTCAAGCATCTGAATAGGAATGACGTCTAACCCACACCCGTAGACGGCTTTTCATTTTTGAGTCTGCATTAGTTGATTGTCACTTGTCAGACTTGATGATGCTGTTACTTTGAGGTCTGTCGGTTTCTGCACAGGAAACAGCTCAACATCTCAATTTGATTGGGCCTGAGTTAGACCAATGGCGCTCAGAAAACACATTTCACAGGCCAGTAAACCGGCATATGTGAACTAAATAAAGAGTGGCTGGGTAATGATTTACAGAGGCTGCTCTGACAGGTTTATGTGTTTCAGGCAACCTAGTGAGCGCCGGAGACATGTCCATCAAGGTTACTGAGCACTGTCCTCATTTACTCTGAAAGAGGAGGAGGAGGCATACACACTCTAACCCATTCTGTTCCTCACAAAACAGGCCCTTAAAAGCTGCACAGCTTCTTTGAGTTGGTGTACATTTGATTTTGAAATCAGCTTATTATTTGACAGAGCTTTGTACTGTATTTATCCTCCTCCCTCATCATTAGTAGGAATGGGCTGATGAACCGAGGGAGCTCCCTTGACAGCAGTTAGATTGGCCTCTGTGGTTTTTTTTCCCCCACAATCCCTTTCTTCCTCTGGTGAGTGATCCATCCGCTCCAACCGGCGATGGTCGCCATCTCAGGCGGAGAGAGCCAAATTTGAGCCAATTATCATTATGGCTTACTGTATTCAGGAAGAACACTAATTAATTCTCCCCCAGGCTTGCATACAATGAAAGACTGATCTCTACAGAGATCCTGTAGTCTACCGCAGAAAAGAATAACATTGAAATAGTGCTAGTAATTCAGAATATTCAGATGTATTTTAATAAGCCGCATGGTAATCCAGTAAATTCAAAACAGTGCTGATATTTTTATTATGTTGATTATGTTACAACTGAAATGGAGATCAAGAGGGTGGAGAACTTTGATCTTTGTAATGTCTTATTTGCTTTCTCTGTAGGAGCCCTTCACCACGTTCCTCCTTAGTGCCAATAGCAACAAATTCGACCACCCTGACCGCACCTTTTCAGCCGTTGCCCGCTCCTGGAGAAACTGTCAGAGGGACACCCATGACGTAAAGGTGAGAATCACAAGAAAAGCGATAAGTAAAATTCACGTTTACATTTATAAGGATACAAAGGTCTAGAAAAGAGTTCCCTAAAACCAGTGGAAATCAAATACGTGATCATTATCTATGTGTTTCCTTGCCAGACACCTTTTATAAGCTGGTGTTACGGACATCTGGGTATCGTATTATAGGACAATGATAGTCAATATGTTGCACAATGTTTACAGTATGTATAATTGGCAATATATGCTCCCCTCCTCAGCCAATGTGCTTCAAAACCACTGCAAAAACCTATACCATTAATTATAAATGTCTCATCCAAACAGCGAATCACAGAGACCCATATTGTACAGGAATACCCTAAGCAATTAGAAATGCACATTTGATTTATCTCATGCAGAAAACAAACCATCTCAAAGGTAGACTGATCTCGTATCAGTGCATGCAAGCACTCATGAGTTTGAACAAAGGCTGTGTCTGAGAGAAAGACAAAGCCCTCCCACTGCAAATCCACAGAGCAGTCACCGAAAACGCTGAACCCTGCTGATACGCCTCCATTTTGCCCACTGCATAACACGCAGCAGGAATACGCACTGACCTCAAAGTGTCATATATTTCTAGCACACCCTGCATCGGGTAGTGTTGCCCCAGGCAATTAATAAAGCATTAATGACAAAAGCTATTTAAAATGTAGTCTTTTATGTACGGACAGGGCTTTTACTCGCCAGGATGGGGGGGAGAGCAGCCAACTCTGTGAGACAGAGGCAGAAAGCTGCGAGCCAGCGAACAGCTGAATAGTCAAAGCCACCCTGTTAACAAATACAGCCTACTTTCAACTACTTGTATGTCTGCATGCATTTGTTTTTACACACATTGGATGGTTAGTGATCTATTGGGAGAGGCATTGTACTGTGGAGGACAATGCTGGATTACTAACAGTATTTCATAATGTATTAGAAGCAGGAACATATTATGCAAGCGCTTGTTTGGTTTACTCATGCTGCCATAAGGGTAAACTATGAGGCAATGCCACTTTAATGACTGTTAGAATGTTGCTGTGATCCTTTTCATTATAATTTCAACATCAGTTATTTCTCTTATTTTTCCTTGCATACCTTTAACCTAGTATTTAGGTTATTTTTTATATAATCTACTATGTATTAAAAGGGCATTGCTCAATATGATAATATTACATAAAATAATACAAAGTCATAGGTTTGCATTTATGCCAACTGAAAGGCACTCAAACAAATATAGACAGACACACAAATGCCATGCACAGCCACAAAGCAGCAACTGAGACCGAGCGGAGAGTCCGGGGTTAAGGTCAGCTCCGGCCCAGTACACCGAGCGGGCCATCGGGTCTCAGATTAAAAGGCAGCTTGTTTTTACCAGGGTCTCCCCTTCATTAACCCCGGCCTCCTCCAGCCGTAATGACGACAAGACCAAAGGAGGCTGAACCCCTGATGGGGATGACCTCCTAAAAGAGCAAGTCAAATGGAAACAATCCTGTGCCGACCAAACCCTCACCTCCTCGACCACCCCATCATTATTGTGCATCCAAACTTCTCATTTATTTCTATGTGCATACACAGCTTGTTTAAGCTGGCACAGCCACCATGGGCAGGGATAGACAGACTTTTCTTGGAAGTAGTGGGCACACATACATACACTCTCATACACACACACACACACACACACACACACACACACAAACTGCCACCATGCTGTCTGAAGGAATCCAGCAGCACTCCACCGGTGACAGATTTTGACGAACATGTCATTAAGGTGACACAGTGTAAAGCAATGGAGGCATGTGTGATTGACTTGTTAGCCCATTACGATGCTGTTGCAGAATTAATGGCTGCCATGGGAGGCTGGCTTGAAAACAGAGCTGGCAGTTTTAACGGCTTGGCGGTGAGTTACGGCAGGAAGTTTACGAATGAAAAAGGGGAGGGAAAGTGCGGTTGTGTGTATGGGAGAGACCGAGGGAAACCGAGAGGAATGGCTACTTTACTCCCTTCCCTTTCGTGTGCGGAGGGTGAAATGTGACCAACAGCAGACCAGCAGGGTTATTGGCCTGTACCATGTCATGCTATTTTGTTCTGTCAAAACCCCGTGATTTATAGGGGCCTAAAAGCTCTGCACGTTATGTATCCCATAGGCAATATAAAACTTCATTGTACTACTGAATCTGACAAACACAGTATTCATAAAACAAGCCTTTTACAAGGAGTTAAAATACTGTCTTGCACCCTCCTTTATAATCTCAGGCTAAGAGACAGACAACAGCATTTAACTTGTCTTGTGAGTTTGTTTTCTAATGAGGACAGAGTGGAGGATCTACATTCCTCGTGTGCATATGCCTCATTGTGCAGAGGCTTTACTAACTCATCCTTTCTGAGCTGTATGATTAGGAGGATAAAGGGTCAGAGTGGGGACTGCAAAATCGTAGAGAGTATACATACAGTAATTTATGTTGCAAATGCCTTATCTTTAGAATTTCTTAAATAACCATATCGGTAGTTTTGCATGTTGAGCCCATTACCTATCCAAAGCATGCCATAGTTTTTAGATCAACTGCTTGACATTCAGAAAGCCACCATTTAATTTCTGATTGCTATTAGCTTTTGCTATTGAGATAGGTCATCATTAAATATCATCTAATTTCTTATTTTTTGGAGCTGTATGTCATAAGTTTCTTACTTTCAAGGACAGTGTGACATCTAAATCGACCTGCCAAAGAGCATTGTGAAAGATGTGTTTTTTGGAAAGACAAAATAATAAGCAAACATAAATGTTGTGAGAGTTTTGGAATAATCTCTGATGTTCATGATATACTGTATAAATGGTTGACCGAAAGTCATGAAATGATACGTAGTTAGTACTTAAATGTATAAATACCAGTGTGGTCATTCGACACAGGAGAAATTCCCAGAAATGTAGGAATAGTCTTCAAAACACAGGTACCACAGGTAAATATTTGCTCTCTTCTTCAGTGTATAGAATCACACCAGGCTTTATGTAGGGGGCTCCTTTACCGTGCTGACTTCCCCTCTGCTGCGAGGTCCTGACCCCATCACAAGAGCCCAGAGACCAGGCAGAAAAACCCAACTCAGTTCCAGTTTCATTTAACACACATTACACCTCTGCCTGGAATAACTGGACTAGCACCTCTCACCGCCTTCTCATGGCCTGCTGTTAAGTTTGTTTGTGTTACCTTTCCCCTCGAATTCTCACTTCATCTCAGTGGGATACAGAGCCTTTTTTTTTCTCTGTTTTTTCGTGGCTCTGTCATCACACATGTTATTTCTTGCACTTTGTTGAATTGTTGGCCGATTTATATGGTGAAAATTGTGGTATTAAAAGTTGTGGTCTCGTCAGTGAGCTGTAAAAATGTATCATCTCTCTTCCTTTCAAACGCAGGAACTGATTCCTGAATTCTACTACCTCCCAGAGATGTTTGTCAACAGCAACGGCTACCATCTGGGAATGAGGGAGGGCAGGACCATGGTTTGTGACGTGGACTTGCCTGCCTGGGCCAAGAAGCCTGAAGATCTTGTTAGGATCAACCGGATGGTAAGGTTTAGGCATGTGTCAGGCTAAAATGGTAGTTACTTTTGCCAAAATTCTACCTGAATATGATACTACTACCTTTATTACTCAAATATAATATTAGGAAACCTAAATATTAATAACGAAACATACCACCTCATTATTGTCCATTTTATGCTTTTTTTTGGGTCTCTGCCCACAAAACATTACTTCTCCTTTTATTCCTCGTCAATTTAGGTTGCAGTAATGAAAATAACTTTACTAACTCTGTCATTATTACCAAGATGAATAATGACAGAGTAATGATTATTGGCCCCTTCTTACACTCATCAGCAGAGACCATCCTCATTCACTACAGTACAGTCATGTTACGTACAGTAGTATATCCTTGTACTTATAATATACATCAACATTGCCCATTTTAGTGCTAAACTGAGATTCTACTAAAGGTCACGATGTAATTTAGATGTATTGTTTAAAGTTCATTCTTTGCATTTAGCTCTTCTGCCTCCGTCTCACAGCAGTAGAGAAATCCATTTCCCACTCTTCCTGCTAACCTTCCCATGCATCTGTGTCTCCTTGTCTTATTCATGAAGCATCTAATAAAGTGCACCGCTCAATACTAACGCTGTACCCCTGACCCCAGTGATGTCACTAAAGGACAGGACTGAGGGCAAGTTTGCCCTATACTGTTACCTTCTGTAATGTCGGGACTCATCACTTTGGCAGTGTGCAGGGCCCTTTCTGTGTGCATGTGTGCGCACGTCTGCGTGTGCACGCTTAAAACAGACAGCCTATCAACATGTGGTCCACCACTACTCCCAGCAGATTTCAGGAGCAGCACGGAGAAGGAAATGGAGATCCAACATATCTTTTGCCGTCAGATAATCCTCGTTCTCCCTTTTTAATCTGGAATCACTTACTGTAGAAACTCAACAGCTCAACTCAATTTCGTTCAAAATTACATGATGAATGGCCACATATGCATTCTAATTTAGGCTTGATGAGTAGTTCCTCCTTAAAACCTCAGAAACTTTAATAATACTGCTAGGAAGACACAGTTTCATGCAGGTTGCAGGTTATGTTTCCTGAGGTTGGGGGCCACAGTGTTTTTGGACCAGAGGTTGAAAGAGGCTCAGGGAACACACTTGACCTTTTCAGCTGGAGTGACAGATCTGGGCTGGTCTTCTGTAGGTGACCTTTCCCTGTGCTCTACCCATGCTGCCTGGTTGAGCTCTTTCTGGCTTGTATACGGCAGTTTGGGGGGAGGAGGGTAGAGAGACGGGATAGGCGGGGAGTTGTTAAGGGCATGTCTGCATCTCCAAAACAAGGAGAGAGGATGACTGAAAAAAGATATTTTCCCCCTGTTGAAGGATACATGTGTGTGATTCTGCCTTGCATTGTTACATTCGCAGACCAGTGTATTCAACGCCCAGACATTCATAGTCCTCCATTTTTTTGTCTTTCTTTTGTTCTGATCCCTAGCTAGCCCACACTCTCGCTTCCTCTATTATTTCATTTCTGTCAGTGAATCTCTCTCTCTGCCTCCCCTCTGTCTCACTCTACCTCTTTTTCCCTTCCCTCCGTCTCTTTGTCCCTTCCTCCCTCACTCCCTCCCTCTCTCTCTCTCTTCCTCCCACTTCCCATCTTTGCATGTGCCACTTTCAATTGAAGTGATATGCCCTGTGGCAAACTCTGCCTCTGTGTGCTCGAGCAGGCTTTGTTGGTAATGGCTGTTATTCCTGACGGGAGGGGAGGAGTGTAAATTCCTCTAGCAAAGCCTTACACCAGGATGCATTGGAATTATGTTGTACCGTGTTGTGGAACAATACATCAACCCCCCATTGCATGGCTTCCATTGGTATATTTAGAATAATTATCAGCATTGAATCATATCCCAAATCTCTCACTAACACTCCCACAAGAAATCAAATCTCTCTTGTAATGCTCACGAGTAATTTATCAATGTTGCTCCTGCGGATGGTTTTACAGTAAACTGGATCCCTGTTAGATTTGAACCAATTTCTTTGTCTCCATGCAAACGTGGCCTGTTGGGTATTTTAAGTAGACAGAGAAATGTGATATGAGAGGCTTGTCCTGAGTTAGTTGATTGCCTTAAAAGGAGGGGATACAGTTTGTTTTTATTTTCCTCATTATTATTTTATATATAATATATAAATAGTATTTATGCATAGTAAAACAGTCAAATGTTTATTTGTTTAACTTGAGTAAAACAAAAATCTTACAGTACTCATAATTAGTTTTGGGTGGTTGTATGTGATGTAATGCCCTGGTAGGTCACTTGTGTATAAAGTAAAGTAGGCTGTGTTTCGTTGTGTGGAAGTACACTTTGTGTTGTCTTTTGGCCCGTGTGCTGCTGGTATGCCTCTCACCTCTAATTGCCCTGTACTTCTCTCACAGGCCCTGGAAAGCGAGTTTGTGTCATGTCAGCTGCATCAGTGGATTGACCTTATTTTCGGCTACAAGCAGCGAGGCCCGGAGGCGGTGCGTGCCCTCAACGTCTTTCACTACCTGACTTACGAGGGCTCCGTCAAGCTGGACAGTATCACTGACCCTTTGCTCAGAGAGGTAAGGCACACATTGCCATGGAGACAAAGCCCCTCCCCCCCTCTCTTATTTACCATAGGCACAACTTCCTGTCTCTATTTGTCCTGGCATGTGTTGGAGCTCCGGGAGCATTCATATCACGCATCTGTCAATCAATTATTGTGTCATGCAAATGTAGCCCGTGAGAGAATTTGGCAGAGCTGCTGAGTCATCGAGTTTGCCTTGGGATTAGCATCATTTTGTGATGACATGAGTTATTAATTTCCTCTTTCTCTCTCAGATAAACAGTAATCTTTTAATATCTGTCCGCATTATTCATAGATCCTCCTAACATCGGGATTCTTTGCTCTTTTCTTCCTGGTGCTCAATATACTGTATGTTCCTTTCCTTAATCAGATCAATGAATCTCATTGAGCTCTTTGATCAATCAACAGAGGTCACTCTGTCAATAGATGAGGGACTGAATCCTTTTGTTCTTAACAAATTAATTGAATATCTATTAGCTCGGCTGTACTACTCGTGAATAGCTTAATTGCGTAGAGGGGAAAGGGGACCAGAGACTGTAGCAGCTGGCGTGCATTGTGGTACTTTCCAGTTTGAGCTTGTCTCTCCCTGTGATATCCACCATCTGCTGTCTGCAAAACAAGTCATTTATATACTGTCACTTCCAGGGGCGCCTTTATTTATCAAGTGACCACTATGCAAATCACCTGCAGAATATTTGGCTGATCTAATTACCAAACCGTATTGTGAGAGGTTTGGTTTCCATCATTTTGAGGAAGATTTAGGTGATGCCTTTTTTATTTAGCATATTTTGCATGAGGGGTTTTAGCTGTCTTACACCCCGCCTACTGTTACCCTGAGAGATGACAGTACTGTTAGTTAGTTGCACATTAGGAAGCCTGCTACTCAGACTCCCTAATTGTGCCCAGTTGATGTTGTCGCTATTGTGACATGTGAATGTATTTGTGCTGGAGAGAGAAATTGCCTCAGCTAATTGCAACTGATGTAATGCTGGTATGATGAGCACTAATTACGACAAGCCTTCATACCTTCAATCATGTTTCTCATTCCAGATAGATTCTTCCTCTCCCTGATACATAAAGTATAACCTTGTATATTTAAACTCCATACTCTAAAACCAAGCAGTATCCTAAGAATGCATTATGAATAAGTCTAGACAGTGCAGTTAATGTATAATAATTGTCTTTCCTTGCACAGATGATTGGCAATTCCAAATGAGATCATTGTAATTTTTTAACAATAACATGAAAAAAATATAGTGTAGAAAATAAAAAAATGTATATTAACTTATCAGTATTTTTTTAAAGCCAGTATCATAATTTCCCAAGTACAGTATTTCTTCAGGCTGATTACATTACAACAGTTTTACTGTACTTTGATTCTCTCCTATGAAATGATTGGATTCAAGTTGAGCAATGTCCTTCACAGTCTATAGTGAAATGATTGATTGGTGATTTCTGCAGGATTTATCGTGTCATCATTCACATAATTTTTTACAACTCCTTCTATCCCGCACAGGCCAGGTCTGTGAGCTGCCTGGCTGAGTCAGTGAGGTGGAGCATGGAAAAATGCCCAATGAATGTCTCGCTAAGACCTGCTGAAATGTGACGATTGACTCCGGGGTATTGATTCATTCTGGGCCTGACAGGTGAAGCTGCATATCTGGCGTTAGTCATAACAATTAAGGCATTTGAAATGTCGATAAATTAGAGGTCATGAGAGATAATTTCCACCCGTGTGTCAGATTGAAATGATGACACCCTCTGACACGCCGCCGGGCCTCTGGTTGAGGGCACGATGACGGGTCTACTGGGCACACTGCCGGAACAGCAGTCCTTCTATGCAGTGCTCCCCCTGACAGCCTTCTCTTATGGAAAAACATGACAGCAACCCCTTGATTCAGACCGCTGTGTCACTCAGAAGTAAACAGACAAATTATTCATCAGTGGGACTCCATTCCTCCTCAGCTGCCACTGTCCCTCCCGTCCCCTCTGAATCGACGGAGACAACAAAGTGTGCTGTGGCTAGCCAATGAAGTGTTTGAAGTAGCTGAGGTTTATTTAAATTGATTTCACCTTGATCTTCTCATGGTGTTGGGACACAAGTGTTTAAATGCTTGACCTTAATGATAAGAAACTTCTTTTATATGCATCACATGGAAAAGGAATCAGTGTACATTGTCACTGATGATAACTGCACTAGAGATAATCACCCACTGGTAAACACATTGTTTGAGACATTTCTGCTCCCACATATACAGTAGTGCTCATGTCAACTCCCAAGCTGTCACTCAAGAAACACCCTCAGGCTAATTCTTTGTTAGTACTTAAGGACTTAAATAAATCCAACTAAGCTTATCTTAAACAAAAAAAAGGATGGGCAGCAGTGTCGTCACATGAGGGAGTATCACAATTACATTAATAGTTTGTTTATGTTTATTGGCATGTGTCAGTATGCTTTCTGTGCTGCTTTATCTGTTTTTAGAATCAGTTTAACTACTTAAAAGCCAGAATTAACTAATGAAAGCAATTTGCTTCTGCGATCTGCAGAGTCTGTCAGAAGGTTAAAGGTTGAGCAGCTTCATATTTGTACTAGCCATCGCTGATCTCAGGTGTCGTGACTCAGCATGATCCCACGCTTCTTAGCGGGTCACTGCAAGGCCATGTTTGCATTCTGTCTGACAGAGCTGTTGTGTTGCCGTATTGCATGAGTGCACTGGAGGATGCTGTTGGGGGGGGATCGTCCTCCACGGAGTCTCTCTGTCACCAGTTTGGGAACCAGGCAGCAGATAGAGAAAGAGCTGCAGCCGCTCACCTCTGAAGCCTTTCGCTCATGCCAAAATCAGATGCGAACAAAGTCACACAGACAGACATGCAGACACGGTGTGTTATGACGGATGTTTGGTGCTCACCCAAGCAAGGCAGTTGTTGCTGGGAGGGGAGATCATCCAGATGGCTTTGGCAATAAGTGTCACTTATCAGCCAAAAAAGCAGAGCCTGAAGTGACTTAAACTAATGAACTGCCTGTTAAGTGCTCACCATCTCAAACGGAGATATAGAGATACGTTTTTGACATACCTCAGAGAGGATTAGTGTTGAAGCACCTGAAGAATATTGACATGTTTTGATCGTACAGTGGAGGAACATGTACTTGAGGTAACCTTCAACAAGTCAGACTCCCTTCCCCCTACACACACAAAAACACCAACACATACGAACAAATCATTCCCCTTGCTCTCTGGAAACAATTATTGGGTGTCAAGGTTGTCTAAGACAACTAAAACGGGACATGCAGCTGCCCAGTTTCCCTTTTAATAGAATCATCATAAGAAATATGGTGATGCTGTCCACATGGCCTCTTCAGTCTTTCTGATCTTTGTATCAAATTTCTTTATTTGAACAGACATCATGACCCTCACCCCAAACCTAACCTTAAATAGCCATAATGTCAGCTGCTTATTACTTGACGGACTGCGTTGTAAAGAAACACTGACTAGCACTTAATGGTTGCCAAATGTGCTCACCAACTCACACGAAACTTTCACTGCAGTGCGACAGCGCTCAACCGTGTGGACAGCGCCTTTTTTGGTGCTGCGAAAGATAGGAAGTGACCAGGGGGTGTTGGGGGAGACTGTTTGGCTTGCAGGTGGCCTGTCCTGAATCAGTATCACCTCCAAACTTCCCTTCCCACATCTCCCTCTGTGGCATGTGCTACCCAATAGGTCCTTTTGATTGTGAGTGGTGTGTACAGGCGGAGGAAAAATGAGGGCTAGTCACCCAGGCAGTCAGAAGGGCGGGCGAGAGGCTGAGCGATGTATGTTCCATTGTGCACAGTGGCATTGACGGACGTCTACAAGCTCCCCTCTGATGGTGGAAGTGGCTCCAGTCACATCAATCACTTCCACCATGGAGTGCCCCACTTTCAGTCAAGCTCAGCAGCTCTTACTGCTTGTTCTTTCCTCACTCACTGGAGGCAAGGGAGATCTTTTGTCTGTATAAAAGGAAGTTATTTTCTAATTATAGTAAATGCTTGATTCCTCCAGCTTTTTTTTCCTGGTGCGACATGTGCTGTTTTTAGTTTTTTTTTCTTCTTTGTCTCAAGCATCCATACTCACATTATATAACCAATAAGTCATCCTTCATCAAGGTACCCTCTGCCAAATTGCTTTGGTCTGCTTGTGTGATTTTGTGCCTCTGTTTCATACTTATGTGTGCGCATGGACATGCTTTTCCCCTTTGTTTCAAGCACAAGAACATCTAAAAGCAGGCCGGCCTGCTGCAGTCCTAGCTGGATGTCACTCCAGGTTAACGTTTATGCAGTGGGGGCCCCTGCGCCTGGAAATGGGAATGGTTAACTGAAGCATGTTAATAGGAAAAGGCTTGTCTCTTCCATACTAACACTTGGATGACTCTGCAGGCTTGGGGGGGGGGGGAGGAGCACCCAGGCGGATTGGGAGTGCTCCCCTTTTCCTTTACCTCCCCCTTTCCTCAGAAGCACGGCTGAGTTAGGATTTGCTTGCATTGTCAAGTAACGCATTGACCCATCACTTTGATGCATATTGATTGTGACAGCCGCTCTCTCTCTCTCTCTCTCTCTCTCCCCTTCTCTGCTCTCTCTCTCTCTCCCGCAGGCCACAGAGGCACAGATCCAGAGCTTTGGACAGACGCCATCTCAGTTGCTTATTGAGCCACATCCTCCACGCAGCTCCGCCATGCACCTGGTGAGAGCCACGAGCATGCTGGGAAAATTCCATGCACCTCTGGTGGTGGTGTGTGTGAGAAAGGATGTGTCGACCTGTGCAAGCCTGGATGGTGATGGTGTGCGTGCCTGTGTTGTCCCTGATTTATTACTATCCATATATATATATATATATATATATATATATATATATATAAAAGTTAAATATTTCAAAGGGCTTACCTCATGTAGGTCACAGACCCACAGTATAACAACACATTTTCAGTACCAGTTGTATATACCAGAACCTGTTTTATAGTTGTTACTTCCTACTAGCAGTGTGGTGTAAAGGGAAGAGTGCTCCCTACTGGCCTAGTAGCTCCCCTCTTTCGTCATTATCTCAACATGGTTCTCTCTTTGTAAGAGATACATTTTAGATACATTTTCTACGTTTGCAACAGACGTATATATTTTCATACGCTACTGTCAAAAGCCTTCCAAATTTGGGACAAGATGAGAGCTAAATCTGGCTCACAACTCAGAGTATGGTCAGGATCACCATCACCTCCATTGCTTTTACGTATGCTATACATGTAGTATAAGCCAGTGTTCTAAAGGTTGAGCTGAATTTTTACAGTGGTGAAATGAGCGCATCTTCAAAAACTCATGCAGCCTCTTTTAATGGTTCTTTCTGGACAAATGTCAATCTTTCTGATACATGTGTGTCATGTATGCACCATCTCATGTTTACAGCATACGCCATCTCAGTTTTCCATGTCTTACCCTTGTCTGACCAGTCCCTCGTCTGACTGCACTGTCCAAAGGGGGCAGTGCATGAAGCTCTCCTCTGTGCCTGAACCTAGTTTTTCCTCCAACCTCCACACTAATTGGTTCTTTCCATTCTTTTTCTCCGATATTTTCATACCTCTTCTCCATCCCCTCCCTTCCTGCTCCGTCCCCTTCCTCTTCCCGCTCCTCTTTCCTTGTACTCCTCCTCCTATACCACCATTACATCCCTCCATCCTTTGCACCCCGTCTTTTCTCTCTTCTACTCAATAGTGTTTCCTTCCACAGAGTCCCCTCATGTTCAAGGACCAGATGCAGCAGGATGTCATCATGGTGTTGAAGTTTCCATCCAATTCGCCGGTAACCCATATTGCCGCCAACACCCTGCCCCATCTCACCATACCTGCTGTGGTCACTGTCACCTGCAGCCGCGTATTTGCCGTCAACCGATGGCACAATACCGTTGGTGAGTGGAGCTCAACACACATGGCAGGTGCTGTGTTCAAGCATACACATATGCCCTTGTAAAAAAAAAAGAAAAGTGCAATACCACATGTGATACCTACCACAGCAGTGGCCCTGTAAAATCACTTCATCACTGTCTCACACAAACCTGCCCACCACTCATAATAGAGCTGTAGCCAGCTGGCTATGTGAGAGGCTAGCACCTCCTAGGTAAGCTGACCATGAGTGTTTCCACATGTTCCTTTTCAGACATGTGTGAACAACATTACCCACAGAGCCCCTCCTTGAGAATCAGCCTCACCTCTGGGTCAGAGGGCCAAAGCAATGGTTACTAGGAAATTAGGCCGCAACTGCGCCACATTCTCCTCACACGTCCCCATCTGTCACTGTAGAGACACACTGAGCTCAGGACCAAAGAGTCCGCACTGTGTGGCTGCTCTGGCTGCTCCCACACTAATGAACACAGCTGCAGCACCCTTGCCATCCTGTCGGAGAGGAGGGAAATGTGGTTTGGCTTTTCAGAATAATGATGATAATATGGTTTCCATATTTTCAGGCATGTTGCCGTTTTGAAACTGGCTCCAGATACAGATTGTATGGATGAAATGTCTCCATTCAGTTTGACACTTCTGACAAAAACGCCTAGTAAGACAGATGGAAATTTTTCTGATCGACCTGATGGAGGAGAGTGTGTGTGTGTGTGTGTGTGTGTGTGTGTGTGTGTGTGTGTGTGTGTGTGTGTGTGTGTGTGTGTGTGTGTGTGTGTGTGTGTGTGTGTGTGTGTGTGTGTGTGTGTGTGTCTGTGCGCACGCACGTGTGTTTAAGAATGCATGAATGCACACATGCAGCGGTGAGAAATAATGTCCTTATGTATCCCTGTCTGAATCCAGGTCTCCGAGGAGCACCAGGCTACTCTCTTGAGCAGGCCCATCACCTTCCTATAGAGATGGATGCTCTGGTTGGTGAGTAAGCTTCCTTGTTTTGAATTGAGAAAACACCATCAAACCAAAAAAAAATGGACCTTTGGCTTTTATATCTGATTTAGCTATAAGGGTCTTAATTAATAACTTGAACACCTCAGCTATTGACATGAGTTCTGTTTTTTCTTTTTCTTTCACAGCCAACAATACTGGAAGCAACAAGCGTCAGATCACAGACCTAGTGGACCAGAGCATCCAAATCACAACACACTGTTTTGTGGTGACAGCTGACAACCGTTACATACTGGTGTGTGGCTTCTGGGACAAGAGCTTTCGTGTGTACTCCTCCGAGACAGGTAGGTTACAGTGTAAACTCTATTTCCTGTAGAGGTGTGCGCCGATGTGTGGAGGGCTGAGTGCTGCGATAGGAATAATACGGTATTGTCTCTCCTGACAGGCCTTGTAGACAAATTGATGAATATTCTGTAATACACTGGAACTCACTGATAAGTTTCTGCTAATTTCCTTTGCATTGACAATAATTCCCTGGGAGCAAAATGATAATACCAGCAACATACCTGTTTAATTATATCAATTATTTTCACTCCAACTTGACAAGCAGCATTTAACTAAATTGTTCCAAACTTGGGGGTTACGACAGCCACAAGGGGAAGAGATGAATCTCACAAGAGGATTGATCTGTTGTTTCTTTTTCTTCTTTTTCTTTTCCCTTAAATACTGGAAACGTTCAACTCTTCCCGCCTACAAAAATCGTTTAGATATTACAAACTAAGAGAGAAAAAACACTATTGTGGGTTGGACTGCTCAACTCTGTCTACACTAAAACCAGAAACTGTGATGAGGGGTAACAAGCAGACATTGTTTCATTTTAAGAAGTCACAAACCAAAAGGCTGGGAACTACTGATTTAATCACATCGAAAACATGTTTCCACTATTTCATTCAATACTCCCTTAACTACAGGGGGGCTAGTGGGGCTTTTTATCGTGTTTCATTTCGGAAACATCTGACTCGCAATTTTTTTTTATCAACACCAAGAACATGTTTGTACATATTTCCTTTAGGCAAGCTGACCCAGATAGTTTTCGGCCACTGGGACGTGGTGACGTGTCTGGCCAGATCAGAGTCCTACATTGGAGGAGACTGCTACATCGTCTCTGGGTCCAGGGATGCCACACTTCTGCTGTGGTATTGGAGTGGACGGCACCATATTATCGGCGACAATCCCAATAACAGTGAGTAAGAGAAAGATTACACACATGCTCACACACACAGAGTGTATACAAGGTTACAGGAATCTTTTTACGTTGTTGAGTATTTCATCAGTGAAAAATGATACTTGGTTGTAAAGCTTTGATCAATAGTGGGGAAAAAAGGCATTCTACCCTAGAAATCAAATAATGTGGAGAGATAGAGAGGGGATCATTAATCAGCACTGTAGATATGATATATTAGTGCTGCTTTCAAATAGAGGACTCCAGATGTCTTGGCATTCAAAATGGTAGACCCCAGTGTTATTTCTTCTGCTCTGTTCATTTAGTTGCATATTCTCACTGATTGTGTGTGTTCAAAACAATCCATCAGGGTAGGGGAAACAGATATACAGAACATTTCAAGTGAGGAGCACCATATATGGTGTGGAATTAGAAAACTGAAGATGGGGAGAGTATGTGTGTGTGTGCTATAACAATTTTGTATTTCAAATTGCCTCAGATTCTAGGAGCTCCGGTTTAGTTGCAAGTGTTCTCTAATTAACTTCACAGAGGCTCCGACAGTTAATTAAGAATTTCAGCTTGGATGCCTCCAATTAGCAAGGGGCAAAAGCACTGGCAAACAGTATTCCCCTGATATTCACACTGCTAGTGCTTACAATGCATCTTCAAATGGACAATGGAGAAGGAAACTACACGGCTCATCTCAAGAAACAAGACACAGGATGTGTTTTCACTCAATCACATCACTTCCAATGTCTTATCAATAATTAATCAATATATCATGATGTCAGAAACACTTTGGGCAGCAGATAACAATCTAGCTGGGTTCTAGAATGCAGAGCAAGTGTGTGGGAGCCCGGACTGTGTGAAGGAACAGGGGCAGTGCAGAATCGGCTAAAAACTTTACATACTGTATGTTTGACACGGCATTGTACAAGTATCTACAGCGAGTCATTATCAGTCATGTTCAGATATAGATGGCAGGCATAAACCCCGACTGCCCTTTCATGTCTTCACACTTGAAGCCCTCAAAATAATGTCATATACCACACAGAGCACCAGAGTCCTCTTTATTCCCGTACTTATTTGCTTTTTCATTGAACAATCTTTTCTAGTCTCATTCTGGTGATTTCATACCTATTCCATTTTCTATTTTGCTGGTTGAAGGTTGTGTGAATATGTAGCAGCAGCCCTCCGGATCACTGCTACCTCATCCCTGTGGCATGCCAAAGAAATTGATTTCACAAGCGCCCCAAAAGGTCTTAAATGTATAATAATTAAAACAACTTCCAGCTCAATCATGGCCCTGCCTCACAGATTCGGCCCATCACACTGGTGCAAGGGGATATTTGCACTGGGTAATTGTGGTGGGTGACTTCGGCTTGTCCCAAGGGCTAGGAGAGGGTGGGGGGTACGCAATGCAGGCTGATTGAATCTTTTGTCGGTTAGGTGAGCTGCACAAGGACCCTTTTTCCCCCTGGAGGCTTTTTCTGACACTTGTCCTATTCAGCTTCCCTCAGCAGTGGGTGCTGGGACTGACAGCGCTGCTCAGGTCCTGGTCTCTAAGGGACTGTGCTGCATCGATCACAGTCCAGCTCACTGACTGGACCGCTACAGCTGCAGAGGCGATATGCCGAGCAAGACGAGGAGATGATGGGGGAGGAGGAGGAGGGGATAAGAGAGGAGGAGAGCGGTCTGACACATGTCCACATCATCTATCAGGACTTAACTGTTATCGCAGAGGATAGAGAAACTTTTACTGAATTGGCTGAACTTTGAGTCACATGTGGACACCACCAAATAGTGTATATGTTAGTTTGACATCACTAGTGGAGCACACAAACTGTAGTGTGATTATCTTATTTAAAAGTAACAATAAAATAAAAAATAAAAGAATATTACAAAATATACAATTAAATATAAGTATTTTTTTTTCTGTTGAATTCCAATCTAACTCCTCCCCTACCTTTATGGTTTAATACTTCATGTACGTTTTAGACAGTTTATTTGCTTTTCATTGGCTGCATTTGGTCTGCATTTCATTTTTTGTTTTGATTACATTATGTTAGTAATGGATTCAATATGTTAAACTCTCCATAAGACGCAGTTGTATTTAGGGACATGATGAGGTTTTATTCAGTATTGGAGATCAGTGCGTTTCTGAATGAGCCAAGAGGTCGGGTCCGGTGCCGCGGAACTCCCCTCACTAACCTCTCCCCTGGTCATCATCAATCATGTGACACATGGGATGAAATCAAGTGGCTCGGCTGCCATCAGTGGGCATCCTCGCATTTACATGACAATTCAAAGGGACCTGCCTACTCGCAGATGTGTGTCACAATCACTGTGCTTGTGTTTCTCATGTGATTTGACTTTATTCCCTCGTGAAGGTGTGGTGGTTATTGAAGACCATTGCACAGAATTCCTAATTTTGGGAATTCAACCAATACATTTTGATCACCTATTTGGATATTCAGATTTTTTTAGGTGATGTTTTCAGTGTCATTCAATACATTTAATCAATTAAGCCAATACATTAGTTTTATTATATTGTACATGTGTCATTCTTTAGGTGACTATCCAGCACCACGAGCAGTTTTGACGGGTCATGACCAGGAAGTTGTGTGTGTGTCCGTCTGTGCAGAGCTGGGCCTGGTCATCAGCGGAGCCAAAGGTCAGTGTACTTTTCTGTTCCCCTTTAATGTCATCACCATCCGAGAGGAAAGAGCAAGTGAGGGGCACTCGTGCTTTGAGCTGGCAGATTGGAATACAATACTTTAGGTTACCAGTCTATTACCAACCCACATAGAGAGACAGATATTTTATTTCAATGAAAACTCTAGACCTGCATGTTTACCCAGCTGAACAACATGCAAACGCCTCACAGAAAGTGGTGGAACAAGGAATCTATCTCTGTGCACGCTGTAGAACTGTAGACATGTTATTGACTGATTTATAAAGACAGCATAGATGTTTTACATGATAGCAGTTTGCTCATATTTGTCTGTGTATGTTTCGGTTCGGCAGAAGGTCCATGTCTGGTCCACACCATCACAGGGGACCTGCTTCGGGCTCTGGAGGGACCAGACTACTATCAGTGCCCCCGGCTCATCTCAGTGTCCAGTGAGGGCCACTGCATCATCTACTATGAGAGGGGGCGCTTCTGCAACTTCAGCATTAATGGAAAACTGCTGGCACAGATGGAAGTCAATGATTCCACCAGGGTAGGACTTTTTGACACCAGTATAATCCATTAGACGTGTGAATGTATCTTTGCTCATCTGCAGTCTTAGATACTTTAACGATTCAAATAGTGGGCAGCTACAAATCTTTAAGTATATAAGCTTGGATTCAAATACTGAGGCATTCTGTGAACAGAGCAATCTGACTGATAGAGTATGTTTGTGGATCAACTTTACATGGCCTGGGTCATAATATACGTTGTTTTAGGGGGAGGGAAATTTAAGTCGTCCCTGCCAGGTTTTGAGATGTAAATATTATTATTATAATTATTTAAATAGTATTATTACCATTATCCATCTGAAATATGTACAACACTTAGTGTACAAAGCAACTGCACATCGCTGCTGCACGTTATTCTCATATTGCACATGAAGCTCTACGATCACAAATGTTGGTGTTCAATTTGTGTATATAGCCATTTGTCATTCAATTACATCTTTTACATGCTCCAGCAAGACGACTATCGTTACAAGGTACAATAAAAGTGACATGTTGAACTGCTCTCTGTACCAATTGTAGGCTATTCTGCTGAGCAGTGATGGCCACAACCTTGCCACAGGTGGGGATAATGGTGTGGTGGAGGTGTGGCAGGCCTGTGACTTCAAACAGCTTTACGTCTACCCTGGCTGTGATGCTGGTATCCGAGCTATGGACCTGTCACACGATCAAAGGTCAGAGCAGACAGTTGTATGGTAGCAGTTTTGAGGCCACAAAGAGCTGAGACAATGTATACAGAAAACCATATTAATGCTTTGCCTCCCACTCATCATATACAGTATAGCTTCTCAAAGTTTGGCCTTCGTTAACATTTAGTGCAGCCCCTGAATGTGGCAAGAAATACATGCATTATATTTGAATCAATGAATAGTATAGTCTGCCATTAAAGATTTCACCTCAAAATGTTCTAAAGAAATCATAGAGTAGCACGTAATTAAAGTCATAGTATATATTTCTGAACATAGGTTGTCACAAAAAATGTCATATAGTATGTGAAAAAATATGGTATGCCATAAACATTTTCACTGAATAGTATGCCTTAAAAATGTAAATATGATCAGAATCTAGTATCTCATGTCATAAATAATGCATACAAATTCATAGTAATAAAAAAAACGTTGCAGTGTATTTTGACATGAAAAAGGTCAAAGTATAATATGTCACAAAAATATCATGACAAGTTATGCCATAGCATGTCAGAAAAAAATCATAGTGAAAAACGTTACCAAAATACATAGTGTAATATATCATACAAAAATTAGCCCCCCAAATGATTAATGAAATAAGTAATTGTGTAGTATTTCATTAAGTCATAGTATAGTACAGGAGTATTCAATTAACATTCAGCGAGGTCTAGGTAGAGAGAATTTCCTCATATATATTCAAGTAGCCCAGCAGTTGTATCAACCTATGTACAACTGACTGTCACATCAAAAGAAAGAACGTTCGATTGAATAATATCGCAACAATATTTATTGGATAAGTAATACATACTCTAATAATAAATAAAGGTTCTTCTTACATTTCAAGTACAATAAGGGCTGGATTTAAAAAAAAAAAAAAAAATACATGACAGACAGTTTTTGAAAAATTACTCTTTAAATAAGTAAACTTAATTTGAGAAAAATGAATTTAAGTGAATTTTCCTTGCCCTGCAACTTTATATTCATTTAATTCAGGTGTGGAGTTATGTCAATCAAAAAAGCTATGCAATTATATTCGCCTCATCTTCTAAAAAGAGTAATCTGTGTGCAGGGACTATATCTGTGTTTACGGAAACCACCTGTTTCAGCTCTATTCCTCTTCGTTAACATCATTGTTGGGCATTGAATGAATGTGTTAGGATTCTGATCACATTGGGCTTTTAGGTTTATTTCTCTGTGACATCATTTTGATTGTGAGTGGGTATGTTTGCTCAAAGGAGTTGTGCTTTGTCAGGTAGTTGCGCTCCACGTTATTAATAATCGTCGGGGTCTCTGAACATATGAGACATACTGGTTTTGATTTGCCTGTGTGAAGAATGAACATAAAATATATTATCCATTCTTTGTTATACAGTCTATAGTCCTAAAAAGTCTTAATGTAGTCTGTCGTAAAAAGTAATAGGATAGTATGTGGAAAAAATTAATAGCATCGGATGTAGAAAGAAGTCATTGTATAGCATGTCGCAGAAATTGATCATGTTGTATGTCAGAAAAGTGGTGGTATAGTATGTTGAAAAAAAGCCATGAAAATATCATTACGTATGGCGAAATAAGTCGTAGTATAGCATGTCAAAGAAAAATAACTTTAAAAGTCATTCAATTCAATATTTTGAATGCCATACATTTTCTAAATAACATCATAGAAATGACATAACAATTTTCATGTTTTTTTATTTAACATATGTTCAACAATGGAAATGTTAGATCCCAGGTTCCCTTCAACAAAGCTCGTAGAGGTCCTCGATAGATGGCAGCTCCATCCTGGTGATGTGCTGCTGAGCACTTTTCACCACCCTTTGTAGAGCCTTAGGGTGGTGCAACCGCCGTACCAGGCGGTGTGTCACAAAGTTGCAGTACATCGGAATTTAAATTTCTTTTTAAAGTCGTAGCATAGTATGCCAAAAAAAGTAATAGTATGGTATGATGAAAAAAGTCATAAAAACATCCTCGTATATTACGTCGAAAAAAGTCATGTAAATGTCTCAGTAAAGCCCAGGATTCACTAATAGGCAGACCACAGTCCGGATCCGGTCCCAGATGCTGTTGTATCTGGACCCTGGACCTACAACCAATAGAGAATAATTACATTTTGACGGAGCGCTTCTATTTTAACTTCTTTTAATCTTTACGGCATTCATTCAGCGGTCCAGACCAATTACATGCATTGTAAATCATCTCAGGTGATGCTGCTCAGCCAATCAAACGTGTATTCTGATAGACTTCCCGACTCGAGTGAGATTTACACATACAGGAGAGACGGGCTACAGACCCAGTAGTTGGAGAATGGTATGCGAGTCAGAGAAGTTACTTCACATGGTGTTCTCCAAAAAGAGAGAAGTGGTCAGTGAGACCAGAGTCTTTGACCGACAATGGACAGGCTCCTACATGTTAATTCTTCCCACGAGCAGTTTAAAACCAGTGTGTCTCATCCTCATATGTTCAGAGACCGTGACGATTATTAGCAGCAATGTGAAGCACCACTACCAGGCAAACATACCCACTCAAGTCCAAAATGAAGGCACAGAAAAATAATAATATAGTAGTCGAAAAAGTCATAGTTCGGTATGTGGATAAAAGTCATATTATAGTCAATCAATAGCATACGATGTAGAAAAAAGTCATGGTATCGCATGTCGCAGAAAGTGATCGTATAGTGTAGTTAGTTGAAAAAAAGCCATGAAAATATTATAATATAAAAAGTCATAATATAGCATGTCAAAACATTTCACACAAAAGCTTTAGTATGGAATATTATGAAAGCAATGTCACAGAAAAAGTTAAATTTCACACAAAGTCAAAAGTACATATCATGAAAATTGTCAAAAAAAATCCTAGCATAGTATTGTGTATCATAAAAAATGTCATAGCATAGTTTATAATGAAAAAAATAGTATAATGCCATTTCAAGTTATAGTTTATTATGTAATTAAAAACATCACACACATTCATAGTATAGTATGTTATATAAATCCATCAAAAAATGTCACACAGTAAGCTTAAAAAAAGTCATATAGTATATCACAAATAAGCATCAAATGTCTTAGCATAGTATCTCTGTTAGAGTATGGCACAAAAAGTCATGGTATGGTATATCATTAAAATGTCATCAGTTATTGTTTAGTATGTCGTATAAAAAAAATCATAGTATGTCATAAAGCATAGTCATAGTAGAATATTATTCCATACAAGATGTCATAGTATAATTAACCATAATAAATAATAGTACGTCATTAAAACATCTCTACATTTCATGAAATAAATTAATAAAAAGGTCATTTAAAAGTGTTAAATGGTTTAGAATGTCTTGAAAAATGTTAGAACAAATTCATGAAAATGTCAATCATAGCTTGATGACCAGAAGTAAGTCACAACAATGTCACTGTTTATGACATGCAATATATCAAAAATCATAAGTAATAATCATAGTATATTATGCTATAAGAATTTCACAGTATAGTGTTTTGTATAAAAAAAAAAAAAATCACAAAATAGTGAGCCATAAAAGATGTCTCAATAAGTCATAGTATAGTCAAACAAACCTCAAAATGCATAGTATAGTATTTCATACAAACATCACACAAAGTCATAGTAGGTCATAAAAGAACACGATCATAGTACATAGTTTCTTTAAGTGCCTCCCGGCGCAATGTTTCACTTTAGACATATTCAGGTGCCAATTTGATAGACATTGCCCAACCCTACTGAGAGGCAAATCCAAATGGTTTGTATATTTTAGTGAATGATAAGAATGAGACGTGTTGTTGGCTTTACTGAATCATTGGAGGGGCTCGCTTACTGGTGGCTGTGTGTGCTACGATGCTAACGCATCTTAACTGCGGTTAAATGTCACTGTGCATTTTAGTTAGTGGAATATCCACCATGCTTTTCTTTTAAATAGAACCTACAGTTGCCATAGGAACAAAACATTTTGGATACTGCAAAAGTCTATTGTCAGGTCGGCAGCATGTTTTTCCTTAACATGTGCATCTCTGCAAGATTTGTAAGGAGTAAATATAATGGGAGCTGGCTTGGCGGCGTAGAGGAAACAGTGTTCGCTCTGGGGCTATAAGCCTGATGTCATCATGTGACCCTGGCAGTCAAGAGAGGTTATAGAGTCTGAACATTCAAGCTACACTTTACAACCACCGGTCAATTGCCCCTCAGCACTTACGGTCCGGCCCAAAACAGAGGCCTGGTTCTTGAGCAAAATAAGTGCACCACCTGTTAAGGTAAGCAGAGAATGGTTCGATTAAGGATGGAATTTGTTCACAGATTTCTTTTTACTGAAATTAAGCACTACTTAATTAATTTACAACATCTCCCATCAGTAAGTTGACATTAGGTAACACAAGTGAGCCATGCACCGCCACTGGATTTACAGAGGCACATTCTGCTGCTGCTCTGTTCATTGTACTTGAGCATTTAAGCCCTTGGGCTGTAGCAGTACAAGACGACCCTGTGAAATCAGCTGCTTTTCCTACATACCAGTCAGCCTCGGACACAAGAGCAAAGTGGTGGCAGGAAGATACTAGGACTCAATGGTCTGCTTCAGTTGTCAGAGGAACCCCGTGATTTAAAGTCAGAGCCCTTGATGACCTCCTGTGCTCATTTCATTCAACACTATGGAAGTAATCTTTGTCAATGAACACATTTTAATACATTAGTTCCTTGCATGTATAAATATACCTTTTGAAATATGAAAACATAATACAATAAATCACAATATGACAAAATGATGAGATTAATGTAGCGATTTTCTATGTTTATAAGCGGTTTCTTGACATTAGGATGTCATTTCATGGTTTTGTTGCTCTTCAGGACTTTGATCACAGGCATGGCCTCCGGCAGCATCGTGGCATTTAACATTGATTTCAACCGATGGCACTACGAGCATCAGAACAGGTACTGAGGAGAGACAGATCAATGCAGCAGGAGGATTAAGAGAAATACCTACCAACCAGTGACCGAGATGTGCTGCAGAAGATGGAGGAGAGCCAGAGAACATCACCATGGAGACACTAATGAAGAACAAGGTGTGTTTACATGTGGCCTCTAAGGCAAACTTGTTGCTATGTGTGTCTGTCGGTTTTCATGTCTTACCCGAGCACCAGCTGACACATTTCCCCAACTCAAACAGCTCTGTTGTTCTGGGCAAAGAGAGACTGAGATCACAGTTACTAAAACATACATGTAAGCGTTAACGTTCCTGTTTTAAACTGTGAAAATGCAAAACAAAAATGAATCCTCATTAGGAACATTTATACAACATTTGTATGGCAGATACATATCTCACTGGGAACACTTTTCTAAAAAAAAAAAGTGAACTTATACTGTAAATATGGACAGTGTAAAGGCTGAGAAAAAGATCTAAATGCTGTTAAACTAGCCACCATGTTACCAACATTTCCATCACACGAGCTATGTAAAATTGTCTTCATTCAACTTCAGATATTAGTTGGTTAATAATACATGTATATGGCCATTGTTTGCTCATTGTTAACAGTGGTCAAATGTATGTGAAAAGACAAAATGTTCATTGTTAGTTTGTTGTATTTGATTGTCTATGTGGAAGAAAAGTAAAATTCAGTGTGAGCTTAGTCCTTTGTGAAATATTTGTTTTTAATCATGACAATAAATTGTGATATTTCCATATTAACTTTGAATCGAGGACCATTTGGTTTATCAATGACAGAATTAAAATAATACAAGTGGGACATTTGAAACAGCAGTTATCAATCTTTTGTTTGTTTCAGCTTCTTCCAAAAACATATCCAGAGGATTTAATACCAGATTTGTTGAGCGGTATCTCATGACTGTTACGGTGTTTGTGGTAAAACTGTAAGAACCTCTGTCAAAGGAAGTGTCATTTTAAAAGGCAGTCTACAATTGTTGTAAATGCAAACATTAGTACTGTTACTTGTCCATCTCGGTTTGCCTATTTTTGCAAAAAGTTTTGCTTGTTTATTTTGGATATGTGAATTCATGAACACCAGTTCATGCTGAGACACCGTGCATTGGTAAGCAATATTATCACTTGGTTGTTGTAAAGGAGTTCAGCTGCCTGACAATTTATCGAATGATGGATGAAGTGTTACAAATATGACTATGGTCTATTTTTGGTGATGTGAAAGCTATTGTGTCTGCATTTAATTGGAGAAGTCTGTCGCTGTGAGTTGAGAATTTAAAATGAACAAAAATATGCAAATACATTTTGAGTTTGCATTCTGATTTTCCAATGGTGCTGCCAGACACCACTCTACCCAAAGCTGACGTTCGACATGCTCAGAACTAATCAAGGCTATGGGTTTACACGTTGCTGTCCTGTGAAATAATTCTCATTGTGAATTTGTTTGACAAAAACAATTTTGTTTACATGTTACAATTAAGCAGTGCATTTTGACTTAGTGTAATATATTTTAAAATATGCTATGATTTATATATTTTTGTTGCATTATCAATTGTTTTTGCATACATTTTGAAAGAGGTGGGATGTTTGAAGCTTGTGATTATAACTAAATTCAGCTGCTTTCATTATTTTTTTTGTGTTTATAATAAAACTGAATAAATATACCAGTGAGCTTTAACTTGTGTATGTGTGCCTGCCTCCAAAGCATTCATGCATGTATTAATGCAATCCCATGATAAAGTATCTATAACTAGTGCTCAGTAAATGCATGCTATAAATGGAATTATAAGATGTCATAAGCTTGTTTGATTATACTGCCACCTGCTGTCTAAATTTGTTGCTGCAGATTTAGTAGGTCCACCACAAGTCATCTTGCAAAAACAGTTACGCTGATTCACAAGTTAATTAAATCCTTTTTATTCCCAGGTTTGGTTTCATTGCAGATCGCTACATTGTTTGAATTATATTTAACTACAATCAATTGTTTTAATGTTTTTTTTCTAATCTAAATAGTTTTTAACATCCTTACAGTAATGGAATATGGATGACTATAATACAGCATTCACATTCTTCATCCGCTTCCACCTAATACTGACATTCCCAGTTGTCTTAGAGTACCATTCTGTCATAATGTATATAAACAAAAAAGGTTCTTGAAAGCAAAACATTCCCAAAAAGTCACTATCACAACTTTCTGTCCTTGTGCTTTTTGGTTCAATCCCTTCTATTCAAAAACTTAAAAGCCCTTTTACAACAAAGTTAGCGGTGTGATATTACTTTTCTGTTAAATACGTGTATACAAGTTTTAACTTGGCTGTGGTATGACTATAGTCTGCCTTAACTGAACTGCATTCACCAAGACAGCATGTACAAAGACAACAGAAATGACTTGATATCTGACAGGCGTATAGCAAACAGTAGAAGACCATACAACTGATTTAGGATGCATATTACCACACATGCAAGTTACAGTCTCTGATGAAGGGAACAGGACATTCACACCAACAAACGGTCTCTGGTGAACCAATGTATGAAGTGGTCAGAGAACACAGTCTGTTGAGCAAGACTTCTTACTACTGACTGAACAAATGTTAAAATAATGGATTTTACTGGAAGCACTGTTGTTTAACATTTAACTTGTTTCTTTAAAAAAACAAAAATCCACGTTGCACAAGAGCCAATAGCTCCCATCTGATAGAGAAGTGTGTCAGTTGACTGCCTATAATACCAGCAATAGATCCATTGTCACTCATTCCAGCATTTCAAAGGACAAATTTGATACTGTGTTCATTGGGCACTACACCTAATTGTACTTAAATCCATATAAGCCAAGGCCAGGCTTTAAACATGCACTTACTACCAACTACACAGCACTGACATTCATCTGTACCACCACTGAATTACAACCACTCAAACAGACGTGTAACAAATCTACCGTTTCAATAATCATCCTCAAGCACCCAGGTGAGCTGGACTATCAATAGTCAAAGATTACCACCCTCATAAAAGTAATGGTACTGGGTGGCAGGACAATATTTGCCCTACACAAAAAAAAAACATTTTAAGTACGGATAATGCTTACGGTACAATATAGCAGCATGTCATTTCAGTTTCTTAAGTCGTATTAAACAATGTGCCTAAGGTTTATGCACCAGAACCTTAAGTACCTCGGCACAGAGAAATCTAAAAGGAAGGTGACTGTTACTGTTGTATTGAGAGTAATTGTTAAACAAGCATTGGTGTTTAAACCACGATAAGTTGAATTTACCATCATATCACAAAATCATTTAATTTAATGTTTAAAAGCTAAGGTTTGAATGTTTTTTATTTACATGTTCCATTAAAAAGCTACGTGCTTCATGAAGCAGGCCGTCTTTCCTGCAGTATACACTATAAACCAGTAGAGGGCTCTAGGGTACTACAATGAACCAGGGTTTGGTGAACATATAAGGCGTTTACAGTTTTGTGACCTTTTTGAAGAGATGAAAAAGGAAAACTTCAAAAAAATTATTGCATGCTCTTAAATTGTATTCTTTGATCTAGAGATCATCAATGCATTTTATAATTAAAGTAAAAGTATTATGACTGGGGGAAACTTAAATAGGTGCAGGTAGGTATGCAGCCTAAGGTCAGCAGACTGAACCCAATATTGGGTCTTTCCATTTTGCACTCCACCCTTTCCTACTTCCAGAGGGGTAGATGTGGGCTGTGGCCTCTGGGAGAGTGTTAGAACGGAGAAGTGGGTGAACGAACAGTGTCAGCCGAACTTGGGGAATAGTCCTCAGTCTCAGAGGTGTTGGCACCGATACCGTGTGGTAGGTGGGGTGCGAATTTCACATCCTGGTGGCGTCTCCGTTGGAAAACTTGCTTCTCCTTATCAAGTGGCGTGGTCTGAGAGAGGGTGACACAGCAGCCACTGTTAGGTGCTCCACATGACTCGAGATGAGGAGTGGCATCCAATCAACCACCAGTGAGACACGGGGCAAATGTTAGATGAGCTAAAGTTAGCATGCAGCTGTATGTGGAAAAAGCTGCATTAACCGCACTACTCTTCTCTTTAGAGTTTAACGTTTAGTGACGCAGAAAACAGGGCAGACTTCAACAGAAGCAGGGCAACAACAAGGTCTGCCATTATGTATTTTACTTTACTATGACTTTTTAGTTAAGGAGTTATTTAAGATTTTTTTTTTAATGGCATACTGTGACTTACTATAGTGTGATATTTTTATAGAATACTTTTGAATGACATACTGTATTCATGGAATACTATACAATGAATATTTCATGGCATACTATATTGAAATGTGTTATATACCATGACTTTTTAAATGTCATTTTTGTGACACGCTATAGTACGATATCTTAATGGCATACTATGACTGTTTTATTAGAGTGAATTGTTTTTACAGCATACTATGATATACTTGGCATACTTTTCTATGAATATCAAGATTCTTTGGGCATGCTATAACATGACTTTTTATTAATCTTTCCTGGAATTTTAATGGCATTCGATACTATGACTTTTTAAAGTTTCATACTATAGTGTGATACTTTTTATGACTACACTTTGCATAATGGATGTGCAACTTTTCTATGCAGAATAAGTAAACAGCATTTAAACTGAACAAACAGCTACAGCACTAGTGAAATGAAGGAACATGATAAAGTGATACATTTGATGAGTTAGATAAGGGGCGAGGCATGAGAAGGGCTTCATTGTCTGGCAATGGGCCAAACCCTTTGAAGGTGGTAAATGAAGACTGCCAGCACCTTGGCCTATAAGAACTACTAGTTGATGTCATGGTGAAACTTTCACCTCTCTCTTTTAAAAAAATAAAAAGGCTCTCACCCAGATGTTTATTACGGTTTGGTAACGGCTGATCAATTGAATATCGGCTTTTTGCTGCCCCAAACTATCTGTATTATAACAGCCTTTTCAAAGTCCACTATCGGTCGACTGCATATTTGTGCTATGCTGCGTCATACCCTATCTAGTACAATCCTGGATGATGCTTGTGGGCCAAAGAAACTGACCTCTGGATGGTAAAGTCCTGGTGCAGCTAAGCAAAGAGAGACGAGTGCAACTCAGAGGATCACCTTGAACTCCAAGAATCACTGACCTGATTAGCATTAAGGTGCTCAACTCTGAACTGATTTTATAACTGCTGTGTTGAGAGAGCAAAAACTGGCATAAAATGTGACTGTCACGTCACTGTCAACTGACATTCTGTGAACTTTACACAGCCAAACCTAAAAATCCAGCTATTACTTCCAACTATTTAAGAAATCATATGAACGGAAACCGTCTCATTGTAGGCCAACTTTGTTATTCATAAGATCTCCTAATGACGGTGCTGACAGTCCATCTAAAAGAAGTGGATGAGAGACCATAGCACACACAGGAAACCCTGGCAGCAAGAGGCAGACGGATGAACTGGTGTATACACAGAACAAAGCAGAAAGTCACTAAATTATGAATGACAAAAGATAGAATATGGCTAATGGAGTAGTTTGCTGCTTTGCCAAACGTACAATGCTAGTTTCAACTGAACCACGACTGAATTTCAATGACATCCAAAGGATGAAGTTAAAAAGCTTTGGCACAGAATGAGGATTTAAGCTGCAGTTGCATATAGGGGACACTGGTTCAAAATGATTTTTCGCAATTTTGAATGACATTTAAAGCATCATTGCTAATGCACATAAAAAAGGAGCCCAAATGTAATCTACGAATGCAGAGATGCATGCAGTGTCTGTGTGTGACGGGGTGCAGAGCTTACTGTAATGACTGACACTCCTGCAGTGGTGCTGTTGAGCTTGGGCCCGGTATTGAAGTGCTTCTTGATCTTCCCGGCCACAGGCAGCTGGTGCTTGTTCTCTGACACGCCATCATCCTGGAAAATGCAAAGAACAAAGCTTCAGAAACTCTACTTGCTTTATCATGTTTGTATGTACACAGGTGAGTCCGGTGAAAGGACTAACTTTAAAATGCTGAACTTACGTTGACCCAGCTGTGATCGAGCACCTGTACAGCCGTAAATCTCTGATCCACCTCTACCTGCAGCATCCCAGTGATCAGATCCTAAAAAAAGACAGGCTACATTATTATACTGGATACTCATGGCTAATGTGAGACACCATCTCAACACACCACTGAAAGATTGTGGCGTTTCACATGGAGAATAACAATGGCAGATGAGGAGATCACTTCCAGGCACCAACCTTGGCAGTCTCAGAAACACTGTCCCAGTATGGAGCAGGAAAATCAAGCTGGGCCCGCGAAAGCTGTTCAAAGAGAGCATCCTGATCTTCACCACTGCTGTAGAAAATAAAACAACAGGTATTTTAGAAGCTCAAACTAAAGTTCCACATAATAGTCTGTAATGTGATGGCATACATTAGACATTCTGAATAATGACAATTTAATGTGGTTAAAACATCATACTTCAAAATAAACACCCTGATACAGGAGCACGTACCCACTGAAAGGAGGGAAGCCACACAGCAGTATGTAAGTGATGACACCAGCTGCCCAAATGTCAACCTTGAGGCCATACCTGTAATTGAAGAGGAAGCTATCCGGTATCAGTAAGACTAAGCACATCTGCAAGTAGCAATAGTTCACAAGAATTACTGTAGAAGTTTTTGATTGGGCAAATGTTTCTTTTGTTCTACTTTCTTTTTACAGCAAATGCCTTAATAATCATGTCTCGGATGAGGACTCTGACTCACCCGGTCTCAGCGACAATCTCTGGTGCTACATAGGTGGGTGTGCCACACACAGTATAGAGGGGCCCGTTGACGACAGTAGCCAAGCCAAAATCACCTAGCTTCAGAGACTTACTACCGTCCTCGTGTTCAAACACCTGTGAAACAATGAGACAGTAAGAGAAAGTGAGAAACTGCAAGTAAATAGGTCTCCAATTCATATTCATTAATGAGCTTGACGTGATTATAAAATTAGGTAACACTGAGTGCAGAGAATAGAAGAAATAAAGACCTGGGAAGGGACTTTGCTGCAATTGCATTACAGTAAAAACAGACCGTTTTGGAAAAGTACCAGAAAAGATACAACGCAAATACGGGCGGTCTCTGTAGAATAATTTTTTTGTTTTTGCTTAAATCATTACATGAATATTATATAATAAATGCAAAGGCTCAAATAAAAAGTGCAGTTGCGACTGAGTTTAATGTAATTGAGGTTTGTGCCTTGTTTTCATTTCAGTCTTTTCTTTTGCTGATGCGAATGAATATCCTGCATTCATTCAATGAAGATACTTAAGTATTCTGCTTCTAACAGTTTAGTTAATAGAGTTAATAGATCAAAGCTATTTTACATCTAGGTCAGACTTTACAGAAGGGAGGTGTTAGAAACCTGAGTTCCAAATGACTACAGTGATATGACACAGGAAATACCTTGTGGAATTGTGTACAGTAATTTCTTTTCATGATTTCATGTATTTATCCTATGCATGTTGCATGTGTAATTGTTAGTTCTAAGTGCAAACTTGCATGTACAAACTGAGGAGAAAAGTGACAATGGGAAAGAGGATCAATAGGGGAACATGGACCTATGAGGTTTGAAAATGGGAAGCATTTACAATTTGTCTCCACTCACTGCCAGTACAGAATCTGTGTAGGGTCATACTTACCAACAGGTTTTCTGGTTTTATGTCTCTGTGGACAATATTGAGGCTGTGCAGGTACTTGATGGCACTTGCCAGATTGAACAGCATACAGCTGGCATCTCGCTCTGTGTATTTGTTTGAGGAGGTGATTGCATCAAAGAGATCGCCCCCCTGGAGAAACAGTATTTAGGGTGTGAAAGAGCACTGGCTGCAATGTTAATGGGCTGATGTAGCTTTATCCATTAACAGGAATCAAGTCAAAATCCCTTTAGATGGACTAATATAAAACTATGGTACAAAAACGATCTTTAGTTAAAAAAAAAACAAAAAAAAGAACAAAACTTATTGATCCTAAAATTTCACAATTAGCCCTAAAATAGGATTTTTAATGCATTTGAGCGTAAAATTGCTTTGAACAATTAACAAATATGTATTACCTTAACCAACTCCATTACAAGATAGAGCTCATTATAGGTGTCCATTTCCTCAATTAAAAGTACGATGTTGGGATGTTTCACATGCCGAAGGATTGACACTTCACTCTGGATCATGTGCTCCTGGGTAATAAAAGGAATATCAATCAAAGGAAGAACATCTATCAACACAGAGAAAAGAATGTATACAGAAACATATCAGCAATTAAGAATACTTTTGATCCTCGTTAACACTACCTAATTAGCTTTATCTGATATTAGACTGGTACATGAAAAAGAAAGAAAGACAATTTAGTCCCAGAGGAGATAGCACCATCTGCTGATGAAGAAAAATAAAGAATGAATGAATGAGCATCCAAAACACAACTCAAGATTGTACACGGAAAACTTCTTGATAATGAATCTGACCAAACTTGGTGATGTGAAAAGTCAGCGGATGTAGATGTAAGTTCACCTTTCCCCTGCATTTATCTTTGCTGATGATTTTCAGAGCGTACTCTCTTCCAGTGGATCTCTCCACACACTCTCGGACCACGGCAAAATTTCCATCCCCTAAAGTCCTCCCCACTTTGTACCTCTCTGCTATGGGCACAGGCACTGTGCGGTACTCATCCACGGGCTCAGCTGTGGAGAAAAACAAAAGATCTATAATGTAAAGATATGAACTGTAGCCTTTACATTGCTTGCAAACAGTATTTTTCCACAATGACTACTTCTTACCTTCACTGCCAGGCCCATCTCCTTCATCCATTGAGCTGCAAACCTTGGTAGACGCTAAAGAGAGTGAAGAGCCACTGTGTTGAGATCCCTGGAAATAAGAGACAGCCATGATTTAAGAACGAAAGACACACTGATGCACTTGTTTTACACAAACCTTAGAGGCAAAGCTTTAAAAAATGTGATTACCAGCTTTCACAAAGCCTATTTGTTCCACTCTAACCAGCCTTGAGTATGCCATTTAAAATTAGATAAATAAAGCTTTGTGAAACATTATACTAACCTTTCCACCAGCATAAAGACTGGCAAGAGGTTACAAAATGGATTGAGAGAAAATAATATCCTCCACCACAGCCACAATACCAAACACAGCCAGCCTTCTGATTAATTAATGATGGTATCACTGAAAATTGGATTTCGCTCCAGAGTCGACTGACTGTGCTGTGCAGTCTCAAACTTGCTTGTCCTTCCCAGATCACAGCAAAAATGTGTTGCTGCAGTACAAACCACATTTTACTCAAGAGATAGCTCTAAAACATCATAATACATGTACAAACAGAAAAAAAAAATCCCACAAGCTCTAACACTCAGAAACATGCATATAAGCTGATATGTATATCTGTACACCTGTGTACACAGACCTGCAATCACCCATGTCATCTTCTTAAGATTTCTCAGTAACACAAACAACACTAGCAGTGCTTCCAGTTGCATTACTGAGCGACACAAACAAACAGTAAGGTCAACGATGTATAGCTATTGTAGGCTCACACAAATTTGCTCGCCAATATTTTAAAAAGGTGAGAAATGGATCAATCATGTTCAACACTTCTGTTTAATTCCATGTCACTAGAATACTTTTAAATAATATACATTGGTGAAGAGACTTGTTGAACTCCTACCCAAAGTTGCTCTGGTATGATGTATGACATCTTTAAGACATTAACTTATTTACGGGAACATCCATTTTTATTACCCGTCGTCTTCGGAGGCTAGCTGGACTGGTCGGAGAGGGGCTCGAAGACTTCCCAGATCGAGGTGTGGACAGCTGACTGCTAGCAGTGCCGTTAGCTGTCGGTACATTAGAATTGGAAACAAACAATCAGCATAATGATGAAATACTCCAGGATACCTACAGTCCTATCAGAAAACTGTGTGAAGTTTCAGAACAATATATTTACTTTGTTTCTTTGTGTCAAGTGACCCACCCACTGTTTTCGACATGCTATACTATGACCGTTTTTCACTTTTTTCGCCATGCTATACTATGACTGTTTTCGACATAATATACTATGACTGTTTTTTGACTTTTTTCGACATGCTATACTATGACTGTTTTTTACTTTTTTTCGACATACTATACTATGACTGTTTTCGACATACTATACTATGACTGTTTTTTCCTTTTTTCAACATGCTATACTATGACCGTTTTTCACTTTTTTCGACATGCTATACTATGACTGTTTTCGACAGGCTATACTATGACTGTTTTCGACATAATATACTATGACTACTTTTTTCGACATGCTATACTATGACTGTTTTCGACACGCTATACTACGACTGTTTTCGACATAATATACTATGACTGTTTTTTTACTTTTTTCGACATGCTGTACTATGACTGTTTTCGACAGACTATACTATGACAGTTTTCGACATAATATACTATGACTGTTTTTTTACTTTTTTCGACATGCTATACTATGACCGTTTTTCACTTTTTTCGACAGACTATACTATGACTGTTTTCGACATAATATACTATGACTGTTTTTTCCTTTTTTCGATATGCTATACTATGACCGTTTTTCACTTTTTTCGAAATGCTATACTATGACTGTTTTCGACAGGCTATACTATGACTGTTTTCAACATAATATACTATGACTGTTTTTTCCTTTTTTCGACATGCTATACTATGACCGTTTTCCACTTTTTTCGACATGCTATACTATGACTGTTTTTGACAGGCTATACTATGACTGTTTTCGACATAATATACTATGACTGTTTTTTTACTTTTTTCGACATGCTATACGATGACTGTTTTCGACATAATATACTATGACTGTTTTTCGACATGCTATACTATGACTGTTTTCGACATACTATACTATGACTGTTTTTTCCTTTTTTCAACATGCTATACTATGACCGTTTTTCACTTTTTTCGACATGCTATACTATGACTGTTTTCGACATGCTATACTATGACTGTTTTCGACATAATATACTATGACTACTTTTTTCGACATGCTATACTATGACTGTTTTCGACAGGCTATACTATGACAGTTTTCGACATAATATACTATGACTGTTTTTTTACTTTTTTCGACATGCTATACTATGACCGTTTTTGACTTTTTTCGACAGACTATACTATGACTGTTTTCGACATAATATACTATGACTGTTTTTTCCTTTTTTCGACATGCTATACTATGACCGTTTTTTCACTTATTTCGACAGACTATACTATGACTGTTTTCAACATAATATACTATGACTGTTTTTTTCTTTTTTCGACATGCTATACTATGACCGTTTTTCACTTTTTTCGACATGCTGTACTATGACCGTTTTTCACTTTTTTCGACATGCTATACTATGACTGTTTTCGACAGGCTATACTATGACTGTTTTCAACATAATATACTATGACTGTTTTTTTCTTTTTTCGACATGCTATACTATGACTGTTTTTCACTTTTTTCGACATGCTGTACTATGACCGTTTTTCACTTTTTTCGACATGCTGTACTATGACCGTTTTTCACTTTTTTCGACATGCTATACTATGACTGTTTTCGACAGGCTATACTATGACTGTTTTCGACATAATATACTAGGACTGTTTTTTCCTTTTTTCGACATGCTATACTATGACCGTTTTTCACTTTTTTCGACATGCTATACTATGACTGTTTTCGACAGGCTATACTATGACTGTTTTCGACAGGCTATACTATGACTGTTTTCGACATAATATACTATGACCGTTTTTTCCTTTTTTCGACATGCTATACTATGACTGTTTTTTCCTTTTTTCGACATGCTATACTATGACCGTTTTTCACTTTTTTCGACATGCTATACTATGACTTTTCGACAGGCTATACTATGACTGTTTTCAACATAACATACTATGACTGTTTTTTCCTTTTTTCGACATGCTATACTATGACCGTTTTTCACTTTTTTCGACATGCTATACTATGACTGTTTTCGACAGGCTATACTATGACTGTTTTCAACATAACATACTATGACCGTTTTTTCCTTTTTTCGACATGCTATACTATGACCGTTTTTCACTTTTTTCGACATGCTATACTATGACTGTTTTTGACAGGCTATACTATGACTGTTTTCAACATAACATACTATGACTGTTTTTTCCTTTTTTCGACATGCTATACTATGACCGTTTTCGACAGGCTATACTATGACTGTTTTCGACATAATATACTATGACTGTTTTTCACTTTTTTCGACATGCTATACTATGACCGTTTTTCACTTTTTTCGACATGCTATACTATGACTGTTTTCGACAGGCTATACTATGACTGTTTTCGACATAATATACTATGACCGTTTTTCACTTTTTTCGACATGCTATACTATGACCGTTTTTCACTTTTTTCGACATGCTGTACTATGACCGTTTTACACTTTTTTCGACATGCTATACTATGACTGTTTTCGACAGGCTATACTATGACTGTTTTCGACAGGCTATACTATGACTGTTTTCGAGATAATATACTATGACCGTTTTTCACTTTTTTCGACATGCTATACTATGACTGTTTTCGACAGGCTATACTATGACTGTTTTCGACATAATATACTATGACCGTTTTTCACTTTTTTCGACATGCTATACTATGACCGTTTTTCACTTTTTTCGACAGACTATACTATGACCGTTTTCGACAGGCTATACTATGACTGTTTTCGACATAATATACTATGACTGTTTTTCACTTTTTTCAACATGCTATACTATGACCGTTTTTCACTTTTTCGACACGCTATACTATGACTGTTTTTGACATAATATACTATGACTGTTTTTTCCTTTTTTCGACATGCTATTGTGAGGAATTTAAGTTTAGAAGTACATTAGTATGATTTAAAGCACACCTAAAGAAAGTATAAAATATCACATGTTCACAAAATATTCACTTATGTAATGTATAATAGGTTTACAGTATATTCACTTGTAAAGGATAGTATAAGTGTAGCATATATTACTTACAAAAGTGTTAAACCACACAATCTCAATCAATTGAATCTATTAGACTAGAAGTATAGTAGTTGACTGTTTAGAGTAGAGGGAGGGCAAGGAGAGGAAGGGCGAGAGTTTCAGAGTTTTTCATGACCATATATGGAGATGAAATGAGTCGGAGAGGAAGCGGCGCCGCGGGAGACAGGACGATGGTCAAGCGGCGGTCGGATGAACAGAGCTTTTACGAGGAGGTGGACCAACGGACATTGCCAGGATCAACACTTGGACCAATGGAGAGCATTGTCTGAGGCCAGGAGGAGACAATTGAATTTTAGCCAGTCACTGTTACTAGATTTTGAATGTAAACCACTGACTTTTGGGTATAAAACCATTGTTTGAAGAGACGTTATTCAGTTCTTGGCGATCTTCTTTACTGTAAACTGGCGTTTGTTGGCCGGTTAGGGGGGAGAGCGTTTGAACTTGGTTTCGCGATTCCTTACTGTCGACAGTGTAATTCAGTTTGTAATTGTTTTTTTAGCATTTGTGAATTATTAAAAACTTTTTCATTGTAAGCCGGATCCAGCTGATTTTTCTTAGCGTGACTTTGTTGCTCAAACAACAGAGAAAGAGCAAGAGGTCCGCGGCCTATGACTGTATTTTCCGTTTTTCGATATGCTATACTATGACTGTTTTTTACTTTCTTCGACATGCTATACTATGACCGTTTTTTACTTTTTTCCGACATTAAATTACAGTCATCTAGCAGACGCTTTTATCCAAAGTGACATAAAATTCAGTATCTATCTACACACTTCAGGCACAGCTACGGGAGCAATTTTGGGGTTAAGTGTCTTGCTCAAGGACACATTGACATGAGACTAGAAGAGCAGGAACTGGGGATCGAACCGCCAACCGTCTGATTGTAAGGCAGCCCTGTTCTCCACTTATCCACGCTGTACTATGACTGTTTTTTCCATTTTTCGACATGCTATACGATGACCGTTTTTCACTTTTTTCGACAGGCTATACTATGACTGTTTGACATAATATACTATGGCTGTTTTTTCCTTTTTTCGACATGCTGTACTATGACCGTTTTTCACTTTTTTCGACATGCTATACTATGACCCTTTTTCACTTTTTTCGACAGGCTATACTATGACTGTTTTCGACATAATATACTATGACTGTTTTTCACTTTTTTCGACATGCTATACTATGACTGTTTTCGACAGGCTATACTATGACTGTTTTCGACATAATATACTATGACTGTTTTTTCCTTTTTTCGACATGCTATACTATGACCGTTTTTCACTTGTTTCGACATGCTATACTATGACCGTTTTTCACTTTTTTCAACAGGCTATACTATGACTGTTTTCGACATAATATACTAGGACTGTTTTTTCCTTTTTTCGACATGCTATACTATGACCGTTTTTCACTTTTTTCGACATGCTATACTATGACTGTTTTCGACAGGCTATACTATGACTGTTTTCGACATAATATACTATGACCGTTTTTTCCTTTTTTCGACATGCTATACTATGACTGTTTTTTCCTTTTTTCGACATGCTATACTATGACCGTTTTTTCACTTTTTTCGACATACTGTACTATGACTGTTTTCGACATGCTATACTATCACTGTTTTCGACATAATATACTATGACTGTTTTTTCCTTTTTTCGATATGCTATACTATGACCGTTTTTCACTTTTTTCGAAATGCTATACTATGACTGTTTTCGACAGGCTATACTATGACTGTTTTCAACATAATATACTATGACTGTTTTTTCCTTTTTTCGACATGCTATACTATGACCGTTTTTTCACTTATTTCGACAGACTATACTATGACTGTTTTCGACAGGCTATACTATGACTGTTTTCGACATAATATACTATGACTGTTTTTTCCTTTTTTCAACATGCTATACTATAACAGTTTTCCACTTTTTTCGACATGCTATACTATGACCGTTTTTCACTTTTTTCGACATGCTATACTATGACTGTTTTTGACAGGCTATACTATGACTGTTTTCGACATAATATACTATGACTGTTTTTTTACTTTTTCGACATGCTATACTATGACCGTTTTTTCACTTTTTTCGACAGACTATACTATGACTGTTTTCGACATAATATACTATGACTGTTTTTTCCTTTTTTCGACATGCTATACTATGACCGTTTTTCACTTGTTTCGACATGCTGTACTATGACCGTTTTTCACTTTTTTCGACATGCTATACTATGACTGTTTTCGACAGGCTATACTATGACTGTTTTCGACATAATATACTAGGACTGTTTTTTCCTTTTTTCGACATGCTATACTATGACCGTTTTTCACTTTTTTCGACAGACTATACTATGACCGTTTTCGACAGGCTATACTATGACTGTTTTCGACATAACATACTATGACTGTTTTTTCCTTTTTTCGACATGCTATACTATGACCGTTTTTCACTTTTTTTGACATGCTATACTATGACCCTTTTTCACTTTTTTCGACATGCTATACTATGACTGTTTTCGACAGGCTATACTATGACTGTTTTCGACATAATATACTATGACTGTTTTTTCCTTTTTTCGACATGCTATACTATGACCGTTTTTCACTTTTTCGACATGCTATACTATGACCCTTTTTCACTTTTTTCGACATGCTATACTATGACTGTTTTCGACATAATATACTATGACTGTTTTTTCCTTTTTTCGACATGCTATACTATGACCGTTTTTCACTTTTTTCGACATGCTATACTATGACTGTTTTCGACAGGCTATACTATGACTGTTTTCAACATAATGTACTATGACTGTTTTTTCCTTTTTTCGACATGCTATACTATGACCGTTTTTCACTTTTTTCGACATGCTGTACTATGACCGTTTTTCACTTTTTTCGACATGCTATACTATGACTGTTTTCGACAGGCTATACTATGACTGTTTTCGACAGGCTATACTATGACTGTTTTCGAGATAATATACTATGACCGTTTTTCACTTTTTTCGACATGCTACACTATGACCGTTTTTCACTTTTTTCGACATGCTATACTATGACTGTTTTCGACAGGCTATACTATGACTGTTTTCGACATAATATACTATGACCGTTTTTCACTTTTTTCGACATGCTATACTATGACCGTTTTTCACTTTTTTCGACAGACTATACTATGACCGTTTTCGACAGGCTATACTATGACTGTTTTCGACATAATATACTATGACTGTTTTTCACTTTTTTCGACATGCTATACTATGACCGTTTTTCACTTTTTCGACACGCTATACTATGACTGTTTTTGACATAATATACTATGACTGTTTTTTCCTTTTTTCGACATGCTATATTATGACCGATTTTCACTTTTTTCGACATGCTATTGTGAGGAATTTAAGTTTAGAAGTACATTAGTATGATTTAAAGCACACCTAAAGAAAGTATAAAATATCACATGTTCACAAAATATTCACTTATGTAATGTATAATAGGTTTACAGTATATTCACTTGTAAAGGATAGTATAAGTGTAGCATATATTACTTACAAAAGTGTTAAACCACACAATCTTAATCAATTGAATGTATTAGACTAGAAGTATAGTAGTTGACTGTTTAGAGTAGAGGGAGGGCAAGGAGAGGAAGGGCGAGAGTTTCAGAGTTTTTCATGACCATATATGGAGATGAAATGAGTCGGAGAGGAAGCGGCGCCGCGGGAGACAGGACGATGGTCAAGCGGCGGTCGGATGAACAGAGCTTTTACGAGGAGGTGGACCAACGGACATTGCCAGGATCAACACTTGGACCAATGGAGAGCATTGTCTGAGGCCAGGAGGAGACAATTGAATTTTAGCCAGTCACTGTTACTAGATTTTGAATGTAAACCACTGACTTTTGGGTATAAAACCATTGTTTGAAGAGACGTTATTCAGTTCTTGGCAATCTTCTTTACTGTAAACTGGCGTTTGTTGGCCGGTTAGGGGGGAGAGCGTTTGAACTTGGTTTCGCGATTCCTTACTGTCGACAGTGTAATTCAGTTTGTAATTGTTTTTTTAGCATTTGTGAATTATTAAAAACTTTTTCATTGTAAGCCGGATCCAGCTGATTTTTCTTAGCGTGACTTCGTTGCTCAAACAACAGAGAAAGAGCGAGAGGTCCGCGGCCTATGACTGTATTTTCCGTTTTTCGATATGCTATACTATGACTGTTTTTTACTTTCTTCGACATGCTATACTATGACCGTTTTTTACCTTTTTCCGACATTAAATTACAGTCATCTAGCAGACGCTTTTATCCAAAGTGACATAAAATTCAGTATCTATCTACACACTTCAGGCACAGCTACGGGAGCAATTTTGGGGTTAAGTGTCTTGCTAAAGGACACATTGACATGAGACTAGAAGAGCAGGAACTGGGGATCGAACCGCCAACCGTCTGATTGTAAGGCAGCCCTGTTCTCCACTTATCCACGCTGTACTATGACTGTTTTTTCCATTTTTCGACATGCTATACGATGACCGTTTTTCACTTTTTTCGACATGCTATACTATGACCGTTTTTCACTTTTTTCGACATGCTATACTATGACTGTTTTCGACAGGCTATACTATGACTGTTTTCGACATAATATACTATGACTGTTTTTTCCTTTTTTCGACATGCTATACTATGACCGTTTTTCATTTTTTTTGACATGCTATACTATGACCCTTTTTCACTTTTTTAGACATGCTATACTATGACTGTTTTCGACAGGCTATACTATGACTGTTTTCGACATAATATACTATGACTGTTTTTTCCTTTTTTCGACATGCTATACTATGACCGTTTTTCACTTTTTTCGACATGCTATACTATGACTGTTTTCGACATAATATACTATGACTGTTTTTTCCTTTTTTCGACATGCTATACTATGACCGTTTTTCACTTTTTTCGACATGCTATACTATGACTGTTTTCGACAGGCTATACTATGACTGTTTTCAACATAATATACTATGACTGTTTTTTCCTTTTTTCGACATGCTATACTATGACCGTTTTTCACTTTTTTTGACATGCTATACTATGACCCTTTTTCACTTTTTTCGACATGCTATACTATGACTGTTTTCGACAGGCTATACTATGACTGTTTTCGACAATATACTATGACTGTTTTTTCCTTTTTTCGACATGCTATACTATGACCGTTTTTCACTTTTTTCGACATGCTATACTATGACCCTTTTTCACTTTTTTCGACATGCTATACTATGACTGTTTTCGACATAATATACTATGACTGTTTTTTCCTTTTTTCGACATGCTATAATATGACCGTTTTTCACTTTTTTCGACATGCTGTACTATGACCGTTTTTCACTTTTTTCGACATGCTATACTATGACTGTTTTCGACAGGCTATACTATGACTGTTTTCGACATAATATACTAGGACTGTTTTTTCCTTTTTTCGACATGCTATACTATGACTGTTTTTCACTTTTTTCGACAGACTATACCATGACCGTTTTCGACAGGCTATACTATGACTGTTTTCGACATAATATACTATGACCGTTTTTCACTTTTTTCGACATGCTATACTATGACTGTTTTCGACAGGCTATACTATGACTGTTTTCGACATAATATACTATGACCGTTTTTCACTTTTTTCGACATGCTATACTATGACTGTTTTCGACAGGCTATACTATGACTGTTTTCGACATAATATACTATGACCGTTTTTTCCTTTTTTCGACATGCTATACTATGACTGTTTTTTCCTTTTTTCGACATGCTATACTATGACTGTTTTTCACTTTTTTCGACATACTGTACTATGACTGTTTTCGACAGGCTATACTATGACTGTTTTCAACATAACATACTATGACTGTTTTTTCCTTTTTTCGACATGCTATACTATGACCGTTTTTCACTTTTTTCGACATGCTGTACTATGACCGTTTTTCACTTTTTTCAACATGCTATACTATGACTGTTTTCGACAGGCTATACTATGACTGTTTTCGACATAATATACGAGGACTGTTTTTTCCTTTTTTCGACATGCTATACTATGACTGTTTTTCACTTTTTTCGACAGACTATACCATGACCGTTTTCGACAGGCTATACTATGACTGTTTTCGACATAATATACTATGACCGTTTTTCACTTTTTCGACATGCTATACTATGACTGTTTTCGACAGGCTATACTATGACTGTTTTCGACATAATATACTATGACCGTTTTTCACTTTTTTCGACATGCTATACTATGACTGTTTTCGACAGGCTATACTATGACTGTTTTCGACATAATATACTATGACCGTTTTTTCCTTTTTTCGACATGCTATACTATGACCGTTTTTCACTTTTTTCGACATGCTGTACTATGACCGTTTTTCACTTTTTTCGACATGCTATACTATGACTGTTTTCAACAGGCTATACTATGACTGTTTTCGACAGGCTATACTATGACTGTTTTCAACATAATATACTATGACTGTTTTTTCCTTTTTTCGACATGCTATACTATGACCGTTTTTCACTTTTTTCGACATGCTGTACTATGACCGTTTTTCACTTTTTTCGACATGCTATACTATGACTGTTTTTGACAGGCTATACTATGACTGTTTTCGACATAATATACTATGACCGTTTTTCACTTTTTTCGACACGCTATACTATGACCATTTTTCACTTTTTTCGACAGACTATACTATGACTGTTTTCGACATAATATACTATGACTGTTTTTTCCTTTTTTCGACATGCTATACGATGACCGTTTTTCACTTGTTTCAACATGCTATACTATGACCGTTTTTCTCTTTTTTCGACATGCTATACTATGACTGTTTTCGACAGGCTATACTATGACTGTTTTCGACATAATATACTATGACCGTTTTTTCTTTTTTTGGACATGCTATACTATGACTGTTTTTTCCTTTTTTCGACATGCTATACTATGACCGTTTTTCACTTTTTTCGACATGCTATACTATGACTGTTTTCAACATAACATACTAGGACTGTTTTTTCCTTTTTTCGACATGCTATACTATGACCGTTTTTCACTTTTTTCGACATGCTGTACTATGACCGTTTTTCACTTTTTTCGACAGGCTATACTATGACTGTTTTTGACATAATATACTATGACTGTTTTTTGACTTTTTTCGACACGCTATACTATGACCGTTTTTTCACTTTTTTCGACAGACTATACTATGACCGTTTTCGACAGGCTTTACTATGACTGTTTTCGACATAATATACTATGATTGTTTTTTCCTTTTTTCGACATGCTATACTATGACTGTTTTTCACTTTTTTCGACACGCTATACTATGACCGTTTTTCACTTTTTTCAACACGCTATACTATGACCGTTTTTCACTTTTTTCGACATTAAATTACAGTCATCTAGCAGACGCTTTTATCCAAAGCGACATAAAATTCAGTATCTATCTACACACTTCAGGCACAGCTACGGGAGCAATTTTGGGGTTAAGTGTCTTGCTGAAGGACACATTGACATGAGACTAGCAGAGCAGGAGCTGGGGATCGAACCGCCGACCGTCTGATTGTAAGGCAGCCCTGTTCTCCACTTATCCACGCTATACTATGACTGTTTTTTCCATTTTTCGACATGCTATACTATGACTGTTTTCGACAGGCTATACTATCACTGTTTTCGACATAATATACTATGACCGTTTTTCACTTTTTTCGACATGCTATACTATGACCGTTTTTCACTTTTTTCGACATGCTTTTCTATGACTGTTTTCGACAGGCTATACTATGACTGTTTTCGACATAATATACTATGACTGTTTTTTTCCTTTTTTCGACATGCTATACTATGACCGTTTTTTCACTTTTTTGACAGACTATACTATGACTGTTTTCGACAGGCTATACTATGACCGTTTTCGACATAATATACTATGACTGTTTTTTCCTTTTTTCGACATGCTATACTATGACTGTTTTTCACTTTTTTCGACATGCTATACTATGACCCTTTTTCACTTTTTTCGACGTGCTATACTATGACTGTTTTCGACATAATATACTATGACTGTTTTTTCCTTTTTTTGACATGCTATACTATGACCGTTTTTCACTTTTTTCGACATGCTATACTATGACCCTTTTTCACTTTTTTCGACATGCTATACTATGACTGTTTTCGACATAATATACTATGACTGTTTTTTCCTTTTTTCGACATGCTATACTATGACCGTTTTTCACTTGTTTCGACATGCTATACTATGACCGTTTTTCACTTTTTTCGACATGCTATACTATGACTGTTTTCGACAGGCTATACTATGACTGTTTTCAACATAATATACTATGACTGTTTTTTCCTTTTTTCGACATGCTATACTATGACCGTTTTTCACTTTTTTCGACATGCTGTACTATGACCGTTTTTCACTTTTTTCGACATGCTATACTATGACTGTTTTCGACAGGCTATACTATGACTGTTTTCGACATAATATACTAGGACTGTTTTTTCCTTTTTTCGACATGCTATACTATGACCGTTTTTTCACTTTTTTGACAGACTATACTATGACTGTTTTCGACAGGCTATACTATGACCGTTTTCGACATAATATACTATGACTGTTTTTTCCTTTTTTCGACATGCTATACTATGACTGTTTTTCACTTTTTTCGACATGCTATACTATGACCCTTTTTCACTTTTTTCGACATGCTATACTATGACTGTTTTCGACAGGCTATACTATGACTGTTTTCGACATAATATACTATGACTGTTTTTTCCTTTTTTCGACATGCTATACTATGACCGTTTTTCACTTGTTTCGACATGCTATACTATGACCGTTTTTCACTTTTTTCGACATGCTATACTATGACTGTTTTCGACAGGCTATACTATGACTGTTTTCAACATAATATACTATGACTGTTTTTTCCTTTTTTCGACATGCTATACTATGACCGTTTTTCACTTTTTTCGACATGCTGTACTATGACCGTTTTTCACTTTTTTCGACATGCTATACTATGACTGTTTTTGACAGGCTATACTATGACTGTTTTCGACATAATATACTAGGACTGTTTTTTCCTTTTTTCGACATGCTATACTATGACCGTTTTTCACTTTTTTCGACAGACTATACTATGACTGTTTTCGACAGGCTATACTATGACTGTTTTCGACATAATATACTATGACCGTCTTTCACTTTTTTCGACATGCTATACTATGACCGTTTTTCACTTTTTTCGACATGCTATACTATGACTGTTTTCGACAGGCTATACTATGACTGTTTTCGACATAATATACTATGACCGTTTTTTCCTTTTTTCGACATGCTATACTATGACTGTTTTTTCCTTTTTTCGACATGCTATACTATGACCGTTTTTCACTTTTTTCGACATACTGTACTATGACTGTTTTCGACAGGCTATACTATGACTGTTTTCAACATAACATACTATGACTGTTTTTTCCTTTTTTCGACATGCTATACTATGACCGTTTTTCACTTTTTTCGACATGCTGTACTATGACCGTTTTTCACTTTTTTCGACATGCTATACTATGACTGTTTTCGACAGGCTATACTATGACTGTTTTCGACATGCTATACTATGACTGTTTTCGACATAATATACTATGATTGTTTTTTCCTTTTTTCGACATGCTATACTATGAACGTTTTTCACTTTTTTCGACAGGCTATACTATGACTGTTTTCGACAGGCTATACTATGACTGTTTTCGACATAATATACTATGACCGTTTTTTCCTTTTTTCGACATGCTATACTATGACTGTTTTTTCCTTTTTTCGACATGCTATACTATGACCGTTTTTCACTTTTTTCGACATGCTATACTATGACTGTTTTCGACAGGCTATACTATGACTGTTTTCAACATAACATACTATGACTGTTTTTTCTTTTTTCGACATGCTATACTATGACCGTTTTTCACTTTTTTCAACATGCTATACTATGACTGTTTTCGACAGGCTATACTATGACTGTTTTCAACATAACATACTAGGACTGTTTTTTCCTTTTTTCGACATGCTATACTATGACCGTTTTTCACTTTTTTCGACATGCTGTACTATGACCGTTTTTCACTTTTTTCGACAGGCTATACTATGACTGTTTTTGACATAATATACTATGACTGTTTTTTGACTTTTTTCGACACGCTATACTATGACCGTTTTTTCACTTTTTTCGACAGACTATACTATGACCGTTTTCGACAGGCTTTACTATGACTGTTTTCGACATAATATACTATGATTGTTTTTTCCTTTTTTCGACATGCTATACTATGACTGTTTTTCACTTTTTTCGACACGCTATACTATGACCGTTTTTCACTTTTTTCAACACGCTATACTATGACCGTTTTTCACTTTTTTCGACAGGCTATACTATGACTGTTTGACATAATATACTATGACTGTTTTTTCCATTTTTCGACATGCTATACTATGACTGTTTTTCACTTTTTTCGACATGCTATACTATGACTGTTTTTTTCCATTTTTCGACATGCTATACTATGACCGTTTTTTTACTTTTTTCGACATTAAATTACAGTCATCTAGCAGACGCTTTTATCCAAAGCGACATAAAATTCAGTATCTATCTACACACTTCAGGCACAGCTACGGGAGCAATTTTGGGGTTAAGTGTCTTGCTGAAGGACACATTGACTTGAGACTAGCAGAGCAGGAGCTGGGGATCGAACCGCCGACCGTCTGATTGTAAGGCAGCCCTGTTCTCCACTTATCCACGCTATACTATGACTGTTTTTTCCATTTTTCGACATGCTATACTATGACCGTTTTTCACTTTTTTCGACATGCTATACTATGACCCTTTTTCACTTTTTTCGACATGCTATACTATGACTGTTTTCGACAGGCTATACTATGACTGTTTTCAACATAATACACTATGACTGTTTTTTCCTTTTTTCGACATGCTATACTATGACCGTTTTTCACTTTTTTCGACATGCTGTACTATGACCGTTTTTCACTTTTTTCGACATGCTATACTATGACTGTTTTTGACAGGCTATACTATGACTGTTTTCGACATAATATACTAGGACTGTTTTTTCCTTTTTTCGACATGCTATACTATGACCGTTTTTCACTTTTTTCGACAGACTATACTATGACTGTTTTCGACAGGCTATACTATGACTGTTTTCAACATAATATACTATGACCGTTTTTTCCTTTTTTCGACATGCTATACTATGACTGTTTTTTCCTTTTTTCGACATGCTATACTATGACCGTTTTTCACTTTTTTCGACATACTGTACTATGACTGTTTTCGACAGGCTATACTATGACTGTTTTCAACATAACATACTATGACTGTTTTTTCCTTTTTTCGACATGCTATACTATGACCGTTTTTCACTTTTTTCGACATGCTGTACTATGACCGTTTTTCACTTTTTTCGACATGCTATACTATGACTGTTTTCGACAGGCTATACTATGACTGTTTTCGACAGGCTATACTTTGACTGTTTTCAACATAATATACTATGACTGTTTTTCCTTTTTTCGACATGCTATACTATGACCGTTTTTCACTTTTTTCGACATGCTGTACTATGACCGTTTTTCACTTTTTTCGACATGCTATACTATGACTGTTTTCGACATAATATACTATGACTGTTTTTTCCTTTTTTCGACATGCTATACTATGAACGTTTTTCACTTTTTTCGACATGCTGTACTATGATTGTTTTTCACTTTTTTCGACATGCTATACTATGACTGTTTTTGACAGGCTATACTATGACTGTTTTCGACATAATATACTATGACCGTTTTTCACTTTTTTCGACACGCTATACTATGACCGTTTTTCACTTTTTTCGACAGGCTATACTATAACTGTTTTCGACATAATATACTATGACCGTTTTTCACTTTTTTCGACATGCTATACTATGACTGTTTTTCACTTTTTTCGACATGCTATACTATTACTGTTTTCGACAGGCTATACTATGACTGTTTTCGACATAATATACTATGACTGTTTTTTTACTTTTTTCGACATGCTATACTATGACCGTTTTTTCACTTTTTTCGACAGACTATACTATGACTGTTTTCGATAGGCTATACTATGACTGTTTTCGACATAATATACTATGACTGTTTTTTCCTTTTTTCGACATGCTATACTATGACCGTTTTTCACTTGTTTCGACATGCTATACTATGACCGTTTTTCACTTTTTTCGACATGCTATACTATGACTGTTTTCGACAGGCTATACTATGACTGTTTTCAACATAATATACTATGACTGTTTTTTCCTTTTTTCGACATGCTATACTATGACTGTTTTTCACTTTTTTCGACATGCTATACTATGACTGTTTTCGACAGGCTATACTATGACTGTTTTCGACATAATATACTATGACCGTTTTTCACTTTTTTCGACATGCTATACTATGACCGTTTTTCACTTTTTTCGACATGCTATACTATGACTGTTTTCGACAGGCTATACTATGACTGTTTTCAACATAACATACTATGACTGTTTTTTCTTTTTTCGACATGCTATACTATGACCGTTTTTCACTTTTTTCGACATGCTATACTATGACTGTTTTCGATAGGCTATACTATGACTGTTTTCAACATAACATACTAGGACTGTTTTTTCCTTTTTTCGACATGCTATACTATGACCGTTTTTCACTTTTTTCAACATGCTGTACTATGACCGTTTTTCACTTTTTTCGACATGCTATACTATGACTGTTTTCGACAGGCTATACTATGACTGTTTTCGACATAATATACTATGACTGTTTTTTGACTTTTTTCGACATGCTATACTATGACCGTTTTTTCACTTTTTTCGACAGACTATACTATGACCGTTTTCGACAGGCTTTACTATGACTGTTTTCGACATAATATACTATGATTGTTTTTTCCTTTTTTCGACATGCTATACTATGACCGTTTTTCACTTTTTTCGACATGCTTCTAGTCTAATACATTCAATTGATTAAGATTGTGTGGTTTAACACAATCTTAATCAATTGAATGTATTAGACTAGAAGTATAGTAGTTGACTGTTTAGAGTAGAGGGAGGGCAAGGAGAGGAAGGGCGAGAGTTTCAGAGTTTTTCATGACCATATATGGAGATGAAATGAGTCGGAGAGGAATCGGCGCCGCGGGAGACAGGACGATGGTCAAGCGGCGGTCGGATGAACAGAGCTTTTACGAGGAGGTGGACCAACGGACATTGCCAGGATCAACACTTGGACCAATGGAGAGCATTGTCTGAGGCCAGGAGGAGACAATTGAATTTTAGCCAGTCACTGTTATCTAGATTTTGAATGTAAACCACTGACTTTTGGGTATAAAACCATTGTTTGAAGAGACGTTATTCAGTTCTTGGCGATCTTCTTTACTGTAAACTGGCGTTTGTTGGCCGGTTAGGGGGGAGAGTGTTTGAACTTGGTTTCGCGATTCCTTACTGTCGACAGTGTAATTCAGTTTGTAATTGTTTTTTTAGCATTTGTGAATTATTAAAAACTTTTTCATTGTAAGCCGGATCCAGCTGATTTTTCTTAGCGTGACTTTGTTGCTCAAACAACAGAGAAAGAGCGAGAGGTCCGCGGCCTATGACTGTATTTTCCATTTTTCGATATGCTATACTATGACTGTTTTTTACTTTCTTCGACATGCTATACTATGACCGTTTTTTACTTTTTTCCGACATTAAATTACAGTCATCTAGCAGACGCTTTTATCCAAAGTGACATAAAATTCAGTATCTATCTACACACTTCAGGCACAGCTACGGGAGCAATTTTGGGGTTAAGTGTCTTGCTCAAGGACACATGGACATGAGACTAGAAGAGCAGGAACTGGGGATCGAACCGCCAACCGTCTGATTGTAAGGCAGCCCTGTTCTCCACTTATCCACGCTGTACTATGACTGTTTTTTCCATTTTTCGACATGCTATACGATGACCGTTTTTCACTTTTATCGACATGCTATACTATGACTGTTTGACATAATATACTATGACTGTTTTTCACTTTTTTCGACATGCTATACTATGACTGTTTTTTACTTTCTTCGACATGCTATACTATGACCGTTTATTTACTTTTTTCGACATTAAATTACAGTCATCTAGCAGACGCTTTTATCCAAAGTGACATAAAATTCAGTATCTATCTACACACTTCAGGCACAGCTACGGGAGCAATTTTGGGGTTAAGTGTCTTGCTCAAGGACACATTGACATGACTAGCAGAGCATGAGGTGGGGATCGAACCGCCGACCGTCTGATTGTAAGGCAGCCCTGTTCTCCACTTATCCACGCTATACCATGACTGTTTTTTACTTTTTTCGACATGCTATACTATGACCGTTTTTCACTTTTTTCGACAGGCTATACTATGACTGTTTTCGACAGGCTATACTGTGACTGTTTTCGACATAATATACTATGACTGTTTTTTCCATTTTTCGACATGCTATACTATGACTGTTTTTCACTTTTATCGACATGCTATACTATGACTGTTTTTTCTATTTTTCGACATGCTATACTATGACTGTTTTTTTACTTTTTTCGACATTAAATTACAGTCATCTAGCAGACGCTTTTATCCAAAGCGACATAAAATTCAGTATCTATCTACACACTTCAGGGACAGCTACGGGAGCAATTTTGGGGTTAAGTGTCTTGCTGAAGGACACATTGACATGAGACTAGCAGAGCAGGAGCTGGGGATCGAACCGCCGACCGTCTGATTGTAAGGCAGCCCTGTTCTCCACTTATCCACGCTATACCATGACTGTTTTTTACTTTTTTCGACATGCTATACTATGACCGTTTTTCACTTTTTTCGACAGGCTATACTATGACTGTTTTCGACAGGCTATACTGTGACTGTTTTCGACATAATATACTATGACTGTTTTTTTACTTTTTTCGACATGCTATACTATGACCGTTTTTCACTTTTTTCGACAGGCTATACTATGACTGTTTTCGACAGGCTATACTGTGACTGTTTTCGACATAATATACTATGACTGTTTTTTTACTTTTTTCGACATGCTATACTATGACCGTTTTTTCACTTTTTTCGACAGACTATACTATGACCGTTTTTCACTTTTTTCGACATGCTATACTATGACTGTTTTCGACAGGCTATACTATGACTGTTTTCGACATAATATACTATGACTGTTTTTTGACTTTTTTCGACATGCTATACTATGACCGTTTTTTCCATTTTTCGACATGCTATACTATGACCATTTTTCTCTTTTTTCGACAGGCTATACTATGACTGTTTTCGACATAATATACTATGACTGTTTTTTGACTTTTTTCGACATGCTATAACTATGACCGTTTTTTCACTTTTTTCGACAGACTATACTATGACTGTTTTCGACATGCTATACTATGACTGTTTTTTCCTTTTTTCGACATGCTATACTATGACCGTTCTTAACTTTTTTCGACATGCTATTGCGAGGAATTTAAGTTTAGAAGTACATTAGTATGATTTAAAGCACACCTAAAGAAAGTATAAAATATCACATGTTCACAAAATATTCACTTATGTAATGTATAATAGGTTTACAGTATATTCACTTGTAAAGGATAGTATAAGTGTAGCATATATTACTTACAAAAGTGTTAAACCACACAATCTTAATCAATTGAATGTATTAGACTAGAAGTATAGTAGTTGACTGTTTAGAGTAGAGGGAGGGCAAGGAGAGGAAGGGCGAGAGTTTCAGAGTTTTTCATGACCATATATGGAGATGAAATGAGTCGGAGGGGAATCGGCGCCGCGGGAGACAGGACGATGGTCAAGCGGGGGTCGGATGAACGGAGCTTTTACGAGGAGGTGGACCAACGGACATTGCCAGGATCAACACTTGGACCAATGGAGAGCATTGTCTGAGGCCAGGAGGAGACAATTGAATTTTAGCCAGTCACTGAAGTTGTTACTAGATTTTGAATGTAAACCACTGACTTTTGGGTATAAAACCATTGTTCGAAGAGACGTTATTCAGTTCTTGGCGATCTTCTTTACTGTAAACTGGCGTTTGTTGGCCGGTTAGGGGGGAGAGTGTTTGAACTCGGTTTCGCGATTCCTTACTGTCGACAGTGTAATTCAGTTTGTAATTGTTTTTTTAGCATTTGTGAATTATTAAAAACTTTTTCATTGTAAGCCGGATCCAGCTGATTTTTCTTAGCGTGACTTCGTTGCTCAAACAACAGAGAAAGAGCGAGAGGTCCGCGGCCTATGACTGTATTTTCCATTTTTCGATATGCTATACTATGACTGTTTTTTACTTTCTTCGACATGCTATACTATGACCGTTTTTTACTTTTTTCCGACATTAAATTACAGTCATCTAGCAGACGCTTTTATCCAAAGTGACATAAAATTCAGTATCTATCTACACACTTCAGGCACAGCTACGGGAGCAATTTTGGGGTTAAGTGTCTTGCTCAAGGACACATTGACATGAGACTAGCAGAGCAGGAACTGGGGATCGAACCGCCGACCGTCTGATTGTAAGGCAGCCCTGTTCTCCACTTATCCACGCTATACTATGACTGTTTTTTCCATTTTTCGACATGCTATACTATGACCGTTTTTTTACTTTTTTCGACATTAAATTACAGTCATCTAGCAGACGCTTTTATCCAAAGCGACATAAAATTCAGTATCTATCTACACACTTCAGGCACAGCTACGGGAGCAATTTTGGGGTTAAGTGTCTTGCTGAAGGACACATTGACATGAGACTAGCAGAGCAGGAGCTGGGGATCGAACCGCCGACCGTCTGATTGTAAGGCAGCCCTGTTCTCCACTTATCCATGCTATACTATGACTGTTTTTTCCTTTTTTCGACATACTATACTATGACTGTATTTTTCCTTTTTTCGACATACTATACTATGACTGTTTTCTTCATTTTTCGACATACTATACTATGACTGTTTTCTTCATTTTTCCACATGCTATACTATGACTGTTTTTTTCCTTTTTTCGACATGCTGTACTATGACTGTTTTTTCCTTTTTTCAACATGCTATACTATGGCTGTTTTTTACTTTCTTCGACATGCTGTACTATGACTGTTTTTTCCTTTTTTCGACATGCTATACTATGACCGTATTTTCCTTTTTTCAACATGCTATACTATGATCGTTTTTCACTTTTTTCGACATGCTATACTATGACCGTTCTTCACTTTTTTCGACAGGCTATACTATGACTGTTTTCGACAGGCTATACTATGAATGTTTTCGACATAATATACTATGACTGTTTTTTGACTTTTTTCGACATGCTATACTATGACTGTTTTTTGACTTTTTTCGACATGCTATACTATGACCGTTTTTTCACTTTTTTCGACATGCTATACTATGACTGTTTTCGACAGGCTATACTATGACTTTTTTCGACATGCTATACTATGACCGTTTTCGACAGGCTACACTATGACTGTTTTCGACATAATATACTATGACTGTTTTTTCCTTTTTTCGACATGCTATACTATGACTGTATTTTTCCTTTTTTCCACATGCTATACTATGACTGTTTTCGACAGGCTATACTATGACTTTTTTCGACATGCTATACTATGACCGTTTTCGACAGGCTACACTATGACTGTTTTCGACATAATATACTATGACTGTTTTTTCCTTTTTTCGACATGCTATACTATGACTGTTTTCGACATAATATACTATGACTGTCTTTTTACTTTTTTCGACATGCTATACTATGACTGTTTTCGACATAATATACTATGACTGTCTTTTTACTTTTTTCGACATGCTATACTATGACTGTTTTCGACATAATATACTATGACTGCTTTTTTCCATTTTTCGACATGCTATATATGACTGTTTTTTACTTTTTTCGACATTAAATTACAGTCATCTAGCAGACGCTTTTATCCAAAGCGACATAAAATTCAGTATCTATCTACACACTTCAGGCACAGCTACGGGAGCAATTTTGGGGTTAAGTGTCTTGCTGAAGGACACATTGACATGAGACTAGCAGAGCAGGAGCTGGGGATCGAACCACCGTCCGTCTGATTGTAAGGCAGCCCTGTTCTCCACTTATCCACGCTATACTATGACTGTTTTTTCCATTTTTCGACATGCTATACTATGACTGTTTTTTACTTTCTTCGACATGCTGTACTTTGACTGTTTTTTACTTTTTTTGACATAATATACTATGACTGTATTTTTCCATTTTTCGACATGCTATACTATGACTGTTTTTCACTTTTTTCGACATGACTGTTTTTTCCTTTTTTCGACATACTGTAATGACTGTTTTTTACTTTCTTCGACATGCTGTACTATGACTGTTTTTTCCTTTTTTCGACATGTTATACTATGACTGTTTTTTCCTTTTTTCGACATACTATACTATGACTGTTTTTTCCATTTTTCGACATACTATACTATGACTGTTTTCCATTTTTCGACATGCTATACTATGACTGGTTTTCACTTTTTTCAACATGCTATACTATGACTTTTTCACTTTTTTCGACATGACTGTTTTTTACTTTTTTCGACATACTATAATGACTGTTTTTCACTTTTGACATGATTGTTTTTTACTTTTTTCGACACAAACCCACACACACCTGAACCAGTGGATGACGGGGACTTGCTCCTGCGGGACATCCCACCACCTCTTGGTGAAGAGAGACCCTGAATGGAGGGGAGCCGGCCATATGATGCAGACTTTACCACCTTGCAGTCTATATAGAAAGAAACACTTAAAGACTTACACTGCTGGAGCAACATTTTCCTAAATAATACAAGGCTACTTTATTCTACCATTTTGTCAGACTTGAGTATGTGACAGACAGATTAATTTAATTAATATGAAGTATTTTATTTTGTGTACAACAGCCTATAAACCACAGAGCCACAAAGTATTAGTGATGACATCCTCTTTTATTCTGACCTGCACATTCATCAAACTTTATACCACAACTATAAACTAGGTCAAGTTAATGATAATGCCCTTCATATCATCTGTATTCAATGTGAAGCAAAATTGTATTTCAGTCCAACTCTCTCCTCACCATAACAACTGTAAGCATAAATACTGTGGTAAAGCTGTGACACCACTCCATATAAGTGATCTTAATAAAATCAGAAATCGGATCTTCAGTATGTGGTATCAGAGAGTCCCGCTCTGTTTGATAAATATGGCGTCTACATTTTAAACAAAAAGATTTGTAATGAAAAAAAGGTAACAGGGAACAAGATGGCAGCGACACCTGATACTGCATTTTAGTAGAGCTCCAAAAGGTATGAGCAATAGCAGTAACAGCACTAGAAAGAATAGATGTATGAGAACAAATCTGGAACAGCACAACAATAAAAGTCCCACATGTTTGGACTATCCTGAATTTACTTTGGCCACAAAGAAGGATGGTTTAATAAAAAGCTATTCACAAACAGCGTTACTCCCATGTTTTCTCCACTGAGCGACCATATAAATGAAGAAACACTTACCACTTTCATCCAAGTTGAAGTCATCCTGATAACGGAACTTCTCAGGGCCACAGGCAAAGAAGATATCATCCTCCCCAAAAAAGTCCTGAAGGCAGGTGACCTGGTAAAGATGGAGACGCTTCTCTCAGTTACAGTTCAAAAACAAGTTTGATAAGTGATGTGTACTCTACCCAGTGACACTGTACATAATATCAAGTCCAAAGACAGTACCATTTTCTCGTAATAACTGTAACACTCCAAAATAAAAAAATCAAATGAACAATCATGTTTCACTCATTACACAGACAGTCTGCTGCTGCAGTCAAGTCAAGTTTTTAACCGCTATCAAACTTTAATGGAGTATCTTGGTTCAGTATCAGAGGTTGAGTAATATTTCAGTGTGCGATGGCAGTGACCAGGTCCCAACAAAACACCTCAAAGAGTCGTATAGTTTTTAGACAGCATATTATGTTATCGAGGCAACAATGACATCCATACAAAATAAATTGAATGAAATGTACCGGCTCAGACTCACAAGTGCAATAAAAAAAAAGAGAAATAAAAAATATATACATCTGTGTAATTGGATTTTATCTGTAATTACGATTAGCAATTATATTGTATTAATGCCATACTTCCACATGCCCAAGCGACAATTTTAAATAATGACATATCTGTGCATTTAAAGGATACAGAGGAGTTTATTCTGTAATATACTTCAATAGAATACCTGGTGCTGTGTATAAGTCAAAAGGACACACACGTCCACATGACACCGGTGCGTCACCGTAAACAACATGACTGTGATTGATGAAGTTACGATCAACAAATTGGTTTTTTTAACTTGAGCCTTATCATGATTTACCATATTTGGAAAAATCTTCTCAAATCTAGATTATATAAATGTTTGTACATATGTACACATCTTCTTTCAGGTTCTCAGTGTACAAGAGACAAAACCAGGAAAGAAATACCACTGAATTAAGGATTACAATTGAGAAGATATGCTGTAATCGCATTTTCAAAATGGCCAAAGTACAAAGGAAAATAAAAGCTACAGTGTACAGCATATGAATAATGTAATTAACATTTCTTTCTACTGGTGTATCAGCCTGTTTGCATATGAACATGCATCTAGGGAAACTAAGCAAAAAAAAAGCTCCTTTTAAACCCGTTGGATTGTATTCAGTCATCCATTCTGGGAGCTAATCATGTGTCACCAAGAAACAGAGCGTATTATTTCTCAGATGGAAGCAGACCCATAAGTTATTAGATATTTTGGCCCAAATATGGTAAGTGATGGTATAAACTTAACTAATCTAATATTACAAACTGAATACACAAAATAAGCCTACAATCTCTAAAACTGAAATAAATTATTAAAATGGTAGGAAGTTAAATAGTGCCTTTGATATTTAACAACTTTTGGTAAAATAACATATCACATATCCTTTGACCTCAATAATATCAGAGAAATGTAAATTACAACCCTCACTTTTCTACAAGGAGAAACTAGATGACGGAGTAGATGGATCTGCTGTGGTCATTAACACAAGACCCCATCGCAGTGGATGCAGTGTCATAAATAAATGAAGATGCTAATGGAGTCCTGACCTTCTACTCAAAAGGGTTATTGATGTGCTTAACTACAGCAATGCGCCAGAACATGTTTTCATTTTTCTCTACAGAAAGGTGGACTCTGCAAAAGCTCCATCGTCAAAAATGTGATTCCATATAAATTATTCGTCCCTAAGTGGACATTTATCTTGTTTTGACTTTGCAGCGAGGCAAAGCTCTACTCCTGGCCAGAGAAGGAGAAGCTGCTGCGGGGTGCGAAGCTCTCCTTCTTTAAGGTGGAGCTTCCTACTGCAGGTCAAAAGGCGTGAGCAACGCCGGATCTCTGTCAGCGGAGGGCTGGTCGCTGCCAAAGGTCCAACTGGAGTCTGAGCTTAAGGACTTTCTGGTGAACCTGCATGATTGTCACCTAAAACATGAGGATTGTCTTCGTACAATGTAGTGAGGGACAAAAAGGTTTATAAAACGAGACAATTGCAAACATCTAATATGTACATACATTATTTATTGTCTCATCGTTAAGAACCACGAGGAGTTCAGCAGAAGCCTAATAGGATGAATTGAGTGCTTTGACATGAAGCGGACCGACAAGGAAGCCACCACCACAGTCTGTCAACCCGACTGCCCTCTAACCATGTATTAAATGTTATCATCCTCAGTTATGAATGTGAATATATTCTGGTTATATTTGTACAAATCTCAGATTATTTTTGGAAGAAATGTAACCTTTAAAATGGTCATTAATTAAAAGAATACGGTATATGCAACTTTGATATTTTTCATCCAAGATATTGAAACGCTGGATTGTTCACCAAACAAAGGGATTGGAATTACTTTTTTGCAGGTTACAGATAAATATATAAATAGGTACAGGTTATTCCCACCATGAAATCTTTTTATGAAATTGAGCACAGAGGGAGGCTTAATATGGACATTTTCTCTGCAGATGCTCCACTCTGACAGCCCCTGCCCCCCACCCCTCCTCCAAGAGTGTGAGATCCCAAAGGGAGGAGAGATGCACAGCCGTTGTCAAGGAGACCAGACAGAATCACAGCTGAGTTTGAGACGATGAGAGGGACACGACTGCTTTAAGATTGTCCTGTCAGAGCCTATCTGGAGCACTGGACATTACGAACAGCAGACAATAGAACAATGACACAATCAGTCTAGGTAAGACAGAATCAGTTACAACATCATGTCACAATGAAGATGTGGGTTGAAATCTGGCTTCAGACCTATGGTTAATGGTCACCCACCATAACCCTCCATTTCTATCTGAAGCAATGAGTAAATCGGAGCAGAAAGAAGTGACAATATTCCCCAATAGGATCAGAGATCTAATCAACAATACACACCCTCAAAACAACACATGTGTTCAACTATAGAGTGACAAAATATGGATCCATTCATATAAAAGGTCTCGAGTCAAATATGTCTCGCTGACTTAACAAGAGCCACTCTTTATCCGTTATATGCAACTCTTAAATAACTCATATTACATATTGTTCATCCGGAATACTAGGAAATAGGAAAACGCCAAACTTATGATGGAGCAGCGTAAGTGAGGCATTTGAGATTGTGCTTTATATTGATGCCTGCTGGCTGAGTGACACAGCAGCTCCATAAGGCCTACCATCCCCCCTAACACCCCCCCCACCACACACACACACACACACACACACACACACACACACACACACACACACACACACACACACACACACACACACACACACACACACACACACACCAGTTCTGAAGCACCCTGTACAAATATTGATCGTCAGGGTTTTATCTGTTTGAAAAACAACAGGAGGTATGCATGCTTTGGAATCTAATCCATCTGAGCCAGAGTAAAGAGCATAGATTATACACAAGACACAAACTGGTAATAAAACATTGCTCAAACAGTAGACAGGTGGAGCTCTCCAGGGTGCTGAATCGCCCCTTTGAAGCGGAAGACGGAACAAAGCAGCGTCACTCAGAATGTCAGAGAGAAACATGACTCATCTCCACATGCAATTTTCTAATTGTTCTAGTTCATTTTGCATGGGCTGCCCTCATTTACAGTTTCAGAACATGTTTTACTTTTTTTTCAAAATTTGTATCGTGCAGGATTAAGAATGTCCAGTAGAGAGAGAGAGGATGGAAAACAGTATCTTCAGTGACATACATTATCCAATATTCAGATGTGCTGCAGAATTTTGTGACATAACTGCAGTTGCTGCATAGACAGATTAGAGTAATAGCTGCCTTAAAAACTGCAAGTCAGCACTATGAGTACATCCATAAGAACACACCCATAACTCAAGCACACATGAGCTATAACTCTAGCCCTCACATTTCCAGCATTCCTAATCACAATGTCCTAGTCTTGAATTCCTTTATTTCAATTGTAGCGGTTCGAACAAGGTATGCATTTTAGCAGCAGATATATTATGTATCAATATATTTAAAACATGTTTAGATGTTAAATTAATGATTATCTATATTTATGTATACAGACATATCTTAGTTCTCATTACAAATGCTGTTACGTTTCTGCAGTGTACAAATTAAAGTACAACAGAAACTTCCACTTTGGCTCAAGCATAACAGTAGCCTCCCAGAACAAAAAGAGGATAAGGCAGAAAATGTCTTTTCTACACACCAAATGCAGTCGGACACTGAGCATGTCATTGTTTTGTGTTCAACAGCCAAGTCACAGCAGTAGGTGAGCAGAAAGCCAGACATCCTCACTATCTCCTTCATCCTTTAGTTACAGAGAGATATTTAAAAATAGCAAGGTTTGAGAATATTTTATTCCATCAACAGCAAAAAAAAAAAAGTAATTTAATTCACTATGTTACATTCGCACCAGAAAGGTAGTTAGTCTTTTTATTGTTAATAAATATCTTAAATACCAAATCCCTGGGAGGTCTCCTAAAACCAAACCTATGTTTACGTTTTGGAGGAGAACATCATTTGATGCTCTTTTATAATAATTTTGTGAAATATAATTGATTTCAAAATATGGCCACTATGCATCATACAGGAATGACATCTGTGGTATGAGCAGAGACCAATAGAGATCCAGTATGGACACACACAGGCCAAACCAGGAAGTGGCAGAGTCAAGGTCAACTTACTCTCTGACAAACGGGGCGCCAGACGTTTCATAACCTCTTCCACTCTGCATTTCATTTCTTAAATGCAAAGAGGTTGTCTTTCACATCTACTGATTTACTAATTTTACGATGGAGAATTAAGCCTCTGATTTCGTGCAGTGATGTCATGCCAGGCTCCGTCTTTGGGTGGCTGTTTTGACATCTATTTCAACAAGAAGTGTTGACTCTAAAACACAGAAGCTAGCAATGTGCATAGTACAATTACAGAGCAGAGCCATGCCATATGGAATACCATGGCCTAAGTCATGCAAATGTTTTCAGCTCCATCCCACACAAACACACCAGGCCATAGCGCGTATTCTTGCTACGGACCTCGTCTGCAGACTGTTTGTTTCTCTCTACCTTATATGATTGTTCTACTTTCAGTGTGGAAAATGTTTTATAAACTATTAGTCATCTGAAGTGTATAAAGTGCAACCCAAAAACTTTAACTTGGCTGTGCCCATTTGGCCAGGGATCACAGCCATCAAGCAGAGCCACCTGAGAAGCAGATCCACTAAATGTGAATCATGAGTCCAAAACAAATGTGAAAACAGAACTCGTCTGTCGATTACTTTTATACATGACTGACTGAAGATATCAGCAGAGATTATATTCATTTTAAAACTGCAGCAAATACACCAATACCAGACATATACATAACAAGCAGTTGTACCATTTTAAGTAAATATATAGGCTAATCTGTTGGTTGAGTTTGATGATTGTTTTATACAACAAACCTGCGAGAGAGATAATTGTTTCCGCAGAATGGCATCGTCTCAGGACCAACAGCACAAGCAGCTCTTTTACCACAAAAGGTTAAACACACATGAAAACAGGCCCTGTGATGCCAAAGGGTGCTTATTTGGCCATCTGCAGTACCAACATGACAAAAAGTACAAAAGACAGGGAAACTAGAGCACAGAGCTGCATCACCAAGCACATAACAACAGCTCATTAGGAAAGCATGGCAATGAAATCACTAAGCTGAATAAGCAAAGATACCTTGTGTGAGAGACAAATGGAGAACAAGAGAAAGAAGTTCTAATATTTTACTTTCAGAGTATACACAATGGATGGACAGACATACATACATACATACATACATACATACATACATACATATACACACACACACACACACACACACACCTTTGATCTATTGCAATGCCATACCCGTTTATGCTTTGCTAAACAATCTGTATTCCTAAAATAATTCAGAGGATTTCTAGAGGCAGATTTGTTTGTTGGTGTGAGAATCCTGAACTGTACGCTCTACACACCACACCAGAATGGGATGATGCCTGAGCCATGTGCTCCGTCTTGCCGCCATGTGTATCAAGAGGTTGACAGGTCGAGCACTGCCGCTATGAGCCCTCTCACACTACACCTACAGTCCTGACATCACTACTGCATTGCTCTGCCGCAGAGGCTGTTCCTTAGCAACCAGCTCAGGAAACCATGTCACCATAGAAACCATCAGAAGAAAAAAAAATAATAATATTGTGTGATAAGGATACTAATGCACAATGCAGGTGATAAAGGGAAGTTAAAAAGCTCATTATTTCTGTGGGATGTTTTGAAATTAATTTTTTTCAGTTGAGCTCTATGTGAAGTTATGCGTTATGTGAAGTATTATTCAATCATATCAACCCATAATGGCCCCCATCCCCCATAACTGTGATAATATCTTGAAGAATATTAATTACTTATGAGTAAAATGTAGTGTGAAATAAGGCACGTGTGCCAGGATGTCAACAAAGTATAATAATGTAAATAATGGCTACTGTATCTGTGTGTATTACTAACTCATTAAGTGAAAACCTAACTATTCAACAGTGTGCTACTGAGATAGGGTACTATAAACACATTTCTTGTAATACAGTTAGTACATTTTCCCAGTTGACTTTGAACCTACCGGGCAGAGTGAGTGAGTCAGTCAGTCAGTCTCTCTCTGAGAAAGCAATTTTCAGAGAATGACAGTGGAAAAGTTCTACTTCTTTAAAACCTCAAAATTCCCTTACTGCGCTAGAAAAACTCAGCCTGCATTGAAGGAAATGTGTACCAGGTCTGCCTCATGTGCAGTGTGGGGATGTAAGATTCTTATGCGAGATACAGCACCACAAATGGAAAGACAGAATGTGGAGAGAACATCTAAACTAAAGCAGTAAAATACTAGTCTCCACAACCAAATGCATCTCGGTACTGCACACAGCCAAGCTATGAACAGATAAGAGAAGGTCATGCCAGTGATTTATATCCAACAAAAGCATAGTTTCTACTTCCCCAATGTGAGCAATTAATTTATCAGTGGTGGAACAGGGTGTAAGATTAATGACAGTCTCTCAGGTATAGAGAACGTCTTAAGGTTGTCCTGGCTGCTTCCCTTCGAAATAAGCATACTGTAAATAAACAGTAGTAGTAGAATATGGGCTTTATAAAAGGGTTAACGTCTCTTAAATGTATGGCAATTAGGTTCATTTTCAAAACATACAGATTAGTCAATGTTGGTTACAAATGTGCAGCCAGCTGCTTCCCCTGTGAGTAAAGGGAGCCCTTGAAGTCACAGACAGAGGTAGGGCAATGCCTATGTGACGTTCACAAACTAAAGTAGATATGATTCCTTCATTTACTGGTAGACACCATATCACATATTGTGACATACATGCTGTAGCTAGCTTTAAAACTTAATATTGACTGTGTACTTCAGAAGAAAGTAACATCACACACACACACACACACACACACACACACACACACACACACACACACACACACACACACACACACACACACACACACACACACACACACACACACACACACACATAATGTGTCATCATGCTCCACAGTGTATTACATTATTTCTTTAGTTTAAATATAAAAATATAAAAAAAAAAAAAAATGTTGGATTTAAAAAGTATAAAAAAACAAACAAGCAAATTATTTTATCTAGTCATTCCCTAAATGTAATTTTCTCCAGTGGACGCTACTCGGAAGCATGTTGGGGAAAAATGAGTGAAAGTGAGGCTCACAGAATCACCACTAGAAATGAAAAGTTAACACTTACCATCTTGCCGTCAACAGTATATAGCTTTTTGACGACTCCAGAGTCCAGCTTGATGGCGTCCGTGATGTCAGTCATGACTTGCTCAAAGGAGTGTGCAGTCTTCTTGTTGAGCAAGATCCGTACGGCCTTGCGAGGCTTTACTCCACTGCGGACAATGGTTACCAGTTTGGGCTTAATAAAGTCCTTGCTCTCCCTAGTTTCCGGGGATCCAGCCATGGCGCTTCCAAGGGAAGAAGGGTCACGGATGGACACAGCAGTCCAAGCACCAACAGCCCAGTTTGGATTTACATTCTTTGTGTAGTCCAGCATCTTGTAGGGCTCTATGGATGCACAAACATAGCTCTCCCCTGCAGAAAATCAAGACAGAAAGAGATCTTTGAGTGATTATCACATGATAGTGTGCCACTGGCTTATTCTGCTGTACAAGATGGAGTAAGTCGTGCATTTTGTTTTGATCTGAATTAGCTGTTAATTTTGGTTGGGTTTGCGGCTTGATTGATCTCACATTACTCAATATAAACATAATCTGGAGCAAACTTACAACAATTCAAGAACACTACTCACCTTCCACCAGCTGGTCCATGCAGGTGATCTTTGTTGTCCCATCAATGGTATATATGGTCCGCACCCCTTGTGGCAAGTTGACATTATCTGACAGAGATCGTGTGAGGTCAGCCAGCAGTGCTTCTATAGACCCAAATCTGTCCTGAGAAATGGCATACACAATCCCTTTGAAGTAGCGGTCCCCATTGCGATAGAAACGAATCTTCTTGGCCTTCTTTTCTGAGGTCAGTTTTTGCAGTGTCCTGGTTCTGTACAGGCTGCAGTGAGCGCTATGAGTGGGACTGGGGAGCCCATTCCCTCTTGAGCCCCTTCGGGTGTACCTGTGAGCCTTGTCCCGCTCATCAAAGTGCTCCAGCTCCATGTCTGTGCAGTGCTGTTAGACCGTAAATAATACAGGGAGAAAGCTTACTTTTTGAATATGCCATTTCATTTGAATTTGTATAAGACATTAGTGCAATTAGGCTTTCTGTCAGTTGTTTACACTCCTGATACAGCACTGATACAGGCTTTGTTGCTGCTGCTGCTGCTGCTGCTGCTGCTGCTCCTACACACATTACGAATTAACATGTCACACCCATTTCATGCTCCCTGGTGATACTCAATTCAATCTTTACAGCATGAAATTCACATGCGTTTGCAGTGGATAATAGAACATCCAATAGTGTAAGTCTGGTACAGAATAGTGGCAGAAAGCTTATTGATAGGTAAACAATAAAAATATATAACATAGCAAGAAAATGGTCTAGAACATATGGATTTTCTTGTACTGGTACAATCTCTCTTACCTTTGAGGCCAGGACAAATGCAATAAAGCGGTTTTTTTTCCCCCTGTAAGCAGAACTTGTCTCAATGAATCATTTATTCATTTGATGCCTTGTAGATTAAGCATGCGTCCTTTTGTTGCCCCCGTGATGGTGCTGTCTTCCTGCTTGCCTGCCGTATGTCTACTCCGCTGTGTTCGCATGCAGAGAGGAGGCAGGGCTGTAGCCGGTGTCCTCCACCCTCCCCTACCCTCCCATTCTGCCATCGCAGTGATTTACATCAGAGCGCTTGGGGGTCAGCGCTCCTCGTGCACATTGTTGTCAGAACGCACCCTCATAGAAACCTCAATGCTAGTTTAGCTACATGGTGCGCGTTCACGTTGACCTCATACCTGTGATACTAGCTACATATTAATAAAACAAATCCACATATGGCCATTCACTAATTAGCACACAAGGACAGAGAAGCGTCTAATACAGTTAAAGCTACCAATCTACCATAGTCAATGAATTTGTAACGTTGTCGTTGGCCAGTTAGTGTCCAGTTCATAGCCAAGTAGGCTAGCCTAACGTTAATATAGCCCATAACATTAGCTGTTTTTAACAGTCATAACGGGTTCTTGTTTATTTCCGGTTACGTTAACGTTACAATTTAAATTGCACTGCAGGAAATTAGGCGTTTAAAAATACCTTCACGAGGTGACCGAGCAGAGTAACATGCTGGGGTTACAGATTGAGCACCACAAATGTGATACGACAAGGTATCTGGCCTGTTTGAGACCAACCCACACAGGTGTAGGTGATGTTTGTAATTGATTGGTTCACCTGGAGCGCGTGGATAAGTAATGACGAGCTGGTGAAGGACGCATTCCACACAGGAACTAATAAACACCACATATGTATGAGCAGAATCCCACTTAATGGGTGATTTGCACGTGTTTTTGTAACAAAATCTTCACAGCAGTCTGTCACACTTCCATAGACCAACATCTTGTGTGAATATTTGATGTGGGAGAGAGGAGGAGGTCTAGGACAAGTGACGTAATGTTACTTTTATGACTATCAGCATTTTTGAATTTGTTCAACCTGACATAACCAATTACTTTATTATAGGGCTGTTGTCCAGTTGGCCTGCTGCAGGCACAATTCACTTAACCTCAACATGATGAAGGTTGTTTTCTGATCAGGCTGTCCAACTAAAAGATATTAAAACAATGGACAAACTTGTAACTTTTTCAAAAGTTGTCTTTACTTTCTACTTTCAACATTTTGTATCTTAAAATATTAGTTGAAAATTCATCTTTTTCTCATTGTGTCTCTGTTTATTGCCCCAGAGAGTATAGAGATTTAGATGGTTAGATACTTGAATGCTTATAGACAAATGCTCATATGTTTTCAGTGAATATTTGGGACGTAATGTGGGTCTTTAGAGATGCACTTTCAAAGCACCTCAGATATAACAGCATGATAAGCGTTGGACTTCATTTATTGTCAATAACCTGGGAGTAAGTCATTCCAATCATATTCAACCTCAGCACCTGAGCAGTAAGGATCTAGGGATAGTGTCTAATGCTGTACAGCTTGTAATTATATTAAAAACTGACTTGACTAGAGAAGAGCACTGATCACTTTTCATCTTCCTTTGTTTAAGTTGCTTAATATGTAAATCAATGTTGTTTTTTGCTGTAAGGACAAAGGAGGATCTTAAAGATGAAATATAGAGAGAAGTGCTACCCCCCAGCAAAGGAACGTGACCTACAGGCTTCTCTTCATTCTTACAAGGACCAGAAACGGAGGTTAGACTTAGTCAATTCCAGATTGTGTTATCTGCTGAAATTCTTGTTTTCTGCACAGTCTTGGGAATTTTGTACTTTATGTTGTTGTGCGTGTCATACTTCTAATTTGGGGATACTAATTTTAGTGGTGAAACTGAATCAACAATAACTTTTGGGTCAAATCCTCATATATTCTGCAGGCTACAAATCAGAACATCTTGTGGACGCTCGTGTGACCTTCTGCCCTTTGTCAATGGTCAGTTAGACACAGCAACCACATTAGAGCTCACTGCGAGGTACATGAACTACCTGAAGGAGACTCTGCCTCCGAGCAGAAAGTAGGTCTACTGTACCCCTTTGGCAGCAGGGGAAGACAATCTTTTGCTGTGATCATTTTCATGACTTAATGTCTTGTTTTCCACAGGTTAATAAAGCTGTTGAGGAGAATGTGAGTAGTTCGAGGAAAAACATACGAAGGCCGCAGAAGATACGGTACATACTTTCCTAGCCAAAGAGTTATTACGACTAAAGAAGAATATTTCGCACAGAGCAAAGCCAACTGCTAAGAAGTCAACTGAGGGTAGGAATATTTATTTATTGTATTTTGTGTCTTTTGATGCAGTTGTATTGACTAAGATGTGTAACATCTGCCCTGGGACTACAGATGAAAAATAGCCTCTTGGCTAGCTCTGGCGCATTTACAGAAATGTTTTATTAATGTGCACTGTCCCTAACCAAATAAACCAATAAATAAAAAGTAATTCTCATAGGCCTGGGATAGCAATTTTCAAATAAAGGTATTGCATTGTTGGAGAATCTTTGCTGCAGTGTGATTTAGTATTCCATTTCAGATCATGTCTCAAGAAGATACACTCGGCAGAAGATCTGTCGACAAGTAAGTCGGACATCTAGCACAATAACCAATCCTCTGACAATGGCTCAAATGCTTCCTCCAGCTGACGGCCTGACCACAGTGCATGCTCCGCCAATACTGTTGGACAAATCGTCTGCTCCTTGGGGACAAATGCTGCCAGTGTGCCAGGATCAATCTTTCTGTGCCTTGTTTCAGTCTGTGGAAAATAACTGGATAAATCCGACCTCTGCATTTATGAACCCGGCTTCATGTGCTTTCATGTCAGCAATGATCAGCCAGCCTTTTTACCACAGGTGGAGCCGCACCCATCTTCAAGCCATGCGTTATGGGATGTCACTCCTGGCCTGGTGGTTGCTGTTGCTCTACCATCAGTGAATTTTGACCAACGGTAACTTGTGCTCCCCTGATGCTAATCTTGTAAACATTGTTCTTTCACGGTGCACAGGTTCCAACAAACAATACGACTGGAGACATTACAGATGATATGCGTAGTATTAACAGCATATATTGGCCAAATATTAGAGAAATAGATATATTGGTTAAAGTGTTAATGTTAGTTTGGTCTATAATGGATATGTAAACAATATTTTTCTCTCTTTTATATTGACCTAGAGCTGCATGGCTATGATTTGCTTAAGTTGGTCAACATACAGTAGTTTGATATGCAATTAATATCTGTATACTGTAGGGCATAATTGCAGCCAACAAATAAGTTAGCTTGTATTGACAAAGTCCACGAGGTCTGTGTGCAGCATATAATATGGGCCCCAATAAATTCATTTCTGATTTCCCCATTTACAAATGGAACCTCAGATCATCTTTAGTGCATCTTTTACTTTTTAACACAACATTGTAAGAAACAATAGCCCTGCATCTCTTCAATATCTGAAGTAAATAAAGCAGATCAGTCATGTTTTATTGTATCATCCATTTGATTTTATTTATAAATAACCAATCCACATTAAATGAGTACTTGTGTTATATAAGTTTGTCTTTCAGTTGAATACAAATATTTTTGAATACTTTGTCACATTAGGTATGAATAAGAAACAAATATATAGACAATTTTAATCTTTGAAATTTGCATGTTTGACTAAAAGTTGCAAGCAAGCCCAAATTTTCAGTTTTTAATTACATTTGTATTGAGTGAAATTCAGCTGACTCGGCAGCACAAAAAAAACAAAAAAACATGAAGCCCATAAAAAGGACTACAACCCTGGCTGGACAAAAAATGATTTCCTCTGTTGATGTTCATATTTATAAGTAACAGAATAAACTGTCAGTTCATTAGACTGTAAAAATACTCTGTAATTAACATGTAAGACATACAGCCACTAGATGGAGGTATTAGGCTGACAGATGTAAGGTAGTTTTTATTAGATTTAAACAATAAAACCATACTGCTCAAAAACAAAAAATACAGAATTTCTTATTTCTTTAAATATTTTATTTTTTCATAAAGTTCTCAGTGTTTCAGGAGGGAAATAAATCTCAAGGGCCAACTAGAATACTAGAAAGCCATTTAACATTTACATTAACCTGCTGAAGTCTTCAAGCTGGGGTTTAGAAAGATTACAAACCAGATCACTCAAAAACAAAAGACTAAAACAGGTTTGCAAACAAAATCAGCATCACACTTCAAAATTCACATTTATCTAAACGTTGTCCTTCAAAATAACATCTAGATTTAAATATGAAATACTATAAACATCATTGTGATCCAACTGAACTGAAAAGCAGACTATAGCACAGCGCATTGTACCAGAAACCCTCATTCATAGGAGATGGAAAAAAAAAAACTCTTAACACGTAATGAAGATCTCACAAAAACACATAATGACTATCGACTAAGTGTTACAGTTTCAGCTTTCTCAAGACATTCGGTTTTTGTACATCATTTGATGTTTGCAGGCACAGTGGGCAGCAGTGATTACACCTCACTTTAAACAACAGTACAACAGACGCTTTTTGGTCTGATTATATCCAAAGATACTGACAGATATTATTTTTTAATCATTCATTCAAAGTATATAAATTGCACTTACCCTACCAGGGATAAACTCAAACACACAGATTCTTCACAAAGATTAGGAACGTTTCCAGCGTCTAGTCAGCAATAGTTAAATGCTGTCTTAGTACAAAGAGCAGAATTAAACCGATATCTCCCAAATTAAGTGATAATACCTGAATGTTTGTCAATAAACGTTGAAACCATGTTTTAATTTGAGTTATGAAATCTGCTGTTTAGGTCCTCTATCTAATTTAACATAAAGATTAAAGTGCTCAAGAGCTATGCCAAACTATAGGATATGCATATAACAGTAGTTATATTGTAAATATAGAACATGTTTTTTATAAATAATGAATATTCAGTTTTATAAAATGTATTTGATAGAAGAATATAAATTATACTTTAAAGGTGTGGCTTATGGAATGAGGCAGGCCACTACCTGCTATTTGCCCGATTTCTCCACTTGCTTCCCATTCTCTGGTTTCTCCTGGAGCTTGTAGTCTTCCAAAATGGTCCGCGCCGTCTGCTTGCCAGTCTTTTTCACCACAGCTTTGATCCCCAAGTTGTCAACATTGAAGGCAGTGAGGCCGACATTAATGGCAGAATTGACAGCGTGGTCCGTGGCTTGTCCTGCCGCCGCCCCGTACCTTCATCAGGAGTCAGATTGAGTGAGAGGTCAGAGCAAGAGGCGAGAAACAGAAGGATTTCGGGGAGAATTAATTAATATGCGGTGCAAGGATAGCAAAGACGCCATGCTGTATGTTACACCCATGCAAGCACAATATTAAATTAAGAATTTTAATGATGTTTTTCCACTGTGGTTCAGAAATCTAAGGGTGGGAAATATGGATATAATCAACTGTAATGGTAATATTTATTTATTTATCCATAATATCAATGTATATTGAAATTGAAATGAAAACAAAACAATTATTTTTGCCTAATTCAGTTAATAAATACCCGTCAAATCAAGTACTTCCCTTAAAAGACTCTACACAATATTCAGAGCATTAATAAAGCAATGTAAATATACAAGAGAGTACCTGAGCTGAGTATGAAGTCTCTCTCCCTGTGTGTGTGTGTGTGTGTGTGTGTGTGTGTGTGTGTGTGTGTGTGTGTGTGTGTGTGTGTGTGTGTGTGCGCTCTGTGCTTTGTTTACATGGCCAGACAGGGTGTGCATGCCTTATAGTACATGTGAGCGTCGCTCTGCACTGGGCTCACATGGTGCTTACAGCTGATAAACGTTTTTCAGACCGGCAACATAAAGGTAAACAATGTTGTCTCTTTCAGCAATGTTGCCATTGTTTGCTCAGCCGTCTCCATGCTGAGAGCTGCGTGGAGGCAATAGAAATGCTCTGAATTTCATATTGAGCACCTTTCAAGGGAGAAATTGTATAAAAAAAATGTTTGATAAATATATCAACTCATAATGTGTAACATGATAACCACCCAACCCTATAGAAATCAATAATCAGCTATATTGCGTCGATATGTTGCTCACCATTGGAACATGTAGCACCAATACAATCTTCCTATATTGTACATATAGGAAGATTTTAAAATCAGGTGGGACAGAAAAGTTACTAATTGTGAAATTTCCATTAGAAACATTGAGAGAAATCAGTGAAAAGCAGCACCATCATGTGAATTGTTACTCAGGGAAGGGCAGTGGATTGGAACAGCATTAAGCCAAATCATTCAGAAAAAAAAGGCACAGCATGCTTGTAGTGATGAAGAGTTGAAGAGCTGTGTAAAATTAGGAAAAATTACGCTTATTGTCATTAGGTGAGTCAAGGATGTTTTGTAGACCCCTAAATCTGCAAAGTAAATTGAAAAGGAACATAAGTGAGTGCATGTTTGGTTCTGCATGTGTAATGCAGGAGGTCCTTTGCAACACACACACACACACACACACACACACACACACATCAAAAACCTGTTTAGTAAGCAGGGGTGAGGAAAATGTGCATTACTTTATATTAAAGCAAGTGACAGTGCTCAAGAAGTAACCAAAAAGGGAAGAGAAGACCTACTTGTGTTTCACGGTGGTGACCGTCGCTGATGCTACACTCGTAGTGATGTCCTTTGCTGCTACTTCCAAACCAGTCCACATGGTCGCAAATCCTGAGCAAATACACAAAATACACAGCATGTTAGTACTCTTCTGGTAAACCATTTCCTCTTAGAGAATAGTAAGTACTCTACCTTGCACTCCACTGGCAGCCACCACCATCGCTCCATCTATGTTGGACCGCCCATCCTTATCTTTCTTCATAGACTCTGGGATCAGCTTGCCGCCGTGTTTTTTCACGTGTGGAGCCAACTCTCGACCCACACAGCCAGCGACCATGCACACCCCGTCCACTGCAGTAACACAGCATTACTTCATTAGGAGGTCCGCTGCCAAATAACCAGACAAGGGGAGTGAAACATGCTGACTGGGGACGACTTAGTCACCTAGAAACTGGCTGACTTTGACAGCTCCTCCTGTCGCTTGCTTGGCAACATGGAGGCCTTTGGTGACCGAGGGGCTGACGTGGGTGGGTTTGTCCTCCGGGGTGATGTGTTCTCGGAGCTTAGATGCCCCTTTGTGAATGGCCTTGCCTGTGAACTCGGCTCCTTTCACCAGACCCCAGCTTAGCCATGACGCACCTGATAGGACAACGGGATCACACAAGGCTAGTCTTTCCTGTCGGATTGTCAACAAACAAAAAGCACCAAGATGTTGAGCGGGGAGATGCGGTTTCGACCTCACCTGTCAAGATCCCACTTGCCACCTTTTCACTCCACTCGGGCAGCGCCTTCTCCTCCTCGGTCACCGCTGGTGCAGTCTCCTCAGGTGTAGCGATGGACACCTTCTGACTGAGATTAACGGTGTCTGCAGCTTCATCTGGAGCCTGATCATAGAGACACATTGTTTCAAGACGAGGACAGACAATGCATGCTGAAAAATAAGACCTGCTATATTGTGCAACCTGTACACATCTCTGTTCATATGCTTGTCTACAAGTAACACCCCCCCCCCCCCCCCCCCCACTCACACAGTAGATCCTCTCACTATTCTGTGCTTCTCGTTACAATGCACTATTTGTTTGCTACAAAGAGACTGTGAAAAGGTCTCCGAGCAGTCTGAAAACAGTCTCCCATTGTGCTGAAAAACCTCACATCTTCTACTTGATCTACAAATTCAAAACACAAAACTGCGTACTTGCTGATAGGGAATTACGTCCATCAGAGAAGATAAGTAGCCTGATTGCGTGCATCAAAAATGACCTCGTTTGGCATCGATCTGAGCCAGCGTCTGCACCTTCACCATGGCTGAACTGGCACTTGTCTTCCAGCTGAAACTCTAAAGGTTGTTCCAACTGCTGCAGATAAGAGCATTATGACTGATTAATTCCCCTCACCTGCCTGTTTCAAAGCCCCACAATGCTGAGGCAGGGGTAAGCTGCAGAAGTGTGCCAGCTCAGAAGTAAGACGGAGCAAAAGTTTCATGCAAAAGGCTAAAACAGTGAAAAGTGTTAGATCCTCAAAGTATCGCGTAAGCAGTAACTAAGAGCTTTTCATGGGAGGAATAGATTTAACATCTGCAGTGTTTGCAAAGATTACAGAATATGTGATGATTTTAGGAGAGGAGAGGTTGTCAGCACTATTTTTGTGCACTTATGTCAGTCTGCACTTTCATCTGCATTTCCAAGATGAATTTCTAAACCAAAATAATAATATTAATGTGTGAGGATAAATGTATTCACCCCGACTTCAAAAACGTATGTAAACATATGTTGATGTGAATGGCATTAAGCTGCAGATGACCTGTATTGATGTATATATATATATATATATATTCAAATATATTGCCCCCATTTGCATTTTTTTCCCCAACAAATGTCAACACTTGTGTTGGGTGACAATGACCTGAACTCTGAGATCCGTATTCTGGGAGAGCAGGTCCTGGAACAGCTGTCTGTCTGCAGCAGGCAGCTCAGCGGACAGCACCACCCCCACATAATAGCCCGGAGTTGGCGCCATCATGTCCGGAAACATAAACACGCCAGTGTTACACAGCAACACTGGCGAGTCCGAGGCCATGAGAGGATACAGCCAGTCACACACCTGCCAGGAAGTAAATTAAAAAAACATATGAAAAATAAAGACAGCTGGAATATTTGATGTGTAAATAGATACACGCTTGACGTTGTAATGATGTGTATCAGCCCCAAATGTTCAATTCATTTCTGAACTATGGAAGTACATCGGGCTGAAACACAGGATTCTAAATATAACCTCGAAATGACAAGCCTTAAATTTCTCATGGAGAGTCTAATTAGTGCAACACAGTGAACCGTCTCAGAGGACACTGGACCCTTTGACTGCTGCATGTCCAACAGGATTATAGGGCATAACAGTGTAAGCAGGGTTTAGATAGTTACTTAGCACTCATGTGAATCACTGATGTCACTCGCTGGCAATAGCACCCGGGAAATTCCTCAATGAAGAGTCAAATTTCAGTCTCATGATCCACTAGCGTCAGTGTATCGGTTATTGAAAACACAAAAACACAACACAAAATTGCTCAAAACAAGAGGAGTTGGATAAAAACAGATAAGTATTGATTTAGTCTTGAGCCGATTCCTTTGCATAGCTTCATGGGATTTCTTATCTATGGTTCCCGTGATTATCCCCGATTGGTTCAAAGGCCCGATGGTCTGCACACTGGCCGAGGACAACAGAACGTAACATTCAGCCGTCCTTGTGAAAACCTTTGTTATCTCAACAAAAACCAAACATGATAACCCTCTTCGATGTAGGCGTCACTGTGGTGCTGCTGGCTTTGATTGCATCAGATTGTACAGCTGTATTTCACTGCGTATTTTCAGCACCATACTGGGAAAAAGATGAGCTTTCGGTGGCATTCGTATAACACGTGAGGAGTGCAACGATATGTATTGTTTGCGAACATAGCCCTTAGTTCATTTCTAGGTCATGAGTAAGGTACCATCTGTGTCCTAATCTTAAACCAGTAATGATCCCGATTTGGGAATTCTCAGGTGGATGACATCATATCCATAAACCCATTGGGCTTAGGATGCCGAGTAAACAACGCTCACATGATCACGTCCATCGGGCGAGGCAAGGAGATCATTAACAAGCCTCTCGCCGCCTGCTGATGACTCAACGTCTTACAAAATCAGGTTAAAGGGCACAAAAAGAGACTGGTGACACGGCAGTGATGACATTTCACTTCTTGCATCAGATGTGCATAAGAGTTGCATATCTAGTCCTTTCAGGCTTTTAGTGTGCTGAAACAAGGGGGGGGGGGGGGGGGTTTCTCTTACCTGCAAAAATGCTGGTGGTCGGTTGGGCATCCTGTCGTCATGGTCAGTGGTGAACTTGACCAGCCGCAGGTAGCCCGGGTACGACGGAGCGCTCACCTGCCCTTCAGGCGTGACAAAGAATATCTGCACACCATGAGGGATGTACACCAGCTGCTCTCCATCTTCACCCATGTTCTGGAGAGACGGCGTCGAGTTAGATGTACGACTGTAGAACTCGTCCCCGACCAATGACATTTCCCCTGCGTCTGTTCCATACGAGACAGATAAGTGGCCGTCGGCCGCCTGAGGAGAGTAAGCTGGAGGCTGTTCGGCTGGAGCCACGGGCTGCTGTCTGCTGGGTGAGAGCGGTAGACCCTCACTGCTGCACGCAGGCAGGCCTCCTACAGCTCCTGCTGCCTGGCCATTAGCAGAGAGAGGGTTTGGTGGAGCTGGCTTGTTTTGGGTGGGAAGGTTTGGGTAGAGACCTTTTTCAGACGCCTTTGTGGCACCAGGGCCAGACACACCGCTATTGTCCAGTGCAGGTGCAGATTCCAGGTCAGAGCTGGTCTCTATTATGGCCAGCCGGGTGGTGATGTTGTTCAGCGTCTCCTGCATCTTCCGCTGCATCTGTCTGGCTGATTCCCAGGCGCTGCCGACACACTCCTCTCCCCCAGAAGGCACACTGATGGCCCTGAGAAGGTGCTGTCGCCCCCGCTTGTACAGCTCCAGGGCCTGGGCCTTGTCTCCAGCTTCATCTACAGTGAGACCTTCATTGATGCACTCAAAGGCCCTCTCATAGCCGTCTTTGATCACTTGAAGTCTGGCACTGTCGAATGCATCTTGTTTAGCTTTCTCCATTCCCTCTGAAATAACACTCACAATTAGCTTTATTTACAATTTGTGTGTCCATCCAATCATTGGCTTACAATGATGGGGGGGGGGGTCACCATAACTAGAATTTAAAACACTTCATAATACTTAAAGTTACTTAAAGCTACTCTAACGTTCCTTATATTTAACTTTGTTAAGATCAGCTCATCCACAATCAGTGGACATTTCGTGGAGCTGAATTGACTATTAATGTCTCTGACTGATGTTTTATTACCTGATTCTAGTTCTGTGCGCTGGTTCATCTGGAAAAGGAGAGGTCGCAGCAGTAGCTACAACAGGCTAATGATGATGATATGAGTTGCCAACACGAGCTAACAACAGCTAACGTCTCTGTTTACACGCGTTCAGCTGATACGTCATGTCATTGTACATTTAACAGCAACATAAATACAACATGGAGAAGTCCGTTAACAAAGTATTATTAGCTAGTTTGCACTAACACTAGCCCCTTCAGTAGCTAACGGTATCCACGCTTACCCCAGTGAGCGAAAACAATCCGAAGATAAGCTTAATCAGCCAGTTAGCTATCTTGTAGCTAACGTCACGTGTCAAAACTCTGGTCAAAAGGGTCCGTCTGGCTCTCGAGCAGCGTTAACTTCTTAAATAAAGTTGTTCACGACTCACCAATATAGAGTAGTGGTGTTACACACTACTCTCCACAGTATTTACCTTTAAAAGTATCGTGACAGGATGTGTCGATGCTTCGCCTCAACACGACAACATAACGTTTGCCTCGAGCGTGATCTTCACTTTCGGTTTTATTTTGAAAGTATTTACCGGAAGTGTTATCACGCAACGCAAACTGGACTAACGTTTTTTTCGACCGGTCTCGAGGCTGAATGAATGGTGACAGGGTAGTTCGTATTAGAATCACTGGATTGTACTGCCACCAAGTGGCCTCAATGAGGAACTGCAACTGATTAAAATTAGTCAAGTCAACGTCAGTTGGAGCATACTAACACTTCATGGCTTTCAAAATACAGTGACCAAAAAAATATACTGACGGAAAACATCAACAGCGAACTGTATTGACGCTGGTTTTACTAATATGTAGCAGTTCGTTGCTGCAAATGTGTGTCTATGATGTGGACACGGCAGCATGCTACCAGAGCCCTTTAGAGAGAGTCCCGTCATCTCCTTTCACTCCAATGGGGCTTTTTTGCAATGGAAGTTAGCAGCGTGTACTAGCAGCGTTATAGAGTTGCAGCGGAATGGACCGTTCGTGATGTGATTTTTAACAGACAAGACGTTTAAAGAAATACATTTTATATCATCACCACACCTGAAAGCGCATGTGCATTACATCATGTTCGTGGATTTTTCACCACTAAATTAGTAGATTTAGAGAATGTTAACAGATAAAATATTATGCTAATGAGAACCATACTGGATAAAGTTAGCGACACATAACGGTAAACGAGGCAAGAACAGCCTCTGAATTTTAAATTACGTTTAAAAAAGGCAATCGTATCAAACGTTGTGTATCAGAGGGATAATGGCTTCTTAATGTGATTTTTTTTGCAGGATAGGGGGATTTAAATATTAATATCAAATATCATACTTTATCAGTTAAATATGACATTGGGGTGTATGATTGTAGAGTTGTGGATGTAGGTGATGAAATGAGCATATCAACTTTAAAGTATAAGCCATAATAATAAATAAATAATATGCATACTACTATTGACGCTGCTTTGACTAATGTGTTGCAATTCGTCACTGTGGCCACTGGAGAGCAGTACGCATACAAGACTGGCGCAGGAACGAAGCAGAGTTGACCTGAGTGTATTTAATATTCATGAGTATTTACTTCCCTCTGGTGGCCAAAGTGAGAAACTACAAGACATAAAATATATCAAGCCAGCGTTAATATAAACATGGCAGCAAACTACTACTTCCGGTAAGTTCTTTCAAAATACATTGACCAAACTAAAGTTATCGGAAGTGGAAGGACAAAGTTAGTGGCCAGACTTAATTACGTTTATTTACGTTTATACTAGATTTGTTTAGCTGGAAATGTCTTCCATCAGGACGTGACCAACAATGCAACATCAACGCAACGTGTAACATGTTATAAAGCAAAAAGAGACAGAAAATGACCACTTAAAAATGAACAAATTATGAAAATAAGGTTGATTGCTGAATTCCCCACTGCACTACTGCACTACTGTTTATTTAGTTGATTTAATATTATTCTGTTATTCTATTCACTGTGTATATAGTGTGCATTTTTTATATAACATCTTTACTATCATTATAATTGTATATATTGTGTATTGTGACATGTGTATTTTTCTTTTTATATATATATAATATTAAGATTGTTATACCTGTGACCTATTGCTGCTCTGGAACCTATTGCTGCTTGTAACGAAATAATTTCCCCTCGCGGGATCAATAAAGTTACTATCTATCTATCTATCTATCTATCTATCTATCTATCTATCTATCTATCTATCTATCTATCTATCTATCTATCTATCTATCTATCTATCTATCTATCTATCTCAACAATTGTTGCCACATAGTTAATGATTCACTAGACACATATTTCTCAGGACCAACTGGTTGAGTGAGGCAGACAAGCCATCTTGTCTGCTTCAGGCACTTCTTCACCTTTCTGTGCTTCATTTAAATTCCTCACAGCGAATGCCAAACTGTGGTAAAATATCATACTGTAGTCTGTATGTGAAAAGTTTGTATGTGTGCACACCTATTATCACAATGATAAGTTATAATGATAATATTTTATCTGCAGTAATTTCATCTTTACTATTGTAAAGACAAAGTTGTATTAAATAGAAATACACCGAAGAGTGCTATCATAAGGAGAGGAGTACTGATGGATGACTATATTCTGCAGAGGGCGCCAAATCATATCCTAAATGGAAAGCTCTGACGCGACGTGGAAATGAAGACAGAGTGGTGGTTATACTACTGTGGGTTCAAGTACATCAAAATCTTTTATAACCCTCAGAATTCAAGCAGTTTGTCAGAGCATGGAAATTTTTAGGCCTTCAGCTTGGCATAAATGTGCCACTAATTACATTTAATCGGCAGCATATGGACATTAAAAAGAGAGGGCTAGAGGCATTAAAAGTCAAACAAACATGCATAATCCACTTTTTTCACAATTTTTCATGTGTCCATTTTGCTATTGTGGCTGACACCACTTTCTGCTGAGTCCACATAGTTGCTGTCAGCCTGAAGGCATGTGATAAACATCGGTCTCATCACCAGTTTGACATGTTCCCAGCATACATCCTGTACAGATGCCACAGCAGAGGGACCAGACTGGACACGTACTTCACACATGGTGAGGTAATACATTGGTGCTCTGGTTCAAGTGCATATATTATTTAACTATGTTGTAACAAATCATATTTATGGTCCCCATCACAGACAAAGCTTGTTATTTGTAAGTTATCTCACCTCCTAAAAGTTGGGTGCTTATTATTTTTTTTAATTACTATTGTACATATTGTCAACATTTTAAGCCAGCGTAGGTAAAAGACAATTTGTTGATGATTCTCCTGAGAATAAAATCATAGTAAAATACAGCACACAGCACTGTAACCTCTATATACTTCACTTTATTTAGTTATCTGGCTGTGCACATTATATGGTTCATTATGCATCAGAGATGTAATTGATTGTACTGCCAGTATATTGCATGTATTCATATTGTTGGCTACTTTTCTAGCTGCACCCCTATGAGGAAGTTGTAAATTCACTGTTTCCTAGTGAGCTCAACAACAACAAAGGACTGGAACTGAAACAAACTGCTGATACTCGTATTCTGTCTTTCGTGAATGTTCACATATGACCAACATATGTGAACAGTCATGGTTTTGCATGAATGGTTTATTTTAAATATATAGAAGCATAGATGTGGTTCGGTCAGAGCACTAATATTTCAATATGACATAATAATAACAATGTAGTTTCATTGTTAAAGAAACCACGGACTATCATAATCGCTGCACAGTTGATACCATCACCTCTTTATGTTGTTCTCATTGTTATTGTTCTTCATCAACAGTTGCCACACACAAAGAAGCCACATTAAGATTACATGTAATCAAAAAACAGCCTGTCAGCATTCTTTGTGCAAATGAGCAGACTTGATTGTTTCAGTACTCAGTGAAAGGAATGATAGCACAGTGATAAATGAGGAATGATAACTCAGCCAACATTCAAATGATATGCATGTGCGCTTGGTGAAAGAAGAATAACACGCTAAATAAAATTCTAATTTGTTTATTGATTCAATTGATACTTAGCTATCTAAGTACATTTAAATTCACCAAGCTGTGTTTTCATGAAGTTGAAATTTTGAGTTTTCCCCTCAATGTAGTTGCCTGAATGGCACGAACATATAAATTAAACCTCTATAAATGTTTATGGAACATCTCAGCGGATGAAACTGGACATGAGCCTTGAAGGAATGTGCTGCCGTTTACTGCTGCTTTTTACAGGCTGCTCTGTGGATCTCCTCTACAGTACAACTCTTAGCTTTTATATTGTACATTTTGCGTCATTGCAAATCAAAACAAAATCATAAAATGTTGCTCTTTCTCTGGTATCTTATTTTTCTGGACTGCTGGTCTTCAGTTTAATCCCTGCCTACACTGCAACACACAGTTACATTTAAGAATGTTTTTAATAATTAGACACAGAACTGTTTTGTACTTTTTTTGTTTTTCTCTGTTCCAGATTTTATAATTTCAGCTCTGGATACAATTATGGCCATACTTTCTTACTGGTGTTCTACACCCCACTTCTCTTTTTTTTTCAAATAATGACAGGGTATAGGTCAGAAGAAGAGCTGCAACAGCTCCGGGTCTAAACAACTGCAAAAACACATGGGTGTAACACGTGTTAGTGCAAGCAGAGGGTCACACATGGGACTTTTTGGTGGAAAAATCTTGATATGTGTAATTTGTAGCATAGATACAATTGTGACTGTCAAATCAAACTTTGAATTAAAAACATGCTTTGCTCTAGTTTTTCTATCAACTGCAGTGGTCACTTGTAATTACTGTCTCCAGTATTCACAGCTCCTCTGGTAAACCCATTAAATGAGCTATCAACATGGAACAAGGAAGCTATGTCACTGTACTGCCATGTGAAGTTAATTACTAAGACACAGCAAAATGATTACATCTACACATGTTGAAATCAATATAGAACAACATATGCTGTCACCAATTAAAAGTATTCTATCTAAAAAATAGAAGGTATAATTATGGAATGCCCTGTGTCTCCGGTTCGTGAGATAAACAGATTTATTAAAGCGTGATGGAAGAAGCGATGTTGTAACTATAGACAGAACGAGATGGAAAGAATGCAACCAGGACGGAGGGGAAAAACACACGATTCCAATTAAGGCTAGTGTCAAAACTTGGGTTGTCTTTTTTCCCTTTTGAAGACAGAAACTGAAAAAATAGAGCAGCTGTGTCCTCTGTCTCTCATTTTATTATATTTCAGACACAATTGCATACCTAATAAAATTCATATGAATTAATGCAGTTCCTTATGGACATCAGAACCTCAAGTCCCAGTTTCCCCTTCACCATCTGCTGAGGCTCATCATTTGGTGAGTTATTGTCCCCACAGTGCATACAAATCTCTCCTTGAGTCACCAAATATGTGCTCCGGCTTCAAGAAAAGTGTCACCCAGCAAGTTCACAACAACTGTTTAACTGAGTCCTGTTTGAAATAATAATCCAGGAGTTGTTTGATAATTTTTCTTGTGTTGAAGTGAAGAAAAGCACCACAGGATGTAATTATTAGGATATAATAATTCTTTGTGTCAATGAGAGAAAGGCTCAAAGTGATAGAGTCTGATACTCGGTCAGGGTGGAGCTCTAAACTGTTGCCTCAGGTGTTCATTTATAACTCATCTTCAGCTTAAAAAGGTATTAGAGGGAATGTGAAGACACTCCATTAATCATAAGAAATGACAGATGGGTGTTAGATCATATTGATGGCGAAAAGCTTCCATTCAGTGTAAATGTGCTCATCCCATTTTCTTTTAGTTCAGATTTTTAGTAAGTGTTCATTGTTCTCAGATGACATCCTCATAAATAAAAGGAGGCTGATTAAAAATTGATGGATGAAGAAAACGGGACTGGATCAAGCTCTCTTGTAAAACTTTCTCTGTCCCCTGATTTATGGGCAGAGGGATCCTGTTCCTTTCTGATTCCAAGAAGCTGCAGAGTCTTGAGCTTTCATTCTCGAGGTTAACCAAGACTCAATATTTGGAAAAACACTCTGTCCTCAGAGCAACTGCTGTGTCTGATTGAAAGTGCTAAATATGGAGTGTGGGGTACAAGTAATCTGAAACAGTCTTATACAAGGTAACATTATGGTACATCTTAAGTGCTCGCTCATAATAAATAAATAAATACAAGTTTCTTCAATAAATCATTCAGCTGTTAAATGTTATTAGTTTTACCGGAGGCAAAAGTAAGTCCTTCCAGCAATCTGACAGCACCGCACACATGAACACTTTACCTCGGGAGAAATGACAAAGATAAGTGACGTCATTTGCACTAAAAAAGGTTTATGTTTCCCATAAACTTAAAGTTTAACAGGTTGTTGTGCCTGAACATAGTTTAGGTTCAGAGATATTAAAGTACATTTTGCCCCTGTTGCAGCTTGTTTCTGTGATCTTACATTTATAATACCGTTAAAAATATTGAAGGCAGTTTAAATTGTGTCTGTGCATGGCTCAACTAGTGAATTGTGATCACGTGGTTGTGAAATACTCTAATACGAAAGCACATGAAGTAGTTTTGCTTAATTGTAGCAACATGATATTTAGATAAGATGTATTACTCTGTTTAAACTTCAAGTCCATGGAGGTAAGTGCACTTACCAGTGCAGAAGTTATCTAATGCTTATAGTAATGTGCATATTGCATACTTTCTTAGCAGAACTGGATCTGTTCTAACATAGACACATGTAATGGCTTTGCTTCCAGCTAGTCTGATGAACTACATTTCCATTTCAAAAACTACAAAGTTGCCTGAGGTTATCAGAAATGTAAGTTCTGTCTTTGTCACACCATGTTTGATAGTCATGACTGAGCTATCAATGATCATGAACCCGATTCAGGAGTCTGAGTCAGGTCTAATGTGCCGTATCTTGCCATATTTGCCTTGTGTGTGAACCTCAAATCACTGGCCATACTTTAAAAATATCAAGTCGATGAGCAATACTAATAACAATGCCAGTAATGGAAGATTCACAAACACATGCAAACATCATTGGTGCGGTTTCCCAAGACACTAAAATATCATTGGCAGGAAAGTGTGGGAGGAAGGCCAAGCACATTGGATCAACTACATCAACATCAAGACAGCCAACGAACAATCTAAGAGATAGAAAAATAAGGAACATATTTATGGTATTGCTTGTATTCAATTTTTTTTTAAATAATCAGCAAACTTCATTTAGATGGAAAGATGTTTTTGTAATAAATTATATATTTTTATAATGATGCAGAATACAGTGATGTGAAAAACAGAAGCCACTCATGGGGGTAAATGATTGAAATAAAAGGACTCACTCAGTCCAAGCATCCCTGAGAGTGAAAAGATTCTGTTATTATCATCATGACTGACAAGTTATGTTTTTTCAGCTTCATTATCCGAATGCAGCATGATGCAGAAGTAGGAATTTGTCTAACACTCCACGAGGACGAGGACTCCTCCCCTTCTGTTCTGACCGCTTGCTCAGGCAAACTACGTCATTAAACATGGCCATGTTAGGTATTCCAGCATGCACAAAATCCTCATCTTTGCAAAGAAAACATACATTTTCTTTTATTTCTTATAGATTTTTCACAAGAGAAGCCCAAACGCATACTGTCCAAAGTCGCCTTAACTGCTGCAAGTCGGGTCTTGCAGCATTTCGACGGTGAAAGATACAGTACAGACCCGACTCTACAGTGAATGTGCTAGCAGATGTTACCATGGAGCTACGGGCTTTAGAAAAGGCAAGTAATTATAGTACAAACCTAATAGTTTTCTTGTACAAGCCGTCAACCAACGAGGTCATAATTTTCACTTTTCATGTGCGTTTTTTTTCTGATGATTCTTTATGGTGTGTTTGTGTCTAAAAATGACTTTGGCGATCATAATGACGCCGGTTTTCAATAGTGCACTATGTTAGCATCTGGATAAGCCTTGTGTGTTCACTGACAGTAATGTATTGAAGCCAGGAGACCGAGCTATCTTTACCGTGTCCTGAAAACGGGGATCTGCTTTGTTATTGTTTGACTGCATTTCATTAGTAACAGCTAGCGATACGTTTAGGCTTGCCAAGCCCCTCGTCTAGAGGAGACTTCAGGCGTTCTAACAATGTATTGCATGTGCAAATTGAGCTTTCCTGGGGGCGTATAAAGTCACGCGTAACTGAGCCAACTGCATACTCGGCCGTGCGCTATTACGCACAGCAAGTCTGCTATTACAGATACCACGTCTTCGACCATATATATTTAGTTTTTGCAATTTACAATGGCTAAAAATAAAAGGAAAATCATATAATATCAAAATGTAAAGGAAAAAACACCTTTAGTGTGAATGAATATCATTTGGTTACCATGTGTCCATTTGTTTCTCCAAATGTCTTTTTAGAGCTCCGCCCACTGCTCTGTTTCTGTATGACCTGGAGGTTTTCTGACACTTTCAAAAGAACATTGTGCCACGATACAGCCACCAACACAAACTTTGAGGTGGGGTTTCTTCATTTTGGCTGTATCCTGTTTTTGATACCAGATGTGTATCACATAAAGAATAGTCAAATTAATTTATTTACTCGTGTAGCATAGCCCACAAATAAGGTAAGAAGTCACCACAAATCTTGCCGTACAGTAATGTTCCCACTTGTCTTAACACATCATGAATTACAACACTCTTGGCTACATTTCCAAGAGTGGAAAATGGAGATGTGTTCAGCATGCCAGCACACAGAAAGGAATTCATCAGCTGCATGTAGGTGTGGCTCTGCTACATTGTCTTGACATACAAAAATTTAAGAAATAATGGATTTTTAAAAGGTATTGTAATCCAATATGTACCCCACAACCCTATGACTCACCAGTCATGGTGTAAAGTACTGTGTTAAGACACACAATATTACCTTTTTAACTGTCCTATCTCCTAATCTCCTCAAATTTCCCATAGAGCTTCAAAGTTTGAAGTCCCCCCCCCTCCAAGCAGATTTTGAAACTAGAAGGCTGTTTTCAACTTGATCTGCCGAAGGGGGAGAGTTTCTATGTTCACATTAAATCTGACTTTATGGCCTGTACCTACGAGCAGGATTTTGTGTTTGGCAACCAATCAAAGTCCAACATTCATTTTACAGAAGTGCGCTGTGCAAACTCAAAGCATCCAGAGCACATACACGGAATAGACCGTTCAGTGAAGTAGGAGTCATCTTGTATCCAGCAGTTATATATCAGAGGCAAATTACCATTCAAAGCAGATATTTTTTGTGCATCTTAAAAGAAGTCTAAAGAGGACCTTTAAACATTTTCAAAATGCTGTTTGAACTCACATATTTTAGTCGGTCCGTTGACTTTAATGAGGTATTCATTTTCAAGTGATCAGCTTTGATGGACTTCAGCATTGCATCACATGAAAAATTCAAAATATATTGTAAATCATTTTTTCACATTTTCCAGTAACTTGACCACTTTCTTTGAAGACTCTTTCTTGAACTCAAAATGAACCTCTGTGGGTTTGAATCATCCTTGAAAACATCAATATGTGATGATGGCTGCAGTCCATGGGGATAATGAGGTTAGTTCAGGCGTGGCTTAAGGAAACTTTACACAAATCTGCTCCTTTCACATCAAGTTCTCTGCAGAGAATCATCTTCCAGGGAATTTTGCATAAAAATTCTTCCATGTGTGTTGAAGTGTAGTTAATGATTTAGTTAGTTGGCAAGATTATTGTATTGTCTGTAATGTTTGTCCGCCTGCAGTGATGCAAAAACACTGAGCTATTTCTCAGACCATCACAATATCACTGGCTGGAGAGAGGAAATGGCAGACAGGAAATCTGAACCATGAAGCACAGGGAATCCCGTCTACGTGGCTCATAACTCCCAGAAACTGCTGGAGGAGGGGAAGGGGAGTGTTGTTGGCGACCAGCTAACTGATCATGAAGGAAAAGAGTGAAATACTGCCTTCCCACTCCTGTAACCAGCAGCAAAAACAAAAGTCTTATATGAAGCCCAAACAGTGATGAAACTGTGAACCTGTGCATTAATGGTTTAATTATTAAGTCACATGCAGTGGATAGTTTTTTAACATCATTCCCTGACGTACTGTAATTCAGTCTCCTTGGCTCTTCTGTGCATGTCTGTTCATAAATCCATTCTGATGCATTATAACTTTAAAAAAAAAAACCCGGTATACTTCACTGAAAATAAAAAAGACGTATTTTACAACAGAGTCAGAGAATAAATAATTACGTAACTTCAGTAAAAGCTGTTGTTAAGCGAGCCCTCTAGCTTCTAAAGAGTTGGAAGTTGGAAAATCATGCAGCAGAGGGCAAGATATTCAAACTTTTAATCCAAGCTCCAGGATGCATTATCCTACACTTCCCACTATGCAACTTGGTAGTGTCATTGCAGCCTTCCCTCACGCGAGATGCTTTTCCCCCCATTTGTTATGTATAGGCTTTCTGTCCAAAATGCTAAGCCTTCAAGCCCAAGCCGAGATAACTTTGGTGTCATCGCTTAGGTTATCATCTCAGACAAGACAAAACGTCCTCCAAAACCACAGAAGAAATTATAGAGATATGTTTATAGAAAAGTCAGTCCAGAATTCCTGGTTAATATGTCTTTCTGCAATGGTCAATTCTGCGTCTCACAATTTATATCCAGTGCAGGCAGAAAGTAAGGATGATGAGATTGTTGAGGATGATGAGCGTGTAGCTCCTCAGACTTTTATGCAGGAGATTTGAGTTTGTATCCCATTACATACCTGCAGTTAACTTTTGCCATAGTATTAACTTTAACCACAACTTAACCAGGTATTTACTTGCTTTATAATGCTGTGCCATATTATTTGCAATAACTGTCTTTTTTGCAACCTTAACCATATTGTAGTTTTTATCTGCAGTTATTGTAGAAACAGGGGATTTCAAATCATTGGCATTGAATGTATCCTGGGGTTTTGCAGAATCTTTTAATATTGACAGTCCATTGCCTGGCATTAGGGTTGAAAAAGTTGCATTCTGTGACAAATAAACTGGCCTTGATATGTAAAATCAGTTGATTACCCTTTTAAGCTACTTAATCTTTAGCTACTTCCCGAACAGGTTATATAATGGTATTAGCCAAAAGGTAAAAGTTGTGGTAAATTATATTCTGAGGAGTTACATCACTAATCGGTGTTACACCATTTGGATACACATTTGATCACTACACTGCATGTTCTTCTGTGGCACAGTGGAAAATGTCGGGATGTTTTTCATGAGGGTGAGTTATGAAAAAATACAACTGAAGTCAAACCTGCGCATGGTCTGTTGGCTATGTTGTATTTACAACTGTGTTGCACTTTCCAAATAAAAAGTAATGTTCTTCTTGCTGTCACTGAAGCCAAGAGTGCTCAAGTAAAAATCCAATAAAAACAAAGTGTGTCATGACACCACTGTCCAATATGTGTGCATGTATGATGTAGGAGGATGGTGCTCCAGAAGAGAGCAGAATGCTCATTTTAACGTCACACTAGACTTTCTATATCTTCTGTTTAGACAGAAGTTACGACACTTCTTTGAAGCACTTAAGTTGCACTGAAAAGCATTTACCAGCTGTTGAACTTCTTTCTTGGTCAAAAAAGACAATGAAACAATTAGTACAGAAGTTAACACCTACAAGTCTGCCATTAATGTCATAGAAATTACCATTAGATGATACGGCGTACAATATACACTAATAAACAGGGTTCTGCTAGGTTCTGAAATAGTTAAAATCCTTATTATGTCATCTAAGCTGTCCTGCAAGCCAGGGCTCATAATAAGTACAGGCCATTTCACAGTATTTGGGTTGGCCCAGGCATTGAAAGATGTTGAACCTGAAGGCGATGAATTGCTTTTAACAAGATTGATTTGAACATCGTATCCTCAGGTGTCCTTCATCAGCACGCAGGAGGTTTCCGCTGTCAGGATATAATTCAAAATAAGTCAACAGTTCAAATGCAAAACCGCACATGAACGTAGTTCAGAAGAAATGCATTAATGATAACAAATGATAGATTTGTCAAAACTAAGAATAATCCGACTACTGGATCTTAGAGTTCTTACTAACAGAGAACGAATAAAAATGTTACACTATCAAATCTTGTCTCTCATGTGCCTGTTTTGCTCTAGGTAAACACATGAACATACAATACCATAAAGTATAATGAAAATACAGAAATCAAACAAAACACAATGTGTATAATAAACTGACAGCATCAAATCCAGCTATCACTATCCAACCCATAACAGTTATTTGCAGGAATCATTATTCAATAGCAAACTGTATAGGCCTGAAATAGAGTTGGCTATATTGACAGGTAGCCACATCTCTGAATTGCTGTCCATAGCTCACATTTTGTCAAGCAGTTTAGACATTCAGTACATGGATATCAGGTACAGATATAAGTCAGAGAGGCCATTCTTATGTCAGTTACACAAAACTTTAATCCAGCACCAGAAAAGAGTCCAGGAATAACTTGGTCCACAGAGTTATTGCTTCTGTGTGTCAATAATCTAGTGACTTTCCCATTTGTAGTAATGGTGCCTTTCCCAAGTAATGGTAAGGCTCAGAAGCTGTTACATAATTATTGCATAAGAGCATTTAAACTGGGTTTTAAAAATAAACTAAATGTGCCCTTCCAAGGCTTTTATACATTTCTATTTGGTAAAAATTGCGTATTGATTTCTTAAAGCAACCATTACTATTTTATTGTGATTATTGCATCTTTCAAATTATTTTTGACGTTTTTGACTGCAGAACAAATTGTCAGTCTCAATAAATAATGGTGCTGTGTTGGTAAATGTTATGCACTGATGTTTGCAGAAACAGAAGTATGTCAGTCATGTTCAGTTTCTAACCATATTCATTTGTGACCATTTCAATCACATTTTAGACCTTTATAGAATTTGAATCTTGTAATATACTGACATTTTTCTAAACTATCTGCAGAGTTCATTTTGCCAGATTTGCTCTTTAATGCTCACACATTAAAGTGTCCTTTAATCTTCATTGACAGATATCAAACGTGATGGAGACGAAAGCAGGTTAGTATTCATTTTTAAAACATCTTTGAGAAATCTGTTCTTTTATAATACATTTATCCCGGGGATGAACCTGTAATCTTCCACCCATGCATCATTCTAGCAGCCCAAATATTATGTAACATCTTGTTATTCATGACTGGAAACAGTCAAACAAAGTTAAAGGTCTGCATGTTTTGGACATAGTCATACGATAAGACTTGCATAGAGTTACTGATTTTATTCTGATTAATAATTATGATATATTTGAAATTATAGCTGGAATTTCTACATTTATATTAAATAAAAAATAAAATAGAGTGCTAACCCAAGACATTTAGGTGTGGAAGTATATATAGGCATGCTAAGATAAGATTTTTAGCCACATAGCATAAAAGTATATAAAACTCTTGGCAAAAGATTTTACTTAAATATAGAGAGGATTATTTATTGGGCTCCATTTATGTCGCTCTAGCAATGATTCCTGGCAGTCTGTCAGAGTATGACAGGTTATGTAACTGTTTCTCTGTATGACACATACCACAGAAATGGAAATCAAAAGTCGCTGTGCTCTACAGATCTTTAGCAACTATCTAAAATGTCAAATGGCGTTACCCAGTATAGTTATTAATGTTAGTTAGGATGGTTTAACAGCTCACATGATACCAAACCTGATAAGAGTCCTGCAAACATTTGGTTGTGTATCATTTACTTTTTAGTTAGATAGCCTTAGAAAGTCTTAACCTTACTGTTAGTGGAAATGATGCAGTCTAAATTTATGAGAACTAACAGTTCCCCAGTGACTCTATTGGCCAATAGGAAAATAACTGACAGATTGGATTGTTTTACTATAAACCACAATTGTAAATTCACATTTTTACTTTAAAATAAGAGAAATTAAAGCACTGATGAATCTGATCACGCCTAGTGTCTATACTAGATGTCAAGAATAACTGCATATCAGCTCACAAGAGGTGCAGCAAGAGGGGATTGCATTATCCCACTCAGGAAAAGTGCTTTCAGTCAGTCTGCATCTTCTGTACGAGCTGCACTAGAATGGAACTCCATCCCAGTGACCATTAGAGAACTACAAACATACAGTTAATTTAAAGCTCAATTAAAGAAATGGTTAGTTAGTGCCTAGCTCTGTCAGCACTAGAACGTAACTGCACCTTACTGTCCTCAATCTGTCCATGCTGACACCTGTCTGTCTGTCTTGAAATTGCCAGTCGACCCTCATCTAGCTGCATGCATGTCTCATGCATTTATATTGTTGTTTAGCCGTGTCAGACTGACTCATTTGGATAAAGACTAAGGTTTTATTTTATTGTCACCAAGTCTATACATGATGGCACTGTAGTGAAAACTCATCCAAAGCTCAACAACCATGCCAGGAACATGTCAGCTCTTTGGAGTCAATGATGCATCCAGATGAAGAGTTACTTTCACACAGCTGCATAAAAGGCATTCACTGGTGCACACATTTACTGAGCCAGAGAGTTCTCCTGGTATGCTTATACATGTTTGATTGATTTGGGCCAATTAAAAACAGACTGAAACCTTCCCTGAACTCCAACATTTGTAGGTCAGATGAGGTAAACGTGTATATTACATCAAGGACATTATACTATTCATCATACTTTTCTAAATGCAAATATGCAAACATCCTAGATTTTGGAGTGTGATTAGATACACTTAGACCTTATTTGGATAATTCACACCTGAAAGGCTGAGTTTATAACCAAATATATTGATATTGTCATTGCACAGTATGTATATAATCAAATAATTAATTGATTTTTGGATTCTGGAAGACTTTGCTCTGCTCTGCCTGTTTCAGGGATATCAAATTTAATGCAGCACTATTATACAATCTAAGATGCTAATTTCAGTCTGTAGCACAAAGAACACGTTTTAAAAAAATGTACACGGTGATGCAACTTTCAAGGCTGAAACTCATGTCATTAATACAGTGTTAGGTCACACAATTACAAACAACAAAAGGCTGTCAGATAACGATACTGGAAATGAATTAGCTTCCTGTGTGGTTTCACTTAAGAATGAGCAGACAGCTGCCTGTTGCTGATAGTGATGAGCAGTGGAAACTGTTGAGTGAAGTTTGAATCAATTGTTGGTGATACCAGCAGTCTAATAAATTATTTAATATTTGATTGGGAGATCACTGAAGAATACAGTGTGGACAATCCAAAACCAAATGGAAAAGCAATAGGATCCTCCAGCAGATGTTTTCTCAATTTTCATGTCCTGCTGTGCACCTGACTGCAGAATGTATTCAATCTCTCACTAGAAAGATTTTCATGTTACTGTAGTGGTTTGCTTAAATAGTTACTTAATATTTGCTGGTACACCTAATGCAATAGCGACTGATACAGTCTAAACAAAGGGGAAATATTGCCAAACAAACAAGCAGAGGAATAAATGTTTTTTTTATTTTTATGGCCATGACTCATGGAGACTGTATTCCCAGCCTCCCACCAGCATTATTAAAGACTAATAATGATACTGAATTAGGGTCAGTCAGTTGTAACAGGACCCTCATAACACAGGACAAGACCATGGACAAGACACTAAACTCCCCAAGTAAAGCAAGCAAGTTTTACAAAACTTGTTGCAACAACCACAGAGTTCAGATATGAATGTGTTGGTACAGGATTTAAGGGCTATCTTCTATTTTTCTTACATTCGTTGATCTTGCTGTATAGCAAACAATAGAGTAACATATTATCGTAGTTTTTGTTTGGTTGGCAGGCAAATCATTTGTTTGGTTTTCCACGGGTCACTGGCTGGATGAACAGATTTCGTTTTAGTATTGCTGAATAAAACAGTATTTAAATGGCAAGACAACAATGACTTCATCACTTCAAGCTGTGATAAACCAGCTGCCTGGCTAATAAAGCCTATAGTTGTATGCTCTAAATTAATTTTTAAACAATGTACAAAAAATATCTTTATATGTCGTGTTTGTGCTTTAGTTCTGTATGTTACAAGAGTTTGCAATTTGTACCCATTTTACTTCATCCAAGAAGTCATAAAAAGCACTGAAGGGTTTTGCACATGAGCCAAATAACATGTCCCAAATGTCTGCACACAACAGCTCACACAATATCCCTGCAACCTCAACATATAACAATGCATTCATTGTTGATATTATCATAATACCCACTGTAAATAAAATAACAATTACTGATGAATGATTCATTTGTAATCACATTATACAACGGATAAGTTATTCAGTGTGGCTGAACACTAAGCCTTGTGTACAGCACACTGACTATTATCTTTTTGGGCCTAATTGTGGAAATGCTGATTCATGTTATCATAATCTTGTTGTTTAAAAACAATGCTTTTAAATCGTTCTGAAAACAATTTTTCGAAAACGTTAGGAAAACAATGATGATCAATGTCTTTCATTTTTTATTGTTACCAACGTTAAAAAAAAAAAGTTCTATGAACGTAAGAAAAACTACAGCCAAAACCGCTAGGAAATCTGCGTCCCAAGAATGTTCAGAATACGAGGATCCAAGAACGTTTTTGAGGCTCCAAGGTCTTTTTGTGAAGGTGAAATTCTTTGAATGCTTGGAAGAAAAAAAGTCCCGAAAACATTAAGAAAACAACGTTACGAAAACATTAGGGATACACATTCCAAGACTGCTCCGAAACAATGTTTCAAGAACGTTCTGAAAACAACATTCCAAATATCATAGGAAAACAACGATGATCAATGTCTTAATTTTTCTACCATTACCTATCCAATGAAAAATAATACCTCATTTGTTATACTTGTAAACAACGTCCCAGAAAATTTCTGTGAAAGTTGGATTATAACCTATTGAAAGCTTTCAGAAAACAAACAACATTAGGAAAACAATGTTCGGAGAAATTTCTGAAAACTACTTTTTGAAAACCACGTTCCAAAAACGTTAGGAAAACGACTATGGAAAACAGAGTTCTGAGAACTTTTGGATAACAACTTTTCAGAAACGTTATGTTTTGAAGATAATGTTCTAAGAAAGTTTGGAATATAATGTTCCCAGAAGATTCCAGAAAACATTCAGAGGACTTTAGGAATACAACCTTCCGAGAAAAATAACTTTCTGAGAACGTTCCAAAATTACTTTCCGAAAAAGGTAGGGAAGCAACATTCTAAGAATGTTCGGAACGTTTGGAACCTTCAGAATGTTTGAGATATAACGTTCCGAGCGTTAGGAAAATAATGTACAGAGAACATTTGGAGAACAATGCTCCGAGAATGTTTGGCTTATAACATTTGAGAATGTTAGGGATATAATGTTCCGAGAGTGTTAGGAATGTTACATTCCAAGAAAGTTTGAGCATTAGGGGAAACAAGTTCAGAGAACATTCTGAAAACAACGTTCCACGGACGTTAGGAAATGAACGTTTTGAGAATGTAAGGGATATATAATGTTCCGAGAATGTTTTGAAAACAACATTCTAAAAATGTTTTGAAAACAATATTCAACAACCTATGTAACCTATGCAAAGCCTATAACTGATAAGTCACTTTGCAGGCACAAACAGGTGATTGAGATGAGCTAATTAGTGCAGTTTGACACACAGAGAGACAGTGACACACACACACACACACACACACACACACACACACACACACACACACACACACACACACACACAAAGGACTAGGAAATGTTCAGGCAAATAGATTGTAAAACCCAATGTACATTGTAAACACCTATATGATAATAATACTGTTGATAGTACTACGTCTTCTACAGCTACTAATACTACTGTTGATATTCCTACTACTACTACTACTACTAATAATAATAATCCTATTGCTGGCACTACCGGTACTACTACTGCTACGGCTACTATTACTACTACTGCTTTTACCATTGATATTTGTATTACTATTGCTGTCGCTTCTGCTGTTACTATTCCTATACTCCTACTCCTACTACTGATACTACTACTACCAGTAGTACTGTTTCTAGTAGAGTTTTATAACACCTGCTGCTGCTACTACTAATATTGAAACTACTACTATTGCTGTTGCTGTTACTACTGCACATTTGGTACTACCATTGCTGCTACTAGTATTACTGCTCCTTCTTCTACCACAACTACTAGTAATGGTGCTACTGCTGCTTTTACCACTAAAATTGCTACTGCTACTACTGCAACTGATGCTGCTGATACTACTACTACTACTACTGCTACTACTACTACTGCTGCTGCTGCTAATGATGCTGCTCATACTGCCACTAGTGCAACTACAACTGCTGCTGTTGCAACTACTACTTTTGATAGAACTACTATTGCAGCTACTACTGCTGCCACTACCATTACTACAAATAGTACTGATACTACTACTACGACTTCTGTTACTGCAGTTCATTGCTTTTGGGCTTTCAAATTTTTCTGAAAATAATGGGTGTGTATTGAATGTTCAGACTTAGAGCAGTGACATCATCGCTAGAGAGAAGAGGAGCTTGAAAATGATTTTGTAGATTGTCCAAACAACTTGTCCTCATTACCACACTTTTCCTTTCATACACCATTTTAGGTCAAAATGTAGGACATATTGTGCTGGTCGCAGACATGCATCTTTAGCAGGGGTATTCAGTTAACATTCCAAAAGGTCCAGATTGAGAAAATCTCCTCGGGCAAAGGTCCGGAACATTACAATAATATCTAACTTGTGCTATTATTTTGCCATATATGTATATATATATGTGTATATGTATATATATATATATGTGTATATGTATATATATACATATATATATACATATATATATATATATATATATATATATATATATATATATATATATATATATATATATATATATGGCCTCAGATCCTCATCGGATCTGAGGCCGTATGTTTTGGACACTCAGGTGAAGAGAGGGGCGGAGCTGTCAACTGATCACCATCTGGTTGTGAGTTGGGTCAGAGGGTGGGGGAAAACTCTGGACAGATCTGGTATGCCCAAACGGGTAGTGCGGGCAAACTGGGAACGTCTGGAGGAGGCCCGTGTCTGGGAGATCCTCAACTCACACCTCCGGTGGAGCTTTTCTAGCATCCCTGTGGAGGTTGGGGGCATCGAACAGGAATGGACGATGTTCAAAGCTTCTATTGCCAAAGCGGTGAGCTGTGGTCTCAAGGTCTTAAGTGCTACATATATATATATGTGTGTATATTCAAGAAGCCTATGAATAGTAACAACGTGTCTGTTGTTTTTCAGATGTGATTTTAGAGGAAATGGTGCATAGTTACAAAATCATTTCACCTCAGGTTGATAGCAGACCACCTCAATGTGTCACTCAGAGAGGACCAGGACATTCTGATTCTCAATTCTCAATTATCTATCTGTTTTAGGTCCTGGGTCCGGATACAACGGGGTCTGGGTCCGAATCCGAACCGCGGTCCGCCTATTAGTGACCCCTGATCTATGGAATCAAATGGACTTACAGATTTAGCTCAGGGAGCCTGAAAGTGAAATGAATGCCAACCAAGTGCCCTATTGAACTCAATGTTAACTCACAAAGTTAACAGACAGTACCTGTTTTGTAACCTGCTCTCATGCTCACACATTGACACCACAAATATAAAATGATGTCACCGTGTTCGGCAGAGTCTTATAGACAGCTGACTTGACTGAGCAGCAATTATGAAGCATTACGATACTTGATCTTATCAATTTATCATTTATCTGTACCACTGGCCTTCAAAATGCTTCATAATGTGTTAGGGTTATTGCTATAACGAATTATGAATATGAATGACTGATTATAACTATAAGTATACGGTATTAAAATCAGATTAAAAGGCATTATCAGTATTTTTATAGTGCATTATAGACATGGGCGTCATTAAAAGTGTTTCATGTACAGTTTTATATAGATACATATTTTCCAGGAAAAATGGAAAAAGAGTTTTTTTGCACATTAAACCCAGTTTATTTCAAATTTTACAAAGTTTTCAAAAATGGGCTGCCAAGCTCCCTCCTAAATATACATTAAAAAGATGGCATTGAAAAAGATGACTCAGAAATCTTAGAGTCTAAGAGACTAGTCTGTTCTTGGAAATACAAAATGCAGACACATTTAGATTTGACATTTGATATTCAAACTCTTTTCTAAACCATAGTCGACTACTTAAAAGCCTTCCAAGTACATTAGAAATGACTCCAAACAACGGCCTTTTCAAATTGGCATATTTAGATAAGAGAATGCACTTTATTGGAAGATGTTTAAAAAATAGAAAGGAAACAATCTGCAGTTGGATACATCGATCCAAAAAATACAAGCATAGACAAAATTTACATGAAACCATAAACAACTCACAGCCATGGGATACGAAAAAAAATCATTGAAGTCTGAAAAACACACCATTTATTTTTCTGTTTTTTATCATGCTGAGATATATAAATCTTCCAATACCGCTCGTAAAATCTCCTTGTTTTAACCTTAACCTCTAGTGAAAGTTTAAAGTGTAGAACTGAAATATTTTTATAGCTACTCTAATGGTTCGGATTTAAAACAAATATTGCTACCTTGACTTGCTTGGCGTCTTTAAAGTAATGCCAAAAATGCAAATTTGAACCCTGTTTACATACGCTTTTGAGACATTGAACACTCATAATAGATATACATTCAAAGCAATTTTTTACTTTTGTCAATTATACTTTTAAAAAACATTTAAAATCACTGACATTTTAAGTGTATTCTGTATTAAAAAACACCAGTTTCAACCTCTGGGTTTGGTGTCTCTCTCTGCCTTTACATGGTCGATATTCTCATCCGTCCATGCTCAGTCCCTTCCCCTCCTCCTGTTGCCAGCTGTTAAAAAAACAATACATGTCAGTCAGCCAACTCATGTGGAATACATTATTATGAGAATGTGGAATATGTATTTGAATCTAGGCTCTGATGGCCACAAGGGAATATCAAGCTCAGCAGCACAGCAGGGGGTGATGATTATAACTTTATCCATACGGAGGCGTATAGACTCCAAGCCTTCAGGTGGATGCTGCGGTGGAGGTGGGGCTCATTCAAATGCAATAAAGTATGAACAGCAGCCGCAGGGGCATTAGCACAGCGTTCATTTGAGCATTGTGGCCGCAAGCATGGCAGCAAAAGATGGAGCAGCGCACAGTCAGCTTAAAGGAATAGGAAGACATTTTGGGAAATGAGCTTATTTGCTTTCTTGCCAAAAGTTGGATGAGAAGATTGATACTATTCTCGACATTGGTATCAATCTTCTCATCTAACTCCTAGCAAGAAACTGCATTACTCAAAATGTTGAATTATTCCTTTCAGTACATCCACCATGATAGAAGAAGTGCGTTGGATAAATGATACAGGGAGAAGAATACGCCATGAGAACATAGCAGCGGACTCATGTTGACTGCCTGATTTAGCTAACAGGCTACGCTGCATTTATTACAAATGCAGGTTTTTTGTAGACTCGCTGATTTTCTTTACCTAAAACTCTCCGGGGGGGGGTTCTCCTTGAAGTGCCTTCTACAAAGGCAAACAAACATATAAATCCCACATTATGTTTGAATTATTCTTTCACTGTCACTGAGATGAACACACAGATAAGACTCACCTTGGATAATTTGGGCAAGTCTTTCACTTTCCCCCTCAATGTTTGAAAGATCCGTTCCTGCAGGAAAGAGAAAACAGACTTAAAGTGAAATTGAAATATTTTGTACAGAGATGCATTTTATTGTGTCGCAAGAAACTTAACCTTAAAGAAAATCAAATTGTATTCTGGTTATTTTAGCCTTAATATAAAAATTCTAACATTACGATTTAAATAATTTAAACAGCTTAATTTCATGAGATTAACATTATAATCGTCATAAACATTAAGTGTAGTATGTTTGTATTTTATAAATTTATGATTTGGATCTATTTATGGGATTACTTGAACCAGTGGTAATCTAATTTATATTATTTAATATTATAAGAGAGATATAAAAATATTTCACTACAAATCCAACCAGATTTGCCACTGCAGGGAAGAGAGCAAAACAACTCAACATGAACACCATTGATCATGATAGTGACATCGAACAATAAGCCCCAATGCTTAATATAACTGGACTCATCCTTACATTTCTTCTGTTTAAATCATAATCAGTTTAACTGACCTTCCAGAGTGATGTTGGTGGAGCCAGAGCTGACTGAGAACTGAGAGGCTGCAGACAGACGACAGCAATTCATGAGATTTGTGAGATGATTAATGATTTAAAACTACTGACGTATTTATTAAAGTAAAACACATTTACCGTCAATGACCCCGGTAACCCTGGTGACGGAGGGTTCACCTTGAATGACCCTGGTAACCTTGGTGATGGAGGGTTCAACTGGAATGACCCTGGTAACCTTGGTGATAGAGGGTTCAGCTTGAATGACCCTGGTAACCTTGGTGATGGAGGGTTCACCTTGAATGACCCTGGTAACCTTGGTGATAGTGGGTTCCCCTTGAAAGAAAAACACAGCACGTTGCACTACATTCAAATTGCAGGCAGTACAGCATTGCCCTCCAAAATAGAGAATATTTGCTTTCAGGTATCATAATATTGGAGCTTTCATTGGATCTAAAAGTTTGCTTTTGACAAAAATGCGAATAATAATAATAATAATAATTGCTGACTGGTACGAGAATTAGCCTGTAGCAGATAAGAGATACTCTTGTCTTCTCTCTGATACTTCAGCTGTCAAATGCTACAACTGCGTTTTGAGCATGCATTTGTAGAATCAGGGTTTAACGAAAAGTGTGATCAACACGTTTTCAATTCAGCAGGAAGCAGACTAGTTTTTCGACAATTCTATGCATGCAACTATTTCATTAATGACATATCAATCAATCATCATTACTGTACCTTCGATGATGATCTTCTCTAAAAACAACAGGAGATATAAAACCATTATTGAGAGAGAAGAATGCCTCTTAAGAGATTAAAACGTCTGTATAGCAAAACACACACACAAATATACATAATAATACTGATACTTACTCAGAAATGTAAGGGGGATTTCCTGATATCTGAACCCTGAAATGTACTGTAAAAAATAAGTAGAAAATCTGTTACAGCTGATTACACATTGACAACATGTATAGTATGACCATCATTTTTGTGTATGCTGCATAATAAAGCCAATTGTCAATTAATCTATAAAACCAACTTCTGAGTCAAAAAGCCCTTGTTCAAAACCACTAGCAGGATGCTGTGTACAGATGGTTTTCAAGCAGGGTCTTGTTCTGTACTTCACCTTGAGTTACATAAATTATATTTTTGGCAGCCTTAGAGGTAATAAGTAACAACAACGCCTGCACACAGAAAACTGCACCCTGCCACAGCTTTAATAACTGGATGTATTTCTTTGATATGACACCTTGATTTGCATGTAACTGATGAGCCTCTTCAATAGCATGAGTAAATCCTGGCTTCCAACAGGGATATCTAAAAGAAAGCACAGGGCGTTAACTTAGGTTGGGCCTTTACAACTGTTATAAAAGAAGGGCAGAGAGTGCATCACTTGACAGATTTACTAAAGTAATATTAATATTAACAAAGTTGACAGGGTAAACATTTTACCTCCTGGATACAAGACTTGGTTGACGAAGTGGATGACTCCATTTGTGGCCATGATATCAGATTCAGGGACTTGGACAGAATTCACTAGCATAGAGTTGTTTGCCTGAGAAAGACAGTTAAAACAATTACAAACAAGAAAAACACACAATGATGGGCTTAAATTAACCTGTATTTCAAAATAAGGAATTAACTCTATTCTTCAGTAAATCATTATATTAGTTTGTTAAAGTTACTGAGTTATACAATTCAGGATGATATTTTATCAGATAATAATGATCTAGACTATTATAATCTTAATGAATAATTTAAATACAGTTTTACACTGTTATACTTAAAGATAACACAAAATATAAAAGTGAAAAGTTTATTGACACAAGATAAATGTTTAGTCTTGCTGTTCTAAATACATACAGACATCACTTTGAGGTTGCTGCCCTGAAGAGACTTGAGAAGGTTTGTCACCCCAGTCTCCAAACCACCACCAATGAAGATACCATTATTGATGTGATACATAAGGATGGTTCTGAGAGCATTTACGTCACCTGAAATAAAGAATAGCAAAAATATGAACTTGTTTTGTTTGTGATTTTCAACTAGTAACATAAGGGCTTGAAACACATTTATAAAGGTAGTATGGAAGACCTACTCTTCAACAAGGACAAATCCCTTTCACTCAAACCAGCGAAAGCCTTATCGCTTGGGGCAAACAGAGTAAAGTCTCCCTCTTGTTTCAGCAGGTCTGTCAAGCCAGCAGCTTCCATCAGAGACAAAAAGATCCTGCAGCCAAGAGAAGAAAACAGCAACTTGTCTGTTACAGAAACCACTAACATATTGCAACAACAGCACTTTCCCATATGTGCCATGTTGATTCAATGGAAAGATACAGAAATATGTGGTTGTGCTGCTTTTTAATATGGGCAGTCCATTTTTACTACACAACATTGCTCTTTACTTACTTGAACCCACTATTTTCTGTCAGAATTTCAAACATCGATTTTTTCGCTGGTTTCAACAGAGTCCTCATGAGATGTAGGGCCCCATTGCTTCCTTCTTTACTGCCTCTTACCAGACAGGAATTCTCAATGCACACAGCCTGCAGAAATAATCCACGAGTTAAAGGCAAGGGAATTCGTTATGTCTCAAAGATATGACGATTGATGGTCAAATAACAGGGGTAATGTATATATCGTGTGTTTAGTGGCACACAGCCACAATTTTTGGGCACAACTTCAGAGAAGAGGACGCACTGTGCGATAGATGAAGACTCTCAGAAATTTTCCTGCAATGGTCTCCAGCCGCTGGCCATTGAACAACTCTCCCAGGACAATCTTTCTTTTCAAGATGTGGCTCTCCAGGATAGTCTTGAGCAAACTCTGATCCATGGACATCACTTCATCTGTAGAGGAAAGACATTTTATATTCCCCATTACAATGAAACATACCAGCAACATTGTACATTTGCATCTAATGTATTGGCTTTCGCATCAGAAGTTGCATTTATATTAACATTATTTTGAACATAATGTCCAGAGAGCAGTAGCAACCATTCTAACTGCGCAAAGACCCATCTGCCATTAGTGACTTGATTTTCTATAGTTCTGTAGGTGGACAAAATTAACCTATAAATCATAAGACATAATGTCCTCTACATGAAATAATTTACAGTTTGAATATTCTGTTACATTCAGCTGTTGCTTGTGCATACTTATGCACCTTTTTACGTATGCCTTTGAAGATAAAAGTATTCTGCCTCGATCAATTACACATTCTTGTTACAGACACAAAACATCTTTACTCCCTTTGGGTGTCCAGGAATGTTGTCAGGGGGAGTGGGTATTTGGTCTTACATGGCATAACGATTCTGCAGTATTCCAATAAATCCATGATTTCCCTGAAGCTCCATTTATGTACATTTATATTCACATTATGACTCAGCATGCAAAGGGGAAATACAAAATATCCTCCTTTATTCTGCATTCCAGACTGTGACTGAGTGTGAGCAGCTTAGGTTCATATTTAGCCACGTGCTGAGTGAAAAACAGAGGGGCGTTCATGATGTAATGAACAGTATGTTGCTCACCATTGAAGGCATCATTGTAGGGAGCCAGCAATGTGTACTCAGCGCCTGGTCTCATGGCAGAAGAAAGGCCCAGCTCGGACACCATGTCACCAAACGTTGACTGGGAACTTCCTACCAGTTCCATCACCTGTTTAGCTTAAAGGACAAAGAGAATCCCACCACCATTAAAATATGGATTACAGAAAAAGATGAAACACCTGGTGCATTATATATTCATAAAGTAAACCAGGTATGCTTAAATAAGAGGAAAAGATGGGAGTCTAACCTGAGTCTGGCATGAGCACTTGGTCAATAAGGTGGATGACACCATTGGTGGTGACAATGTCCTTCTTGCGCACCATCTTAATACCGTTGACTGTTAGACTTTCACCATCGCAGCCAATATCAATATTGTTGCCCTCAAGGGTCTCATAAGAGGTGCCAGCCATGATGGCCTCAGAGCACTGGACTGAGTCCAGAAGGTGGAAATTCAGAAGAGCTGAAAAAGCAAGACAGTTTTGAATTAATGTATAGTTAACTTTAGGTGAAGATAGATGTTTATTTGAAGTAGGTCAGTTTGCTGCATGGGCTATTTTATGTTCTTTTGCATGTTTCACTGCAGCTGAGGATAAAAATGCCTTGGGAACCCGAGGACCCTTTGGATCCCTTGGGTCCTTGAGTCAGAAGACTTGTGATTTTCTAACAGTTCTGTTTAACGTTGTGTGAAATGGTCTGATCTCACATCATAAGGCAAGCTGTGGACCAATAAAAAAGTTTTGTGTTGTTGCCAATTTGACCAGCTTGCTCAATAAAGCAGCTGTTTCTTTCCTCTCAGTGTCTACACAAAACAAGATAATGTTAAAAAAAACTATTTAATTGTTTTTTCCCAGATTTTTTAAGAGCTTACAGTCACTGTATACTTGAAAGCTTTAACTTGCTCTGATTGACGATTATAGAGGAAGAATTCTTGCAAATGTCTGAGAAAAATACTGATAGCTACAGTATATTAATCCTGACTTACTCACAACATGTATACCTCTAAAAATATCAAACCAAAACTGTCAAATGTGTCAAATTGTTTGACCTTCCATTAACAATTTCATGCGTGACTTGAAACTTGAGACTTATTTTTACAAGTCTCAACTCTATTATGTACAGCTTGCCAAATGTGTGTAAGTTTCGGATCAATTGCTGCGTCATCTGTTTTGAGTTGGGAGAAGTTGAACATGTGAAAAAATGGCTGACTTAGTCTAAGAAAAATGCCAACAGGGAATCACCGAATTTATTTTCCTGTACCTCATCGACAAATGTAAACATGGTCCCAGTTTGCAACAGTTAATATAAATCCTCAGTTTCCAATGCAATGTTTTAGAAGGCATTGACCTCTTTGAATAAAAGTCTAGTTTACCCTTGAGGACCTCCTTGTCGCCCTGAAGTCTCTCCAGCACTTCACTGCCCAGACTCTCAAAGGCTTCGTTGGTGGGGGCAAATAGAGTGTAATGTCCTGGTTGACCCAGCTTCTCCAAGAATCCAGCCGTTTGAGCCACATCCTACATGGTGATTTCACCAGCAGGATTATGTTCAATTAACTTAAATAAACAGTAGAAACATTTGCAAGAGACAGACATAACAATCTAATCATCTGAAAAAAATATATTTTAAAGTAACTATATTGCAAATGCAAACTCTGCATGTGTTTTTCCATTCCCTCTAAATCCCTGCATAGGTGAGTTTTTTACCTGCAATATTTTCTAAATTGCTCTGCATGCTTGCATTCCATTCTAATAACTTGTAATGTGTTTGAACTTTCTTTACAATCCTGGTCCTTGAGGTGTTTACATTATTTTGTCTATCCTTGTATGTATTTACTCACGCTCAGAGTTGTCAGGTCATCGTCAACCTCAATGACATCCTGGATTGTGTTTCCAACAGCACTGACAACACGGTCAATGACATGCACAACGCCATTGGTGGCAACCTGATTGCCATGGATAATCCTAGCGCAGTTCACAGTCACCACCTGCACATAACATACACAATGTTATACCACTGAAAAGTGTTTATAGCACAACTACAAAAGGACCACGTGGTAATCTTGAATGATAATACTCACCCCATTGGAGTAATGGTTAATATGGAGACCAAGGTCATTGTACATGGAGGTGACTGTCATTCCATTCTTTAGATCTTTAGTCAAGAAGCGTTTGTTGGCCATGTGATAATGCAGAGCGTTGTACAGTTCAATGTTGACATTGCTGACCAGTGCACCCCTCATTGCCTGATAGGTGAGGAAAACGAGATGTTAAAACCTCACAGACAGAGAGCCTCTAGCTTATTATTTTGTTCTTGACTCACTTCATCCAAAAGCTCCCAGGCATCGTTGCTGGGGGCAAAGAAGGTGAAGGATCCAGATCCCTCAATCTCAGGCTTTAGCTTAGAAAGATCAACGTATTTTTGGGTTGAGCTGGCCTTCACCAGACCCAAGGTGCCGTACACATTGTCAATCGGGGCCACTGAGAAAGAGATTTACAATACGCATTAATAGACGTCAGCCTGCCATTCCAATAATAGACTCTACATGTGTGGAAAGTATGCTTCACCATCTTTTTCTAGTTTATTTGGTCTAATTTCAAAACTAGCATACAGCTGCTCTACAGTTGGAGGATATGGCCTCATCTAAACTTTATATACAGACTTAACTCACTGTACCTGCAGGGCAACCACGCATGCCCTCCAACTTCATGTACCCTGGGCAGCACTCATAAAGCACAGTCCTGCAGGCAAAATACACAAATCACAAATGTGGGTATTATCTTAAATAAGTAGCACATGGCCTGAAAGCATCTTTCAACATTGTAAAACATTTTTTTTCTGGCTGCCATGTTTTGAGCTGAATCGTCATTCCACATTGGTGTATTCAGTGTTTCCAGATGTTAGTCATTATCTCTTTTATAACCCAAACCGACCATGGGATCCTACAGCTTAGGCCAAAACCTATTGGTGGGTGCTTCAAGGATTGTGCTACCATTACAGTAGTAGATTTATAGTACCAAGACCTCCTCTTTGAAGCCAAACAATTAGTTTGAACGATTGCACTTATTTGGTTAACCTCAGAAACATTTTGGCCTTGAAAAACTGCAGTCCAATTACAGTTGAGTTTTAGGAAATTTTGGTTGACAAGGAACATTTAAAAGGTTTGATGGTCTTTATTTAAACAGTTGGGCTAATCTGAAAAACAACATTATTGAATTGTCACCAGCTGTTTTAGAGCTGTTTTTTTTACTTTTATAATTTAGAAAGATAACTATTGTGATTTCAGTTTATATAAATTAACACACATGATATATGTTTATTTGCTGTTGGACAAACATTTGAGAAGCAGTGTCTGTACTAAATAGTGCTGGACAATGTAGCCCGAGGAGGGTAGTAAAATCCAAAGTGCAGCTGCTACATATAAACATGACTATGCCCCTTGGGTCAGCAGGTTTGAACATGTTGGAACTATATCATTGTTTCCAGCTCTTGCAAAACCAGACATTTTGAAACGTACGTTTCACCTCAAATAACTAACACCAATAAAAGAAACACAAGACATAAAGAACAGAGTTGGCTGGGGAGTGCATTACTGCAGACTGCAGTAGAATCGTTAAAAAACTCGAAGCTGCTTCTTTCCCCCATTAATCAGCTCAACATGATTTAAATAATCTTGAAAAATAGAAAAAACATTATTAATTCTTTGATCGCTTGTAAATGGCATAATGTAACAATAGCTTTTCATTTGGTTGTGTATGGGAGTGAACAACGCTGGTTCTACATGACACAAAAGGAGATGGAAGATGAGGACTGCACCAAGATTTAGCAGTTTCTCTCAGCAGTTTCCCTGTGAGATCTGCACACCAGGAATGCTCCATATGTGTGCCATATGTAGTTCAAATCAGACAATTGTGACTTTGTCAGCATGGTTAGGGACAAACAAAGACGTTATTAGATTTAATGAATGGATGACTAAAAGATGCTATACGTGCAGTAATTGTTAATAGTTGCTCTCGGGCAAAACACCTCTAATAGTGAGATTCCAACACATCATAAAAAAAAAAAGAAGAAGAAGAAAAACCTATTTCAACTGTCTCAGACAGGGTACAGACCGACGCTTCTGGGTCATGGCTGACTGCAAATCTTTAACAGCTGTATTTGAATCAAAGTTGAATGGAGTTGGGGGCACTGGGATGAGATCATACAAGCCCTATTGGGGCAGAGTCAGCAAAATCCTCGCTACACCGCTCTCCCACACAGAGGGATTGTATCTGGCCATGGCGTAGGAAACATTTGACTTGTCAGCATCTCTATAAAATAACTGTTCCATGAACCATGATCATTTTGTCAAACATATAATAAGCTGTATGTGGTCTTATTCCAATTCAACCCATCACTAATGGGCAGTTTGGAAGTTTGGTTGTGCAAAGTTTTCTTCTTAGAGAGAGAGAGAGCTGCTCTGGAAGCCGAAATAATCTTACTTCTTGAATTAAAACTCAATGGGACATGTAAGTATTTGGCTGGCTAAATGAAGTTGCACAGCATCAATTGCCAGACACCACTGTAAAAAGTGCAATCTAAGCCATATTAGATCATTTTGGTCAGTGAGTTAGCGGGAATTAGTTTATATGTTTGAGATTGTAATGCTTTCCTGCTGCTTCTCTGATACAGTATAGATATATCTTATTTGATTTGATCTTATACACAAGTTAACCTTGCTGCATAAGTTATACCAATTCCATTTAGAATAAACTTGATCCTATTCTAAATCAGTGTGGGACAGAGACGCTGAAGTCAAAGGTGTATGTACTCTGCAGCAGGCAAAGTGAACAGCTGATTAGCGAAACAGTTTTCTTTTAAATCAACTCCACTAAAACACTAATGAAAAGTCAACTTCATCAACTAATCAGAACATTTCTGCCTCCAGTGCAGCTCAGTTTTGGCTAAATGGGTGTAGCTCAAACTTGTAATTACTAGTTATAAGTTGTGATTTCAGGACACCTTGCATCATCATACTGTAACCGGTGTAAGTTAGTAATCCAGTCTATCATGTGAATTCAATTTTGGCCCAGTTATATTTTGATTGATTCCACAGTCCCATGTCAGGCTCCCATTGAAATAGATAAACATTCTTTGGCTGTTTCCAACATTATCATTTGCCAAGTTCAATGAACAGTGGGTATTCATCACAAAGAACTAAGCCTGTTTAGCATGACTTAGGCATAATGCAAGCGTCAAGGGCAAGCTGAATGTGTGTGTTTGTGCGAGTGAGAGAGAGAGGAAGCGAGAGACTGTAAAATAGGCATGGCTTTGATCCATGTTTAAACACAAAAGTGCTGAAGGGGCTGGAATAATATGAGAAAAAGAGGCCGTCTAGTATGAATGAGCTGAACACTTTTCCATTCATGAATACAGTCAACATTTCGCTGCCACATCATAGCCTGGAATCAGTGATTCATAACTCAACGACAACCAGGCTTCCTAAGTTATGAGAACCTGAACGCACAGAGGGTTGAATAGGACAGTCTCCAATACAAAGGATTTAGGGCTGTGTCTACAAATGTGTTTTTCATTTTAAGCGGTAGCTTATTCAAAGTAAGATAACAGATGTCTGTCTCTATGGAAACATTCAAGTTTCCACGAAACCCTTAGAGAAGAAGCAGGAGAAGAAGCAGACACTGAAGATAAATGATATATTTTCAAAAAACGTACAGAACTGAGCACTCAGTAAACCTTTTAGTCATTGAATTTGCTTGGAATGTTCATTTTTAAACAAGAGAAATAACTTGTCCTATTGGAAACATGAAAATACACTTACGCTTTCTTTCCACAGATGGCCCCACGGTACCAATTACGACAAGTGCTGAAGTACTTCTTCTTGGTCCCCATGACTTGCTGGAGCGCGCAGACATTGGGTCTGATGAGAATAGAGAGTAGAAAAAAGGAATGAAGCATATATCAGCAGGTAAAACACAGGAGTAAGAATACTTATGTGACAAACAGCCCTGCTGGATAAGACATCAGATTACTGTCAAGAGTGTAATTTGTATATTTAGCAACTGGCCCAGCTGCTTCTGAAACCAGACAGTAAAATATTTCTAAATAACAACATCCACATCTGCTGGATATAAAATTGGTTTGTCAGATTTGGGTTATAATTTGACAACTATAACCCTGCTGGTTTGTACCTTTTCTAAGTGAAACGTAATGTTATGTTATATAATATGTCATAAATTAACAATTGATATTTTAAAACAATTGTGACTGCATACAATATAGCAGATTTAGCAGAGACAAATATGCTGAAATGTTTAGAACTATGCTTGTTATGCTCAAGGCTCAATACTTTTGCATGCAAAATGAACTAACATGACATTACAAGGGTGTAAAAAAATTCAGAATGAAACATATTGATAAGCTTACCCTTCTTTTCTTGCCCTGATGCGACTGTGGGAAACAATTTTGTCATAAGCTGAAGAGTCGGCCTTGTCAAATGTGGAGAGCACAAAGAGTGCAAATGCAGCTACAAAAAGGAGCTTCATCCTTGATTTCTAAGCTAGCCCCTCCAGACCCAGAGTGATGGGAGCAGACTCAGAGTGGGAGTTTTTATACTAGTCTCAACCTGGAGGATGGCAACATTTCATGTATGCATGGACCACCCAGAACCTCTTAAAAACCACATTCTATAAACAAATATACTGGGTTTTTTGGTGTGATAAATTATGATGATTCGTATTTAAATAAGTTAACCATTTAAAAAAATAAAATAAACGGGACCACCATCACATTCACAAAATGTTTTGTAATATTTGCCTCTTTTATGCATATTTAAAGATGCACACATTTTGATGCATTTCTCACAGAAAGCTTTGTCATACCAAAACACTCTAAACGTGTTTATTTAACCTGTTTTAATAAATTTGTTTAGATGTCACATTACAGCTCTAGAACACTGGCAGTGTTATTTGAGAATGCTTCAACAAAAGAGTCGATTTTATTCCATTGGAAAAAATAAAAACATAAAAACATTAGGAAACATCTTTTGTTAAAAACAACTATTTAAGAATTTAAAGCTCAATATTTGGTTTTAGATGATTTTTAAGTAAATATACTTCTCGCTGCACTGCTCTGCACATTTTTAGAGACATGATGGAATGCACTATCCAGCTGCATCGCTTCTGTTAAAGTGTCATTCATTTGAACCGCAAACAAAGAAACATTGCACAATCTCTGTTCTGAAGAAATGTCAGAACACTGATCATATAAATATTTCAGAATGTAGTTTGCTCCACCAAGTGGTGGGAAAGAGTGCAGGCAGTGAGTGTTAAGGAGCATCAGTACTTTAAGTGGATAATATTTTTTTTTACATTAGAGAGGCATTAAATACTGAGGTAAATCACTATTTGAGATATTTAAGACTTCCAATCAATCCATGACCACCCAACCTTAACACCTAAACTGAGATGTAAAGTCTCAGTTCTTTTCAGTTCTAAATCTGAAAACGTGTACAATCGCATCTTACAGAAACAGCACTTGTTGTTGTGAGCAATTGTCTGTGAATTGGCACACACTTGCACTATATGAAATCCAAAAATGATTTGAAGAAAATGATAATAAGCTGCAACCTACAAACAACATGAGCACACGTGTCAAACATATTAAATCCGCAAATTTAAAATATGCTATTGGATCTTCTTGATTCCTTACTAATAAGCAAAATGACATATGGCATCAAACATTGTAAGTTCTAAAAGTGCAGCTGTTGTTAAGCTTTACCAGTGGGTGTTGTTACTCACAGGATGCCCAAGTGGCATCACTTGCACCATTCACTCTGCCACATGTTGTCCAACCTCCTGGCTAGACAGATGTTACAAATGTGAGCAGTGGATTGTTAGAGTGGGAAAAAGAGCCAGTCCAGGATCCAATACTGCAGCACAGATCTGAGACTGAAAACCAGTGGCCTTGCATATGCTTGTGTGTTATGTGTGTATTTTATCCAGTGAGTAGAAAAACAAAAAATATCTGAAAATGAACCATTCCGCAAACCAAATTTTCATTAAAATGCGATACTTTCAAGGTAACGAGCCTCTTATGACCTTGATTAGTCAATGCCTTCAGAAAAGCACTTACAGATTAAATCCCTTCACAGTCTTTTCTTCTGCTAAAGACTGGAATACATTAACAATTCCCCATATCCAACAAAAGTAAAGTGAAGACTCAGACAGTACTGGCTTGCATGGAGGAATAATGGTACCGAAGAACTAGCTGCAGTGATAATAAAATGCAGAGTGTTTTTACATTTTGATTCAGAAACCGTCTGAATGTTCTCATTCTTTCACACACTGACACAAACACTGCATGTGTCACAAAGAAATGGGAAAAGGTATGTCTTGGTCATGGGTAGTTTACTCTCTTTGTATATCCTTATTGGAGTGGAACTTTAAGAGAAAAAATGACAGCTCTTCAGATAAAGAACAAAGATCCAGCTAAATTGATTGGCTTCCTATAGACAGTGTGATTTGCTCACAGCTGCTATGGTAACAGAAACCTAAAGACTTCATCCAGCACCGCAGGTTGCTTTCAGTTTTAAGCTATGAAGGTGTGAAGTTGAATATCTGTGGAAATACAGAATATAAGTAACTAAACGTCAATAGCACACCAATACAATTGATAATAATTAAACCCTACTAATATCAATAAACACTGTATTTATAGCAACAATACAGCAACTACTGTACCACAATAAACTCAATGTTAGTGGTTAAAAGCTGCTTAAAGGAAGACCTAACATATGTATGTGAATGTTTTGCACAGATGTGCTGAGAGTTTTTTTTTTCACTTTAAAAGTACTGTTCATGGGTGGGTATACAGTCTTTATACAGTCATGCCATGTTTACATATCTTCATTTAGCCCACAACAATACACTAGTCTTTTACATTCTTACACATCACTAGAGGGCGCCTGATGCTTGATAAGTAGTAATAATTCAACACAAAGTAATTAGTCTTCTAACCGCATAATCACAAAATGATTAGAGAGAGCTGGGAAAAAAACATAATCAGTGTTGTTAAGTGGTACATTTTAACAGTGTTAAGGCCCCTAAATTAACTTAGTTAATACTTTAAATCAACGTCAACATGCAGAATTGCCCCTTTCAGAATGATGTTATTATTGGACGATCATCACTCAGTTTACAGCTGATTGGACAGGCATGCAGGATGTGAATAATGTACCAAACAAGAATTTATTCGAAAACTAAGAGTGCACCAGAACCTTGGGTAATGCTTGTTCTCTGACAGGTCTGAAAGAGAGAAAAATCTCTCAGAAGGAGGATGTCTATGGTAACTGTGCATCTAGTGCACTGTGTTAGAGTTAGAGTATTTCACTATTTCCATTCAAAAAGTGAAACTTGTCTATTATATTCATTCGTTACACACAGACTGATATATTTCAAATGTTTATTTCTTTTAATTTTGATGATTATAACTGACAACTAAGGAAAATCCCAAATTCAGTATCTCAGAAAATTAGAATATTGTGAAAAGGTTCAATATTGAAGACATCCGGTGCCACACTCTAATCAGCTAATTAACTCAAAACACTTGCAAAGGCCTTTAAATGGTCGCTCAGTCTAGTTCTGTAGGCTACACAATCATGGGGAGGACTGCTGACTTGACAGTTGTCCAAAAGACGACCATTGACACCTTGCACAAGGAGAGCAAGACACAAAAGGTCATTGCAAAAGAGGCTGGCTGTTCACAGAGCTCTGTGTCCAACACATTAATAGAGAGGCGAAGGGAAGGAAAAGATGTGGTAGAAAAAAGTGTACAAGCAATAGGGATAACCGCACCCTGGAGAGGATTGTGAAAGAAAACCGATTAAAAAATGTGGGGGAGATTCAGAAAGAGTGGACTGCAGCTGGAGTCAGTGCTTCAAGAACCACTACGCACAGACGTATGCAAGACATGGGTTTCAGCTGTCGCATTCCTTGTGTCAAGCCACTCTTGAACAACAGACAGCGTCAGAAGCGTCTCGCCTGGGCTAAAGACAAAAAGGACTGGACTGCTGCTGAGTGGTCCAAAGTTATGTTCTCTGATGAAAGTAAATTTTGCATTTCCTTTGGAAATCAGGGTCCCAGAGTCTGGAGGAAGAGAGGAGAGACACACAATCCACGTTGCTTGAGGTCCAGTGTAAAGTTTCCACAGTCAGTGATGGTTTGGGGTGCCATGTCATCTGCTGGTGTTGGTCCACTGTGTTTTCTGAGGTCCAAGGTCAACGCAGCCGTATACCAGGAAGTTTTAGAGCACTTCATGCTTCCTGCTGTTGACCAACTTTATGGAGATGCAGATTTCATTTTCCCAACAGGACTTGGCACCTGCACACAGTGCCAAAGCAACCAGTACCTGGTTTAAGGACCATGGTATCCCTGTTCTTAATTGGCCAGCAAACTCGCCTGACCTTAACCCCATAGAAAATCTATGGGGTATTGTGAAGAGGATGATGCGAAATGCCAGACCCAACAATGCAGAAGAGCTGAAGGCCACTATCAGAGCAACCTGGGCTCTCATAACACCTGAGCAGTGCCACAGACTGATCGACTCCATGCCACGCCGCATTGCTGCAGTAATTCAGGCAAAAGGAGCCCCAACTAAGTATTGAGTGCTGTACATGCTCATACTTTTCATGTTCATACTTTTCAGTTGGCCAAGATTTCTAAAAATCCTTTCTTTGTATTGGTCTAATTTTCTGAGATACTGAATTTGGGATTTTCCTTAGTTGTCAGTTATAATCATCAAAATTAAAAGATATAACATTTGAAATATATCAGTCTGTGTGTAATGAATGAATATAATAGACAAGTTTCACTTTTTGAATGGAATTAGTGAAATAAATCACTTTTTGATGATATTCTAATTTTCTGACCAGCACCTGTATATATACATATACATATATATATATACATATATATATGTATATATATATACATATATATATACATATATATGTATATATATATATATATATATATATGTGTATGTATGTATGTATGTATGTATGTATGTATGTATGTATGTATATATATGTATGTATGTATGTATGTATATATATATATATATATGGCACTAAATAGCACAAGTTAGATATTATTGTAATGTTCCGGACCTTTGCCCGAGGAGATTTTCTCAATCTGGACCTTTTGGAATGTTAACTGAATACCCCTGGTGTTAGAGGGACCACTGTATATACAGCCAGAGAGAAGGTAACAAACTATTTACTGAAATCTTTTCTGCAGTAAACAACATGAGAGCGAAGATTCCAGCCGTAAAGCAACTCAAGTTAAAGGCCAACTTAAAAAGTTCAGTTGTTTTCTTCGCTGTCGTTGTGCCATATTCTCTCTGTCCTAATGTTAGCAATATGCATATTTCAAAATGGATAAAGAGTACAGCATGTTGAAAGGAGTGGCAACAAATGACTCAAAAAAAATAGGAACAATGTTTCTTGAATTACATTCTCTTATTTATTTGCAGAGCAATTTCATTACATTATAAGTAATAAATAAAATAGCACAGTAACACACAGTTCAAATAAGGGCCTGCAACTTACAGTATATGGCACATCAGGTTAAGGAATACAGCTCGCAACAAATCTCAATTAGATTGCATTGCGTGCCTCTTCTGCTTCAACGACAGAATACCAGTAAAATATGTTGCTCTCACCTTAAACAGGTTAGGGAGTTCATGGTGGATTAAAAGAGAAAAAGACCCTACACTCTGAACTAGCTAGGTGTTACATTGCTAGTTAATCAACAGGATTATTTGTCCAAATTTAATATAAAATTCAGTCCGGTATTAAATACAACTAAACTTCTGTTAACTCAGTGGCGGAGGAATGGATATTGTAAGTATACAATGAATATTACTTTTCTAAAGACATAGAGAAGATGATTTTGCATATCACAGTCATAAGACAGTTCAAGGTGGAAGAGGATATAACAGGCAGCAGGATGTCAGGGCTCTTTGGAATTAAACGCTCATAGTAAAATAGGAATTAGGAAGTTGCTTCACTATTCAAGTTAGCCCTTACTGAGGTCTATCCTCTCTCAGTTTTGTTGCATCTTCTATCAATCAGAGGTGAATGCATGTCATATAATGTGAGATAACATAATATTACTATACCATTATATATCTATATATATATATATATATATATATATATATATATATATATATATATATATATATATATATTGCAGGATACAAGATTATTTTAACTGCATATATGGTTTAACTTATAATCATGAGATAATACGATTATTATTGATAAACTGTTTTACAAATGGTAGTTGAATTACTGAAAGTTTTAATCCAAAAATGTTTTAAATCATTATCAAAATCTCTCCATTATAAACACAAATTAATTTTTAGATTTTTTTGGTCCATTTTTTACTGCCTTAGTGTGTTCTTTGCAAGAAATTTCAATCTCCTGAATGTCCTTGTCCACTTTCTGTACGACTTCAACGATCACTCTCTCAGTCTGAAGGTTCTGTCCACCAAATCCCGCCGTATCTTCCTCTGAGTATATTTGATCATATTTCGGAGAGGGGAGTTCCTGTCCCTGGAGGGACCCAGAATCTGAGACATTCTTAGATAGCTCCTTCTGAGTCTGTCCTATGCTGGACAGAACAACTGAACAACGTGATTGCCTGTTAGAGCCCACAGAGCTGGTGGTGGTGCCAGCTTCGCTCTGCAGGGTGGGGGAGCTGATGTCAAACACGTTTAGCTTCTGTTGAGACTCATCAGTAGGGAATTTGGGAGAATACTTGAACGAGTTTCCAGGGTAAGCCAAGCTGGAGCTTGCAACGTTACCTGCGACCCCACGTTGAGGTTTACCCTTCATCATTCCGAGGACTTCATAGCGGAAGCTGGAGATATCCTGCTTGAGCTCCTATCAAGTATTGAGAACCAGGGATTAAACAGCAGAGATAACACAGCAGTGAAAAACAAACTTGAGTAATTGACTGCATACTACCTTGAAATTCTCTTCTGTTAGCCCTTCCTCTGTCTTGGCATCTCTGATCATTGCTGCAACATAGCGCTTCATGAGGTTCCTCAAAACCTCCTAAAAAAGATACATAACGTCTTGAGGTAAAAAACCATGGCATTGTTTTAAAATAAAGTTTCATCAAAAATGACCAAAGTCAAGAACAATACATCAAATATTTACAGTTCATTGAGGAATACAAGTCATTACCTGATACTCATGGTTTAATCTTACATTTTCAGCCGCACGCCTCTGAAACAAAAAGAAAAAATGATACATTAACCAAGTGATTAAGTTATTTCGGTTTGCAATGGTAGGGCAAATTGATCTTACTTTACTTGCCCTTTCTTAATACAACGTTTTATTATTGGTTAACTTATAATACAATTCTGAAGATAACAGGTGATGTAATTTACTCTTCATTCATTTGGAGCACCAGCTTTGACTCTATAATACCAGACAGGCATTGAAAACATATGCAATGCATGGGTGACAACATAGATCAGAAGAAATATCAAATATCAAATATCTTCTTACCCCCAAAGTTTCAAAGGTTTCAAGCCTTTTTAAAATAGTCCTCTTAAATAAATGTGTATATATCCATCCAAAAAAATAATAAATTGACTTTGGACTGGGTATGATATTGAATGGAGATGGCAAAGTTCCCCCTTCTTCAAAATAGCTCATCCATAATTTTGTTCTTGCAAATTTCCACTCTATATCTGCATGATCCTGAAAAGAAAAACAAAAAGAATTTGTAAAAAAACAATACAAATTAGTGTGGTAAAACAAAAAAAATATATGTAAGCTCGAGCACTCACAGCAATGTGCTGGTAGGAGTTGTTCATCATTGCAATTAGCATGTTCAAAAGCACTACCAGGGAGATGACATTATACGTGCCAAACATGGTGCGGCCTACAAACTCAGTGAATTCATGGGGTGGCTTCACGTTGGTCACAGAGAGGGAAATCAGTCCAAATACAGACCAAAATAATGACTGCAGTGTCTCGAACAGCCTGAAAAGCAAACAACCATACATCACACAATGCGCTGCTGAAAAACTAACAGTGTAATTAATAACAAAGCAGATTTGTCAGGGACAAAATATTTGAGAACTCCAACTTGCGTTGAGAAGGCGTTGTTTTGATCTTTACAGCGAATACCCCTGCATCCATTGACCACATTTGTGTCATAGTAAAAGTAGAGTTGGTTGAGGCCATTTGCAAAGGCTAGCAGCACTAGACAATAGATGAAGAGGAACTTGAGGATGTCCAGGAGCATGCGGCCTAGTGAAATCTGTAAGGGGCCCAGATGGGAGTTGGCAGTGAAAAGGCAAATGAGGCGCAAGGAGCTGAAGATGTTGGCAATGGCAAACAATGCCTCTGCAACCAAAGTCGGATGCCACATATCCCAGCAGTGTCTGTCTTTGTGCCCACCGTACTGTAAAAAAGAAGAGAACAAGAACAATGAATTCATAGACTACCATTAAAAAATAGATGCTGTAACGTTTCAGGTTTTTCAGCACACAAATTAACTGTTCTACTGCATAATAGTACAATATTGTGATACCATATATTTTCCCTTTCCTCTTAATAGTAAACTATGATTGAGGCTGCAGCAAAGTTAAAAGCTGGGGTTAACATACCTGTTTTTTCAATTCCATTAAAATGCTGCAATCTTTGATATACTGTGTTGATAATCATAGTCAAATACCTTGCACTGTAAGATGTACAATACCTTTGTGAAGGCAACAATCTTCAGAGAAATGGTTGCAATATACAAGGTGTTCATAATGAAGTCCATTAAGTTCCACCAGTCATCTATGTAGTCTTGGAAACCACTATCCCACATCTGTTTGATCTCAGTCCATATAAAGCCTCGGAGAGAAGAACAAAAGGTTATTTGTCAAAACCATCACTCAAGTATACAGTAGTTCCACAGGAAAGAATATGCGACAAACAACTGGTGTGCAGGTAGAACAGTATGGTCATGGTCACAGTAAGCACCTTTGTTTGACTTTTTCCAAATGTGTAGAGATGTACAATAGTGCACGATAACATCAGGATAAACAGCAGTCTGTTAGAGTGTGTGTGTGTGTGTGTGTGTGTTGTTACCAAGCACCCAGGGCAGGATCAGCCATTCCACAATGGTGGGTGCTGGGCCTTGATAGTCTTGATAATCCGAGGGTGAAAAGGCTATATGCTGCGAGGCCAACAGGAGCAGGAAGAGGAAGGTCAGGTAGGAAGCAGTGTGACAGATGAACTTGATGAAAGGCTTACGGATGAATAAGCCATAACGGCTCTTTGGAGCGATCAAGTAGAAGATGGATAACAGTGGAAAGAGGAGGCCAATGAAGATACATGTGATGAGTTTCCCAGCCCAGTGACGCCTCCTCCAGCCTGGGAACTCATCATACCACTGAGATGCCAGCAGCTGTTGACAGTTGGGCTGAGCAACAAACTAGAAGTAAGAGAGAGACAAAGAAAGACATATGGACAAAAAATTAACTACCTCCTTTTCCGTAAATTCCATTGAGAAAAGGATGGACAAATCAGAACAAAGGCCATTAAGCTTAAACTACCTGCATTAGAGACCTGCAAACTGTACACAACAAAAAACAAAACTATACATAAAACCAACAATTAACAAGACATTAAAGGCTGTATTCAAAATGCTTGTGTCATGGTGCTCACTGCACTACAGTATCTCCCTAATGTTGGGATGTCAACTTTAATTATTACAATTATCTTGGCAATAACGATCTCAGTACCATCTCATCTCTATACAGTGAAATAAATGATGTAAATGCTAACTAGCATTTACATGTTTTGATTTAAATAAGCATGTTAAATACATTATAATTACAACAATGTCTGCAAACAAAACTGCTGACATAATTGCTTACTCCAGTGGATACATGTGTATTTTTACTATTATGCTATAAGAAGAGGCTATATGTTTTTTTTTTTATATTTTTGACAAGATATAGTAATGTTGGTTAGTATCACATCCTTAGCCTGTGTTTGTTTTATGAAATCTAAACTGCCACTGGAACCAGAGGTATAAACACCTCAGATCAGATTTTTTTTCTTACTGTAGGTTGTCTATTTTATTTTTAGCACAACTTATCTAACATCCAATCGCAAAAGTTCAGTCCAATCACTACATGATTGTAGACTTGTATGACACAAAATGAACAACAGACTTTTATCTTGTAAGCATGAAAGACAAAAGTTTCTAGTGGGAAAACATTTCCGATTCTTGTTGAGAAGTGATTGACTGTGAGATTTGATACAAACATCTGCTGGACATCTGCAGACGGGGATCGAAGTTAATTTCAGCTTAACCAAGTTACGGCCAAATGGACCCCCATTATGGTTCTATATAGCATTACATGGGGGATGATGAGGTCATCTATCAATGCAGAATCTGACATCTTTAATGTTTCCTATTCGGCCTTGTGAGATGTTGACCTTCTGTTACATGACTGGAGGCAAAAAGGTGGCATCTGCTGGGAACAGATTTTGCCTGAGGACATTTTTGGAAGTTGAAACCCCCCCTCTTTCACACGTCACACCACTCTCCTCCTAAAAAAATATTAATTATCTCCTAAGGCATGTTCTTAGTGATGACATGCTGTGTTGTGCCTATTAATTAGCTAATAAAAAACATGTCAGTTTATTTTAACATGACCTAAATCAGTTCCACAGAAAATTAAATGTATACTATAATTTTTTGCCATTTTTGGTAGATAACATTAACCGTCAGTTTACGTTTCTGTACATGCATATTGTAGATAGAAACACAACAACGCTTATTCAGCGATTACATTTTTTATTCAACACTTGACCATGTTTTGCACTTGTTAAATTTTAAAATAACAAGCCATCATGGGGCGCCACGCTACGCTGCAGGAGATTGTATGCAGAGCAATGAGTTCTCTGGTCACATGGTATTATGTAACGCTTACTTATGAGAGAGACTTTTGATAGTTTAAGATGTGAACTTAACTATGAGCTAGGATCTGTAATTCCACTTAAATCATTCATCATTATGATAAATTACCAACCTGATAATCAAGCTCTGCTCAACAAATAAAAGCACATTTTCTACTTTTTAATCCACCACAATTTTACCACGCATCGTTTCATTATCATTTTACCATTACAGGTCCAAGAAAACACAACCCAAGTCAGAGCAGATTGAGTGTCGAGGTTAAAATGAGTGCAGGGTAGGAGGAGAACAGAAAGACACATCTTAACTGAATACAATAAAGGGAGATTTTTCCACTAATGATGTTAACATCCAGTAATGTACTATAAGTGCTCGTGAACATTGTCATAAGCACTAGTCTAGTCCATTAAAACTCTGTCACCACTTTGGTGCTTTTTCTTCAAGGAAGTCTAAAATATCAAACTCTTAATGCAACCAAGCTAAATAATGTGGTATTTGTCTGGTTGTTAGCATCAATAAACCAATGGACAACTATATCACGCGTGCTCTATGCATAAAACCTACTATACTGTCAGAATACAACAACTGTTCACTGGCCACATCTGTGCAGGATATAACAATGAACACTCAATCAATTTGACTTACTTCCTACTGTTTGCAGCCTTGCTTGACACATTTTAGCTGGCTGTAAAAACTGTCCGGAGTTATGTGGTGTTAGTTTGCGGGGTATCTGTTGCTCAAAACCTCGTACAGGCCTACATAGATGACACCCTCCAATCTAATCCAAGGAGTTGTTTACTCCATCAATATCCGATCTTGAAATGAAAACTATGGAACTCACTCAGACATCTGTTTGTTGGTACATATAATAACAATGCCTACTTAAAAGTTTGACCTTTTTGAGAGGAAAGTTCAGGTGAAGTCTACAGTCTGTCTCAACAAAGTTTTTATAAGCAAACATAAGTTTTCTAAAAGCTACATGGTTCGGACCTTTTTCTTAATTGTGTCTTTTACAGAGCTAAGAACAAATCTCTACAATGCATTCTAATCGTAAATATGTGAAATAAAAGGAAACAGCCGCTCTTCTTCTAACAGAGGTTGGTCGGAGTAAAACGAACCCATTAAGCTGTTTGTTTTATCAAGTTCAATGATTTTTTCTTGATTCAGCATCACTACGGGACACACAGGCCAAGTATTTAAATACACAAGATAAAGTTGTCTCATGCATTATTGCTCCAGGATTTTACTGGCTGAAAACTGACAGCATCTGTTTCCAAAGCTTGAGTCAAGTCTTAAAGAATTTTAATCTCAAGGAAGTCAAATCTCACTGCAGAAGACTCTGTGATTATTATCATTATCACTCCTATTATTATTATTATTGGCAGTAGTAGTTGTAGTAGTAGTAGTAGTAGTAGTGTGGTAGTGCAGTGATGATCAATGTAAAATGTAGTCCACAATTGACCAAAGAAATCTTGTCCTAAACACCCATCTGTGTTAAAACAAATAGCCACTGAGCCCTTGAAGTTGAGCTGTAAAACCTTTTGCCATGGAGACCAATTGTGGCACACGGGGCTGCTAACAGTCACACTGATCTGTCATTCTCACATTACCAACTGTCGCATCAAAATACAACAGAAAAGCACTGCATGGAAAGACTCTTAGTTGCTGAAGGCGAGACAAAACTAAATGTAGAAGATGAGCAGTGCCAGATAGTTTATGAGCATTTAAGTATGCAATTACTACACACCTACTGTATACAAACAAAACCCAAAAGCTCAACGTAGTCTCTTTAATGAGTGGAACAAATGAAAGACAACTGCTGAGACTCAGTCTATACTTTATATAAAGCCGGTTGTGCAAGAACCAACAGAAAAAACAAAACGATCCTGAGCTTTTCTTTACTTGTGTAAATGCAGTACAATTTTATCGTGCCACATTTCCTGACCTCCCACTATAAAGAGAAGTCATTTTTACCAGCTTCCATTGTTATCACCTGTTGCTGTGTTAAGCAAAAATCCATGCAAAGTATTTACATTTACAGACACATGCTGATATAAACCTCACAAGTGGTGCTGAAATAGTGTTGATTAATATAAAACCCTTTTGACATATCTCATTCTGTTACTGCCACTGTGTAACCACAATTTGTAAGTTTTTTTAGTGGCTCTATTTCAAAACAAATGACAAAAAGTTAGCATTGCATCCAATGGATAAATACTCCAGAGAAGATGGTAAAAGACAGTAAAAGGTCCCCTCCCTAATTAAAATATTATGGAGTATGCATTTCAGGGAAATGGCCATCACTTATTCCATCATTATCCCCAATTAGCCAATTGTCACGGGACCGTCTTAGAGTGCTACTGTAATGCATTGCTAAGAGCCAGCCTGGCAATTATATGTTGCTCTAAACTCCCTGAGGACATCTCCACCCATCTGAGGCCATTTACAACTCATTTTGGAACCGTTCTTGTTATCCAGTCCATGTTGTTCAAATAATGCAACATGTATTCCTTGTTGCGTGTGTGTGTGCCAGTATTACCAAGACAAATTGTTATTGAAATACTGTAGGACACTGCAATAATGCGACAAAGAGGATATCATAATCTACAAAGAGCTTACCTCCTTCTGGCAATATTTGATAGCCAGCTTCAGTCGGGCCAGATCATTGGTGATCTCATCCAGCAGAGGGTTGATGTCATCGCGGTAGTTGAGGATTATTTCCAACTCTTTAGAGCTCCGGGTCTGGTCCAAGAGGTCCTTTGCAAATTGTTTACACATTTTGGACAGTTCCTCATACTCTGCCTTGAACTCGTTCTCTACTGTGCTGAGCTCCTTCAGCTCCCAGCTGAGTTGAAACGCCGTGAGGAAAGGATCTTCGCTGGAGAGGGCGATAAGAGACGAGCTGGCAAGGGCCTTGTAGATGTTAAGACGGGAGCGTGAGTGGCGTAGGCCGTCCACGTCTGAACCGGACACACACTCCACACAGTTGCAGCGCACAGCATGTGGCTGAGGCATGGAAACACCTCGCTGCAGAAGCAGTTTGATGATCTCGTAGTTGTTGGTGTGAGCTGCAAGGATGATTGGAGTGATGTCTGGGGGGAAGTCTGAAAACTGTTTGTTCAGTAGAATTGGTGGAACCTTTTCAGGAAGCAGAGAGAGGCGAAGAAAAGTTAGGAGAAAATGAAACAGAATACATTTATAGTATACTAGTTTTTTTTTAAGATAGTTCACAAAACAACATTGCTTTTTAAACCCCTCACATGAACTGAAACAACTGGTTTGAATGGGTCTAATTGCATTTGTCTTGGGTCTCTGACGATCGTGCCTAACAACAAGCACACTGAACCACAAGCTAATGGCTTGTGGTTCAGCTGGCCTCAAAATATCTACATCCTTCATTTTTTCCCCTCGTCTTCAGATAATACACCAAGTCCATTACAGGGAGACCCAGCAGTGTCAAAAACATATTGACAAAGATGTCAAGAATTTGAAAGCAACCCAAACAGTGGAGCATCACTATTTGTTGTAAAAGCTGTGGCAAAAAAACCAACAACACTGAAGAAAATAGATAGAAAGAAAGATAGATTCCAAAAATAAACACAGCCATGTCTGAAACGGAAGGAAAGGGAGGAAAGCGCAATCATTTTGTTTCTCTCTCTCTATCAGTTTTAGACTTAAGAATAAAAAGACTGAAAACTTGTCACTGATAGCTGACATAACATTGACCTAAATGGTTATATTGTGCTCTTCTAGTAGCTTAAAAGCAGCTGTCCAGCTAGTGCTAGTTTTGAAGAATGGCAGGCATGTTACCAAAATCTAGGAAAATCGATTTTTTAAACTGCATTTGTTTCTGACAGTTCTGGAGTGTTGTAGTCCAGTCCAGGCAAGTTGCCAGTGTTAGAAAAAAATGAAAAAAAATAAAAAAAAATTTACTTAACGGGAGCGTAATATACTGTACTCTGTTAAAAAATGTTTTGATCGTATACATAAATGTTGCTGTAAAGGTGAATTGATTCATTGAAGAATAAATTAAAAAACAACATTAACAGACTGAGTTTCAAACTTATAGATCTACCATGTTTTACTATGCTAAACAGGACAGCTGACAATGTTTTGCATCGAAGCAGATTGAAGGCACCACATATTGTACATTTGCCCACTGACTCCTTTTTTCTGTACAGTACGTGCATTTGCAATTCAGACAGACTGTGAGTAGGATGTTTTCAAAAAGAAAGTATCACATAATAGAAACAACTTTAGAAGCCTAACTGGGATTCGTAGCCGACAGTGAGACCTCATGATTCTTCTGCCCTAATGAGTAAGACGACTAAGTACCCTAACCTCGACAAAGGTTTCTGGAAAATTGATACACAGGTTGGTGACAAATGTAAAAATGAGTGTACAGTACAGTACAGTAATCACAGGAGGCATAACTGTGTGGGCAGGTTGGTTGAAATTCTGTTAAAGAAGAAAAGCGGCTTAGAAAAAAAGTCTTGTGAACATTAGCTTGAAGTCCAAAAATGAATGAAATGGAATTGACAGATGCCAGAAAGGTTAGCAATAAACAACAACTTCAACAACAAGACCCTGTGGGAATGTAAACTGTACATGTGATGTGCCCATGAACGTACTACCTGTTTTTCTCCACGGGGCTTCTTGTGGTTGAGCAGCAGCTCCACGGCCCCCACCACTTCTTTGCGGATGGCATGTAGCAGGGCATCACCCACATATACGTCAAAGCTGAGCAGCAAATCAATGATCTCCAGGTTCTCATTTTCAATGGCAATGAGCAGCGCTGTGCGCCCCAGGGGGTCGGTGCAGTTGATGTTGATCCTGAAGTAGATCTCAGCCTCCTCCAGGGCTTGTTTCACACTGGCATAGTCCCCCTTCTGAACAGCACCCAGGTAGGCCTTCTCCAGGGCAGAGAGCTCAGACTCGGCTCGCACGATCCGCAGGGGGATGCGGTCCCTGTATGAGGAGTTGTCAGTTTTCCTGTAATATAGCTGTGACATTGCTGCTACAGCCTCAAAGTCTCAACTGAGAATGAATGAGAAATAATAAGACAAGGGAGAAAATCAAGTTGCAGTGTTAGCTTTCATGTTTCAGACACAGTATCAGTATGGAACCCCCCAAAACAGTCTTTCTATAATCATCTGGACAATCTAACGAAACCAAAATGTCACAACGGAAAACAAAGCATTTAGGTCAGTATTAGTTTATAAGCTTAATGCTAATTTGACAACAAATTGTGCCTAAAAAGATTTAGGCCTATTTGTGTTTTTCATTCAAATTATTGTTTAAACATGAACGTAACCTGAAACATGATTAAAAGTATTTTTTCATTCACAATTTACAACTAGACGACTAAATAGATGACAAAAAACCCGACACATTTTCGTTAGAAACGTGCGTAATCACTCATGACAACTCGGCAATAATCATGCACAAACAAAACACGGAAACTTTACCTTCCTCCTGTTGCTTTCCAGTTGTGATTTACTCAAGAACCACTCGACGGAGAAGCAGAGGATGAGGCAGTCAGAAAGAAAACAGGCGCATCATCATCTTATCAGTAAAAGTCTCCACTGGAGACACTGTAACTTATCACTCGCATGTGCCCCTCCACCCCTTTCGCTCTGTCGTCTGTTGGAGCTTTACGCAAATGTTACTGCCCTGTCCTGCACGTCTCTGCAAAACACACGCGTCGCATCAGGTGACAGACTGTATCTTCGTATATAAACTGTTAATCGGCGGACAACGCATCTTTAGAGATCGCCGCCCCTTTTCTTCTGTATCAGTGTAGCCCCTAAGTTTTGGTGTAGGAGGGCAGTTTCCCATCAGGGCAACCAGTTCCACCTTGTTCATTTTCATGTAAAAGCAATACATTTACTTTTTTATTAATATTGTCAGGACAGTCATGTTAAAGTCCAGCAACAAGTTTTCTTAATAAGATGGGGCAGTAAAGGTATCCCTTTATCTTTGTTCACTTTTCAGGTTTGATAGGCTAATTAAAGTACGTATCGTGGACATATAGGAATCCCAATAGTTTATACGTATTTATTTATGCTTAATTTATTTATTTCTGACTGATTAAAATCGTGAAGCCGTTGCTTGCGCTACAACTAATCAACAAAACCCACGCAGCGTAAGCCCTTGTTGAAGTCTCTTTGATACCGGTTAAGCAAGTTAAAATATAATCCACGATATAATATGAGCTAAGATATGTTTTAAACAAACAAAAAGTAATTCTGCAAATGTCTGCTAGGTGTAGCCCCAGTCACTGCAGCACTAGACAACTATTCATAGCTTCAGGAGAAGCCTGCACTTCAGCATCATCTTCTCAAGATGGTTTGCAAGAGTTATGTTTCTTTCACAAGTGTATACGTTTACCAAAAACACAAATAAACATGTACTTGCGAGACTCCTACCTGAAAAGGAGAGCACTGAGAGATGCGCGGACAACAACTTTCCTTAATCATGTGATCAATGATCAGCGAATGACCTGGAGGGAGGAAGCCGCAGGTGTCCCTTGATGGAGCTCAACATTGCTAAGATTCCCCTGCTGGTGGCCTCTGGGAACTGCTACTACTTTAACGGCTTGTGTGAGGATGACTTTATGTAAATATAGCATAAGAAAACACGAATACTGTACCGCAACTGCTGCAACTGGCAGTAAACATTGGAGCCATATAATTTGATAAAACTGAATATGCTCAAATTTCCGAATGTGAAAATACTAAATAGGTAATTACAGGTTGCTCTACTTAATCTAGCCTGCTGCAAATGATCCCATCAGTGAGATATGTGAGTGTTGATGTAGCACAGCTGTATTGGTAGTACCAGTGCCACAATGTCAATAGCTTCATTGGGTGTTCTCTGCAAGAAATTTCCACACATGGTCCTGCAAATGTTTCACTATGAAGCCGTATTAGGAATGAAGGGGTTCTGTCCGATGAGAGGCTGTGAAGAAGAAATGGATACAGGGAGTGTTGAGCTTGTATTCATTATTAGCAGGATCATTTAGTAACATAAATTCAAAAGGGCAAAAAAGAGCAGATCAGAAAACAATGAGATTTCAATTTAAACAGAGGGAATAAGAAATAAAGGCCATGATGAGTAGCAACACACCACTTGCTTTGTCTTCTTTGTGACTCAGGGAATTACCTAAATATCCACCTCTAAAGAAAATAGTCAATTCCAATTCATCACCTCTGCATTGATACATTTAAAAAAGAATCCTTCAAGTTGCCTCCTCTTCTGAAAATCTGAACTCTCTTAATTCCATTATGTCGGAGGATGTTTCATTTCATTCAACTGGACTGTCTTTGTTCGCATTTCTGTTTGCAGAATAGTTCCGGCATTCTAGTCTTTAAAGTTATTTTTGTCTTGTATACGTCACCACAGGGACAGTTGATGAGGTGGTTGTACAGGAAATCACGTTTTTTTTTTGCTGTGCCTGGTTTGAGTATTCATGGGCACATACCATGGAAGACTTGGAGTGGCCTCTTTCCACTCTTGAATCTGCAAATACTTCATTCAATGCTGTGTTTGGTTGTTCATCATCAGATCCTCTGTCCTTGAATCTTGTCTTCATGTTATCCACCTGCTGTTCTAAAGACTTTGGTATGTTACAGATCCGCTGTAGTATGTGAAACTAAGAAATGGCTTCCTTATTGTACCTTCTCTAATAAATGCATGTTTCAAATAAGGCATTGAACCATCTGCATACCCTGGCCACTATTGGAGGATTTATGGTAATAGTTCTCTCATGGGACTGCGGATGCAGAAAGGATGAAAACAAGCAGCCTGACTAAAAATGCACAAGAAAGAAGGCTTATAAACACAGAAGACTGTTTGTATGCGAGACACTGAACTAATACTTGCCTTCTAAGATTGATTACATACAGCAGATGCGGGCCATCACACAGTACAAGCACATGGCTCAATAGAGAAAATGAATAAGTCTTATGAAGTGTAATGATCTGGAGGGCTTCAGACAATGTGGATGGACAGCTTTGTCTAAAACTATGACACTGTCTACAGATTAGACTGAATTTAGAATAAAGGGAACTTATCCATTGTCGAAAATATATTATATGATGTTTGTTGGAAACCACAAGGACGACATAAACACCATTGTAGATACTGGGGGTATAAAAACACACAGTGGCCCTATTGACTGTCACTACAACATGCTTTACTGAGACTGAAACATGCATGTGCAACAATTTGCCTTTCAGTAATGCAACACATTTGTACACGTTAATTCTTGTACTTTGGCACTGCTAGGACTGTTTCTGCTTTTATAATAACTATACCGGAAGTTACCAAACTGGCCCTTATAAAAAACCCTGCTACAGAGTGTGGGACAATTCTTTTTATACCCACAACATGTTTTTAATTTAAGCTTTTTTAAGCAGCCATGTAATATACAGTTCATCATTCTTTTATGATGAGCATGGAAAGTTGCCAAGAAACGTCTTTTACAACCCATCTTTTTCTTCCACATCCAGAAGCAAAAATAACAAAATACACTTTATGTCAATATCCCCCTCACTCCCTTGAGATACAGCTGATGTTTAAGTGTGTGTAGAGAAATGTATGTCAATGGCACTTTGACCAAACCATGGTTTTGTGTTTTTATTTTGCAATTTTTTGCTGTGATGTTTTCTTAAAGCTAACATAATGGGGTAAACACGCTTTTGTGTAGATGCACTCCAATGAGTGCAGTCTTGCAGGATTGACAAATAAAAACGCATAAAAAAAATATCTAGGGACAAATTTCCTTACAATCTACATACAATAAAAAAACATATGATAAAACAATGTAAATTTTTTGTTCATACATGTACATTTTGATTAGTCGTATGAAACATATTGATGCACATTAAGAGTGAGTTCACATTCAGTATTTCCTCCTTTTCTTCCTGGTCATTGCAATCAGCGTGTGTTGTGTTCTGGAGAAATGTGTGTGCTTTTGTGTGATTCTGTGATACGATGCATTTGCCTGAATCAACAGAATCTCTCACTAACAGGACTTGCGGTTATTATTATCATCAGTGCAGCTATTATCACGCCACAATCGTCATGAGACATCTGCAAGGCAATCTTGTTTGTGCTGTGACCAACTCAATCACAGAATGCTAGCTCCATTATCCAGCAGCACAGTGAGAGACAATATCATGAACAGACACAAGCTCTAATAGGACTTTTCACTACATTATGTATACATTGTGAAACACAGCTGGAGGATATGGCTCTGATTAGCGTGACATATTTTGTACAATATCACTTTAAAACACAACTCACTCATTATTATTAATACTATTAATACAACTTATTATGACCCACAAGTGGCATCCAGGGAAAGAAATTCAAAAGTCTGATGTACTGTATTGCCAAAATGAGTAATAGTGTGATGAGAGTCCATGCAGCTTACTGCTCACTCCAGTGTAATACGTTTCCTATTGGTTAGTATGATTTAAGATACAAAACATGATCTTCAATTTCTCACTGGGACACGAGAATTCCCCAGAAAGGGAGCACAGAGTTCCTTCAAGTTTAATTTGACATTAAAACAAGACAAAGGAAAGGTCTTTTGTCAAACCTTTAGGGCCACAGCGAATATGCCCATTGAAAAAGGTTCTAATCCACAAAAATGTACTTTTGAAGAGAAGAGATCAAGTTGCAGTTTCACCACAAATGAGAATTTGTAAACATTTTGAGATTAATAATACATTAGAGCTTCCTGCTTCTGTGCTCTTACAGCCGTCTAATTTAAGGTAATAACAACTTAAAGGAAGTCTGCACACTGTAGCTCCCTGAAGTGCAATTTATTGGCACATCCACAAGTTCTATGTCACAACGGTGTCCACACCTTTATTTATGTTTCCATTACTGTGCGTTACCCCTATGCATAGATTTTACTTCAAGTCTACACATTCATGCTACCAAGTACCATCCGTTTTGGCAGCTAAATCGGATGCAACATCAGATCGGATGTTGCATTTTCTTGTCTTCTGAGGTGTTCGTCCTTTAGATTATTGATCACTCTTGTTAACTTGAATCTAATACAGTTTCATTTAACTGGGAAAGCATAATGTGCAATAAAGTATGTACATATAGCTAAATTGACCTTGTCATTTTGTTGGGAAGGTTACAGAAGTAAATAAAGTTGCTTGACTGAATATGAAGCGTTGTCAACCCTTTTTAATAAGTGTGGGTAATTATTTTTTAGAGAAAAATAAAGAGAATAAAGCAATGACTTTAAGAACAAGAAATTCTTCATAAAACCATTTTAAAGCAAAGAATGATTGAAAAATTATTGAAATGATAAACTAATTAATTGCGCCGTTAATGATGATTAACACGATCAATAGGTTCATGACATTTGAAAAGCTCTATGACAATATGAGCAGATGCTGCATCTGTCCTTTTTGGCCCGTGTGTCTTTTCAGCATACAGCCGAGGCAGCTGCTGTACAGTTCTTTGCCCTGAGGAGCATTTTGTAAACTATTTTCTTTTCAGTCCAACCGAAAAAGTGAAGGCCAGGATGTGGCCACCTTTCAGATATTATATCTATTTCCTGGTTGAATTTCCTGCCATAACACGCCGATGTCAATTTAGGTTAAGGTCACACTGTATGATCACCTCATGTTCTATATTTTGTGTTTTTGGTACCTTTTGTAGAGGACAGTTGTTGATAGAAAGAGCTGACACCAGACTGCAGAATGTGACCTGTATTGCAATATTTTTCCTCTTCCTGGTCCAGACACAATGCAACAAATCTAGGTATTTCTTTTACACCTTCTGTTTATTGCCCTGTGGCTAAGCATTGCTTTATAGCCTTTAACATTGTCACAGACCTGAGGAACAGGCTCTGTTGGTAAGTCCACAAACAAAAACATTTTAAAGAAACTATCCTTCCAAACAAAATGTTATCCCCACCAAATTCAAAATGCAGGATTGGAACCTATTATTAGCCCCAAACTGATGGGGGTGACAGTTGTTTGGTTACTAGCTCTAGACAACAACTAAACTAAAGGTGTTAATGTTTCTGAGGTTTACATGAGTAATATTATACTGCAACACAGCAGAAAAACAGGTGTAGATATGAAATTATTATCAGTTGTGAGAAACACACAGATGCTATTTTTTTTTTTTTGAGAAACAATTCTCTTTAACATTATGTGAATGTACAAAGTCAACAAACTTATTGAGCTATTAATAATAACTCAGTGATTCTCTTGATAAATTACTAAGCTCACTTGCCACTAGAGGGCAGAGAGAGATTTCCTTCTCTGCCAAAATCCGGATGGGCCTCATCTGGAGTACAGATTTTTAAGGCCACCAGACTTCTAATGGCACTTTTTTAAAATGACTGTCTGTCTTATCTGCTCTTTGGTGGCAGCTGCATACCTGGAGAAGTCACCGACTGTTTCCCCTTTTAAGGAAAAACATTTCCTAAGAAGTGAATGTAGGGGGAGACTGTTTGAGAAGCAAATAAACTTTCTACAAAGGTTTATGTTCAGTGAGGGTTTTAAAATCTAGGCCACATGTTTGTTAATGATGTTTGCTATTGCCAAAGCGTCTTCTGACCCAGTTCTCGGTATGTTGATTACTGCTTTCACCTCACTTTTCTTGTGCCAGCACTTGGGGTTTATGTCTTTGGTCTGCATATAATAAATAATGAAAACAGAAGAGCACTTAGAAAAAAAGTGTGTGAATTCTCAGCGGTAAACTTTAGATCAGATATCATGGTGAAATCAATAAATTTACAAAATGTTGTTTTGTATGTTATGCATGGCTGGTTTCACTTCACAGGAGGTCGTCAGTCTTAAGAGTGTAGAACTTATTTGGCATTGCAGTCCAGCTCTGTGTCAATTAGATGCAGAATGTATCACCCATGTTTTGACCCCGCTTCTAAAAATGAACGCTGATGCAATAGTCAACCTGGCAACAGAAATTCAAAGTCATTAGATAAGATCTTGAACTAATTAGGCCTGCCAGTCTTTCATTAGTGAGACGCTACAACACAGCTACAGTAAATGTTTTCTACAAGTATGGCAGTATTGTTCAATGATAAGTTACTATTCTCTCTTAGTTCCAGATCTGCAAGCAGAACATTCATACATTTGCACTACATGTATTTAATTCTGTCCCATACCCAGCGCCGAAGCACATAACTGTTAATATGACGCACCATAATTCGAAGTAGACTTACAGTTTCTTTCAGTTATCTCTGTTTTTCAGTTAAGATGTTTCATGTTAATTTTAAACCCATATATATATATGTACTTTACATTAGCTTCATATTAATCAATCAATGTTATTAGACATGAAATCACACTTAATTCATCAAAGTAAAGTCAGACATTTAAGTTTTAAATGATGTATTATTCTTTATTCTTAGATTGTTACCTTCATTATAGAATAGATGCTTTGCAAAACACTATGTACAATGTGATGTTGCCATCTTCTGGCAGTGGCAGTGAAGTATATGGTAAATCATATTCACAGTTGTTATTATACACAAAATGTACATGTTTGAATATTGTAGCTTGCTTTCTGAAAATGAAAATCAAATGTTGACTTTTCTCACTATCCAAATAAAGGTGGTATATTGTTTGTCTCCAAATACTCTGCAGCAACTTGTTATTTGCTTCCTGTGGAGGGGTGACGATGCTTGGAGGTTATAGGTTCTGTTTATGTCTGTCTGCAGGGGTAATAACCAAACTCAATAAGATCAGCAACACCCCATCACCTGACAAAACGGAGCAAGAGTTTGTCAGTTTGTGTGCTGGTGCTTATTAGAGCTGTCAGCAGGGGAGATGTGTGTATGTTTGTGTGCAGTGCTGTGGGGTAAGGGGTTAAAAATCACCCTTAAGTCTCATAGCTAAAACTCACATCTCTCAGGGAGCATAAAAAGCACCTTGTTACAACAGTTAACTCTAACAGATGACAGCTGACTTTGGTGACTTGGGGCTAATGGTAGAGATTAAGTCAATTACAGCTTGGCAGGGGGACTTTGAGACATTCCCCAGACTATTGGAACAATAGGCACCCACATACTGTAGACACTGTCACTCCGAGACAGTACATTTCACGATGTCAGGGTAAATCCAACACAATGTCCTTTGTTCTCTTTCTAAAAAATAAATCTTGATAATAACATATCAATGATAACACTGAAATGCATTCCAAGAGAAAGCATTACTGTCCCCACATGTGCAGTGTGTGCAACTTTTTCACGAGCATCTAGTGAATGCACTCTGTTTCATCAAGATGATATTGTTGCTGACTTAGTCCCCAACTTTTGATCAAACAGTAGAAAGAGAACGCAGTCAGCTCAGCAGAAACTGGGAACTCAAAAGGGTTGAGGAGCATAAAATGTAGCAAAGAGGAATGGCAAGACTATGCAGCTGCAAGTCCACTACACATGAGAAGATTAAATTCTTCAATTTAATTAAATTAAATTAAATTGAATGGAAATATTTGGGGAGTATCATCATTTCAATTTTCTAGAATTAAATTGTTTTCATTGCACTATTTATGTTTTTTTTTTAATCAAAGTAATTTCCTCTCAGTGCAGAAGGTCATACGCTGCACAATTTGCACTTTTGTTTTATAATAATCAAATCCGAAATCTCATAATAACATTTTTCTGCTGATGATGTGACAACATGCAGATGGCACAAAGTGACTCCAATTGGGCGAATTCTCATTTTTCTTTCGTTGTGCGCAGTATAAATGAGTTCAGCCCGCAGGGTGGGCAAGCATGTTAAGTGCCTCTCAGCTTTAAAACTCATCAGGAGAAGGAATGCCTGCGGGGTATCTGGCAGCAATCCGATTACATGATGTAACCTTTGGCCTGTGGGCGACTACACCTCCACAGGAAGCCCAAGATTTTGAGTTGTTAATAACATAAAAGTCTGAAGTCAAAGACGCGGTTTTCAGTTACGGATGAATGGTTAAATGTCTGCTGGTTGGCCTTTGCTTTTGTCCTTAACTGCCACCATATTAGTCAGGTTAGTTAGAATATAATGAAGGCAGTTTTGACAGTGCCCCTGGTGCCCCTACAATTGTTTTTGCACTGTTAGAGGCTTTTTGGCACAGCACTACACATCGTACTTCATTAAAATCTCTCTGTAACTGGCACCTTACAAGAGTGCAACAACATCAAGCAATTATTGTCACACGTAGACAGAAACCTTGATTTGGTACCACCAGTGGTTGTGTGTTACGCCACTTCGTATTTGTGGCAGACACTGGATGCATGTAAAACAATACATTTACTAGAATGTATTTAAATGGTTTCATAGCATTTCTTGACAACATACATACATCTTCAGAGTCGTCAAAAATAACATAACATTCTATGAACTTGGCGTTTTACAATATTCTAAAATAATAAAGCAATGATGTATGTCACCCTTCGCACTATGGCCAGATAAAAGTCTACAGTGTGTAAATTGTTATTTTTACTAAAAATGATCAAATGTGCCCACATGTAAGCAACATAATAGAAGCAAAATTAAATGGAAAAAATATTAAATTTGAATATATTGGATTGCAGAAGGACAGAAAGGTTCTAAATGGTACTTACGTATATGGTTTGGCCAGATTTTACAGCCAGATTGGTGTCTTTTAACTCAGAAGTCTGTGTGCAACATTATACAGAAACAACAATAGAGAATCTCAGTACTGTATTTTTCCTAAAACAGAAAAAAATCCCTATACAATAACAAGCAACGCAAAAATCGACATGTATTAATATATTACCTTACAATGACATATACGTAAATATTGACTAACACAGAAAGTATTAAAGTATTTTCAGCTTTATGTTTTACAGAATTTACATGAAAAAGTCATCTATGAAACTTTGCATTTCTGAATTGTAAATTCCGTGACATTCACTACTAAATAAGCTTCATAGTCTGTAAAAAAAAAAAATGTTTTTGAGGTTTGAAATTGGAAGACTTAAATGCCACAGCATTAGTCACATAAGCACCAGTCTCCATTTCATTCTGTGGTTTTACTCCTGCATTATGATGATAAACCGCAAGTCTGAGGCTGTGCCCTGCTTCAAGTGGAGGTCAACAATGTGGTCAGAGAGTTTTAACCTCCTGAAACTTCTTATCTACACACACACACACACACACACACACACACACACACACACACACACTCATATTTTACACACAGATATTTGTGTCCCCATTATTAGAACTCAATTTATTTATTTTTCTTTTGTTTTGTCCTTGCAATTTTTTTTTGTCTCATTTGTTTTCCACAAAGCACCGCAATGAACCTATTTATTAAAAGCAGGCTGTAAATAAACCTAAATAAGACTTGATTTGTTTTGTAAGCAGTATGATTGCTCTGGCCATACATTATCTTAATACATGTGTCGACACACACCTGGGGATTTTGGGAGCACAAATGCAGAATATGATTAAACCTGACTGGTTCTGCTGCCTTTTTAGATCTGTAGTATCCCAAGAGTAATATAAGCTGTGGAAGATGGATTTGGCTGCCGGTTGGCTCTGCTTTGTGTTTCTATGGGTTACACAATTTACCTTTATAGTGGAGGACTTCAGAATAGCTGCTGCCACCAATCCGGCTTCAAACATCAAAAGAATTGTTCCTGACAGAGACGTAATGAACTAAAATAGCCTTCATGAGATCAGTGGGGCTGGAGTTGTATTGTCTCTAGGGAATAGCTACCAACAGAAATAGTCCTGATAAGTCCACGGAATTGTTCAAATGGAGTCACTTTAGCAACACCGCCACAAGCACTTGGGTGACACCAAAGGAGACAATTATCGAAAGTATTTCTTGCCAGGAAGGGAATATATGTGGAATTGATTAGAGATACCGTCTAAATTCACGTTATCCAGGATTTATGTCTGATTTTGACACTTGTATTTATTTGATTATTCATTGCTTTATTAAACACAGAGACAGTCCATGTTAGGGGTGTAGGGCTCAAGCATGCAGAGCAATACAACATGTTGTTAATGTTGATAAAGACATTATACACAAACAAAACAATGATAGCAGTTCACTTGACTGCCGATTTCAGCACTGAAGACACAGATGGTCCATCCAGCAGCGCCTCATTATCCATGTATCAAGGTTGACTTGATGTCACCTCTCAGAGCTTAAGGCAGCTTACATGATGCCTATCTCTGTTAACCCGGGTACAATGACAGTGGCGTCACGGACAGCAGGGAACACAAGCCTTTCCGTTTTGGGCCTGTCAGCGTGTGTAGTGATGACAAGGCTGAGAGGACATTGAAAGTAAGTATTTCTGTAAACAACAGGCAAAAGAGGATATTTTTAGATTGTGGGTACATCTAACATCAATATGTTTTATTGGTTTCTTCTAGGCTGTCAGTATCTTTGGACTGCTGTTACATTCATATTTAGCTGTCAGCTGAGTTATTGCAAAGCAAAACAACTTTAGGTTCTACTAGATGAGCTTTGAAAAAAAAAAAACCCCCAGCTTTAAATGTTTTTAAATGTTCCACAGTGAGAACATCTTAATGAGCAACCTAAAATCATTTTTTAAAATTCTGATCAACATTTACATACGTGGTATTCAAAAGTGAGCTGAGCTGCAATATTACAGCCTAAAACCCACCTGCACCATGTGTATCTTTGCCCAACAATAAATCACCTGCACATCAGTGTGACTGGCATCCTCACTTCCTTTATAGACCAACAGTTCTATCTTCTAAGAAGGATTGGTCATTTTCAATAAATCTGATATAAATGTGATGTGACAGAATATCATCAAACTTCCCCTCGCCTCAAAAATAAGCCAGAAGGTTTGGGTATGATCCAATTCCCTCTCTGCCATCGCCGCTCTCAGAAAGTTCTATTCATCTTCTTTTTCATTTTCTCTTGTAACTAGGAGCTGTCAAGGCCTGGGGGCTTTGCCTTGCAGTTTGCTTGGCTATATTTATAATTGGACCCTGTCAACAGTGTCCAGTGCAACTCAACTGCACGGTTTGTTATGGCAGCTACTGTGTACTGATTTCAACACATGCCAGCTGCGAGACGGTTTGTATGTCATTAAAGTGCAACAATAGGTAGGTGCAGACACAATGGTTGCACCCACTACTTTGTGAATGGAATGAAAAGCATCTGAAAGGGATCAGAGGGGACTGAGCACAGTTAAGGTAAAATGTTTCCAGGTAATAAAAAGCTCTAGGGAGGCTACAGATGGACAGGGGGGGCATGGGTATGTGTGTACATCTAAAGGCTGAGGGCTATATCAAACATGCAGAACAGCTGTTCTGTAGCTATGCACAATAAAAAACAACAGTTGAGTTAGATAAATCAGATTTTATTTTTCAACTTAGTGGCATTTTAAGTTAACTTAAGTTAACAGTAAACACGATAGGAGCCTATAGTAATGAGTGTAATGGCTCCCTCTGCCTTCAACATGTTTAGACTCCCCCACATATGGTAACCTATTCTAAAATATCTGTGATTCTTATCTTGCAGTGCAGTGGGGCTCACCGTGCCAGAATCACACCAAGTTTTAATCAAATGTAGTGGTTAACCTGCTCTGCTGTGCTGCACAGTGTCTGCGTGGGTGTCCTCTTGACTGGGCCGGATCATGACTGGGCTTGTCAAGAGTCAGAGGAGAATGCACTGCTGGTGGAAGCGTCTGACACCTTGTGGACCTGTGTGATGAGAGAGAGAGCAGCATAACAGGAAACAGGACATTGTCACTGCATGACTCTAGCAAATAGAACTTTTGACTCGTGCTCTAAGAGTGGACTTTGGCCTATTTTGCAGGGTGACTTATGTGAAGAGGAGTAGCTGTGCTGTGGCCACACATGGATTGGCTGCATTGCAAGGCAGTGCAAAGTCAAATGCCTGCTCTGATGTGTACACAACATACCACCTCACACATTGAAAAGCTGCTAAAGGAGAGTTATCTCATCGTGCGTCCCTTGTCAAACAATACAGCAATCTATTGCACACTGTGTGGCACTGTACATGCAACGCAGAACCTGTTTGACCTAAGCATTTAATGACGGACCTGGTTTCATCAGTAAGAAGGTGGTAAATGTGCATAACATTGAGGGTAGTGTGGGATTTCTGCTGAGGGGTGTCGAGCATCTTCCCTCCTTAATCGAGCAAACCACTAGAGGGAGACAAAGCCTTTCTCCAGTTAGATTATCAGTGAAGACTCTTCTATACTATATATAGCTGTATATTGTGATTGATAAACCCTATCGTTAGGAGTATTTCCGGGTGAATAGGTTTAATTAGAGAACAAATGTAGATTATTTAAACAACACCCAACTGTGTAAAATTAAGTATTTTTTTTTTTAACATAATAGCATTCCTGGCCATACTGCAGGCTCTAAATCTCGCCTTGTGCCCAAAACATCGCCTTATTCTTTCATTTTTCTTACCTAATCCAACCTGATGAGGTCCAGCCCACGCGGCATCGTTTTGTCTGCCCCGAATGACACGAGCCACGTCCATTTAAAACCTGACAAACGCATTCCAGCGGAGATATTGACCAATGGGCTGAGAGGAAGGCGTAACTCTCCCTACTCCAGCAAAGCAGGAGTATGAAGTTTATGTTATCAGTGTACAGCCGCTGTGAGAGAATGGTGCACCTTAGTGCGCATAGGTGCGTGTTATTATCTAACTCTGGTTTTATATTCTTGCAACTTTAACCGCCGTACTTAGTTTATCAGGGTGTATGCGCAAAAGTTCAACGTGTCTCCTTTGCGGTTCCACACTACAAATGGCTTGGATTATCCCCCCGCATCTGCACAGGACTGGCGCTGCTTTTGTTCTGCTCGCAGTGATTCTGACAGGTGATGCAGTTGCGCAGGTTTTTGACAGCTATGGATTATCATACGCCTTGAGGTCCGAGCCGTCAGAGGACACGATATTGGTTGCCAATAACGGGATCCGCGTGCCTTTCGGGAGATCAGTCTTCATTGATCCCATCAACGACTTGGTTATCCAAGTTCAGCCCGGTGATAGATGCAGCATAACGGTCCTGGACAATGATCCCCTGTCTCAAAAGCCTGGACACCTGTCTCCGAAAAAGTTTCCGTGTGAATTTGGCCCCAACGACGTTAAGTATTCGCACTTTGGCTCCAGGAGCCCTCCGAGGGATAGAGTGAGATTACAACTCAGGTATGACACCCAAACAGGTACCATTATAATACCGTTTATGATGGAGGTGGAAGTCGTTTTCACACAGCTGGAAGTTCTAACCAAAAATATGCCACTCACTGTTGAGAAACTGCTCGGCACCAGTAACCCCATCGATAGAAGAATTTTAGAATTCACCTATGATAAAAGTGCACAACAATGCAAAATAGTCTCTCTCTCAAGTGGCAGCGTGCTGCCCAGGTATGGAAAACTTGTGGATGAGGATAGCCTTGGAACAATGGTGGACTGTGATGAATTTATTAAAATGAATATCCGTTATCAGCACACTTTTGCTTTGAAGTCACCAAACAGAGATTACATTCCAATGCTTGTGGAGTTACATGATAAGGAGGGCAATTTGCTCAATCAGGAATTTTTCCAAATTTTGGTGAGGATTAAAGACGGAGAGGAGAACACAGCTCCGAAACCCAGCTTTGTTGCGATGATGATGATGGAAGTAGATCAGTTTGTAATGACAGCGATAACCATGGATATGCTGGCTGCAGAGGATGTTGAGTCTAATCCTGATGAATTAATTTTCAACATCACATCCACCCTGTCCTTTGAGGAGGGCTACATAGTGAGCACAGATGATAGGAATTTACCAATAACCTCGTTTTACCAAGGAGACCTCAAAGACTTGAAAATTGCCTACAAACCCCCTGCTGTGGATTCAGACACTGAGCGGATTTTCCAGATTGAGTTTGAGGTTGTGGACACAGAGGGGGCCGTGTCAGACCCTTTTGCTTTCATGATTGTTGTTAAGCCTATGAACACATTGGCCCCTGTAGTGACTAGGAATACTGGCCAGTTACTGTATGAGGGTCAGTCCAGGCCTCTGTCCAGTTCACAGAGTCTGGAAATCAGCGATGAGGACAGTTTACACAATGTCAAAATCACTGTTATTGATGGCCTGAGGCACGGAGAATTAACTGTTCTGGGCTCAAGGAGGAAATTTTTCACCCCAGCTGACCTTGATGCAGGAGCGGTCATTTATCAACATGATGGCAGTGACACATACAGTGATAATATTATTTTCAGAATGACAGATGGCACAAATGAGGTGGAGTTTCTGTTTCCCATCACTGTCGTGCCAACTGATGACGAGCCTCCCATAATCAATGCCAACACTGGTTTGATTTTATTCAAAAACCAAATGATTCCAATCTCATCACTCATGCTCAGTGCAGCAGACATCGACTCAGAGGATTCTTCAATAAAATTCACAATAAAGCCTCCCTTTTCCACGACTGGGCAGGTGTTGCTGCGTCAGTCTGAGGCCCCAGAGGACCCGTCAACCTGGAAGTTTAATACGGAGGATGAACTGTATGAGAAAGTAGTGACTGAATGGCTGCAGCAGGATATAACTGATGGTAAACTGTTTTACAAGCACATTGGACCTCACAGCGTCAGCACAGTCATGGATCAGTTTTTGTTTGGAGTTCAAGATGACAACGACCCACCAAACCAATCAAGTGAGAGCTCATTCATTATCAAAATTCTCCCTGTCGACGACGTCCCACCTGAACTTTACCCCGGCACGACTCTGCAAATGACTGTGCACGAGTATCAGCTTACTTATTTCCGAAAGAAATTCCTCCGTTACACTGACCTGGACTCAGAGGATCGGGATCTGAAATACACAATCATCCAGCCACCGACCGATACAGATGAGAATAGCCCTCTTGTATTGGGAGCTCTGGTCTTAACTGAAAATCCAAACACTGAAGTCACAGTTTTCACTCAGGCACAAATTAACCACCATAAAATATCCTACAAACCGCCTGATCTTGAGCTTGGAATTACCAGTCATGTTTTGCAGTTCCGGTACACTGTGGAGGATGTTTCTGGAAATATTGTTGAAGGAGATTTCACTATATTTTTAAAGCCTGTGGACAACACGCCACCTCAAATAACCAACTCTGGATTCACTGTGTTTGAACGCGGCACACATATCATTACGAGCGTTGAGCTGGACACCTCAGACACAGACACAGACAGCAAACGGATATCCTTCACTATTACTCAGCCTCCACTGCATGGCCAGATCCAGTTCACATTCACTGACATCACAAGAGGAGACACTTTCAGCCTAGAGGATATTGGAAATGGTAGAATTTCATACATCCATAATGGCGATGAATCAACAGTTGATTTGATACAAATAGATGTCAGCGATGGCATCCACATTGTCCCAATCACTATAAAGATTAATGTGAAGCCGATTGATGATGAGACTCCAACTATCAGCCTTCCAGCTGGCACAATCGGCTCCTACATAGATGTACTGGAAAATGGAGCAACAGAAATCACAAGTAATGTCATTCAGGGAAGAGATGAGGACACAGATGACCTCCGTTTGACCTTCATCGTTGAGGACCCACCATCATTCGGTGAAATTCTGGTGAAAGGCGTCCCATCTGGCACATTCACCCAAGCTGATGTCATAAACGGCGTTGTGGTCTATGCTCATACCAGTGGTGAGGTAGGCTTGACCACAAAGGAGGACTTTTTCAATCTCACTTTGACTGACATGTCTGATGAGTGGACTGTAGGCGGAAACAAAATCACAGGTGTAAGAGTGCATGTAACTATTCTTCCCATGGACAGCCAGGCTCCAGAGGTCTTTGTGGGGCCACAGTTCTCTGTTGTGGAGGGAGCGAAGAATGTCATTCAAATTCTTCATATAAGCGCCGATGATGCAGACACCTCCAGCGATCACCTCCTTTGTACAATCATTGTACAGCCGAGTTCAGGGTATGTGGAAAATATATCCCCTGCCCCAGGCTCAGAGAAATCCAGGTCCGGGACAGCTATTAGTGCTTTCACCATCAAAGACATCAGACAGAATCACATTTACTATGTTCAAAGCATTCACAAAGGAGTCGAGCCAGTGGAGGACAGGTTTACTTTCAGATGCTCTGATGGCATCAATTTCTCTGAAAGGCACTTTTTCCCTATATCCATAATCCCCTCTAATGATGAAAAGCCTGAGATTTACATGAGAGAGTTTGTAGTTATGGAGGGCATGAACATAGTCATCGACACTCCCATTCTGAATGGTGCCGATGCAGATCTCCCCTCTGATCAGCTCACATTCATTATTTCCAAACCCCCTAAGCACGGATTTATTCTCAATCAGCTCACTACTGGCACTATCCCTGTCTCTAACTTCACCTTGGATCAGATCAGGGAGGCCTCCAGCATTGTGTATGAGCATGATGACTCAGAGACCACAGAGGACAGCTTTGATATTGTTCTCACAGACGGAAAGTTCAGTGTAGAGAAAACAGTAATAGTCATGATTCTCCCTGTGGACGACGAGACTCCGAGGATGGCAATCAATGACGGCCTTGAAATTGAGATAGGTGACGTGAAAGTCATAAACAGCAATGTTTTAAAAGCAACTGATCTGGACTCTGAGGATGACATGCTAACTTATATTATTCGCTATGGGCCCAGTCAGGGATATTTACAAATGACCACAACTTCTGGGACTTTGCAAAATATCACAGTTGGAATGAACTTTACACAGAACGAAGTGGATCAGGGTTTAATTGTGTACATCCATAATGGGCAAGAGGGGATTCGGGACCTCATCAAATTTGATGTGACGGATGGCATCAATCCCCTGATAGACAGATACTTCTATGTCACAGTGGGTGGCATTGACATGGTTTTCCCAGACGTGATCAATAAAGGTGTATCACTTAAAGAGGGTGGCAGGGTTACTCTGACAACAGACTTGCTCAGCACCAGTGACCTCAACAGCCCAGATGAACACTTGGTTTTCACAATCACCAGAGCTCCCATGAGAGGACACCTGGAGTGCACAGACACACCTGGGATGCCCATCTCATCCTTCACACAGCTCCAGCTGGCTGGCAACAAAGTCTACTACATTCACACTTCTGATGATGAAGTGAAAATGGATAGCTTTGAATTTGAAGTGACTGATGGCTACAACCCTGTGTTCCGCACTTTCCGCATCTCCATCACTGACGTGGACAATAAAAAGCCTGTAGTGACAATACACGGCCTTGTGTTAACCGAGGGAGAGAACAAACTCATCACGCCTTTTGAGCTAACAGTGGAGGACAGAGACACTGTTGATCGCCGCTTGAAGTTCACAGTCACTCAAATCCCGGTTCATGGTCGCCTGCTCTTCAACAACACCCGGCCTGTCACCTCCTTTACAAAGCAGGACCTGAATGAGAACATGATCAGCTACAAGCATGATGGCACAGAGAGTGCAGAGGACAGCTTCTCCTTCACCGTCACTGATGGCACTCACACAGACTTCTACATTTTTCCCAACACAGTATTTGAAACTCGAAAGCCCCAAATGATGAAGATTACTGTTCTACCAGTGGATAACGGGGTGCCGCAGATTGTGGTGAACAAAGGTGCCCCAACATTGCGGGTTCTGGAGAATGGTCACCTGGGGTTTGTGATCACCAGTAAGACTCTCAAAGCAGAGGACAGAGACAGTATTCAGAATTTTGTGACCTTTAGGATTACTGTTGTCCCAGAACACGGCTACCTGATCAACCTCGGCAAGGGAAATGCCACCATCACCACCTTCACACAAGGTAAGAGAGCTGCATTTCAAACAGCTTTGCATTCCCGTGACATTCACATGTTGTAATGAAGTGCAGAGACTCACACCAAAGACAGTTCTAATAATAATTCTCTTGAGCCCGCTCTCAAACTCATTTTACATTTACTCACTTTGCAAAATGTGCTCCCCTCGGATTACTGAAAAATGCTGAGTTTAAACATAAGGTTTTTGTTTTCACTCAAGAGACTGCCTATTTACAGAGATGAAGTATGCCAGCGCCTCAGGCTGACCAGATCTCATTGGGGGATTTCATTTTTCAAACAGTGCCTAATGTATTTCACTTTGGGAGAGAACTGATGGTGATTTGTACATTATCAGAGTCATATTTCTAACAGAAGGAAAAGGGATTACAGACATGATGATAGATCGGTGGCAAGGGCATAGTAGTCTGGCTCACAGCAGACCACTGGCTGCAAACATGAGTGCAGAAGTTATATTACAAGCAGACCAGAGGGGTGTCTTAGTAAATCTTGGTAAATGCTAAATATCAAGGTAGCAGCATCTGTGTACAGTCAATATCCATGTATTCCCTGTTTTTATATACTGAGTCACTGCGAGACGCTTTCCCCAAGAGGCATGTTCAATATTTCTAGAATTCTCACAAGAATAAACAGACAGTAAATATAGACACTCAAATAAACACAATTGTAAAGAACCCTGTCTAGCACCACACTATCAGGATGGCAAACAGACCGCTGTGATGGAGCCCCAACAATCAAGCTATTCTTTATGTTGTGTGTCACTCAGCAGTCTATTAGATATACAGCGCTTGTTACCAGGCAGTTGCTCCTTTCAGATCCCCCAGACACCGTATGCAGTGGGCACATTTCATCTCGCAGCCTCAGCCTGCGTCTTATAGCAGGACTCTTATGGCAGTTATTGACAAATAGTATTTCGGGAACAAACTGGACATTTTTTCCCACTCGACAATTCAGCCAAATGTCAGATGTACTTTTTATGAGTCGAATGTCATGGACATTTATGCACATTTTTCTCTTTTTCAGCTGAAATCGATGACATGAACATATGCTATGTTCTGAGGGATGGTGACAATGCTACAAATGACATCTTCTATTTCTCCATTGAGGACAGTGGTAAGTGACTTTGCTTAAACATGCCCTCTTGAAAACATATTCTGTGGAAGCACACCATTAAAATGCTGACTTTTGAGGCCTAAAAACTTTATTTTGATACACAGTCCCAAGTTTAACTTTGAGTAACGGATTTCTTTAAAAATGGGAAGGAAAAAGTGTGCGTGTGCTTCATAATATGCTTTATTAAGCAGAATTTTCTAAGCAGAGCTGTGTGCACAGATGGGAGAAATTTCCAGAACAATAGTTTCTTATTTCAGCATGAGCAAATGATAGAATAGGCTTGCAGTGAACAAGAAGGAAAGACAAATACACTATTTGTAGATAACTTTTTTTCATGTCATGCCCTGTTGATTTCCACTCAACCAACAGTTCTGTCAAAAAGTCTGAATGTTTCGAGCTTCCACGCTTATTAAGTTAACCTTTTATCTGAACATTCATGTTAGTCTCACTGTGCAGCATCAGTCTTATAGCACCCCACCCACGATACACCATTATTTTTTTTCCATGGAAGTGCCTCCTTATTTAGAAAGTAATGATTGATTTAGCAAGTAAGTAATTAGTAGAACAATTAGCGAAGACCTTCCTTTCACTGTAGATATGTAATCAGGCACAGTAAACGGTTTGAGGCAATCATGCCGGTGTTGCCGATTAGCAGAAGCAGCGTGCCTGACAGTGTGTCCTTTTTGCTACCCTTCAGCTGTGATGAGTGAGCACAAAGGACCTCCCTAATAGGGGCCCTCTTTTCCCACAAGCACCTCAGTGGGCCACCGTACACACTTTCTCATCTCTCGACTGTGGCTTCAGTTGAATAATAGACAGGTTAACATCAATGCCAACAGGTGGATGGGGTGCTAATGAGTGATGACTAAAATGCAGGGGGCAACTCCTTATCAGTGGGTGATACCGAATGAAAGTGCTTTACCTGAGCTGCTGGCAAATGCCAAGCCCATGCAGAGCTCCTCTGTTGTTGGTCCCTTTATTATTGTCCCAGTTGGGTTATTTGTTATGGATCGCTCCAGACTTGTCTCGCTCTGTCACGTTCTTTCTCTTTCCTGCTTGCTTAATGTTTGACGACATACTTGAATCTCCACTTGTCCTTTATCTTCCAGAAATGGCAATTAGATTCCGCTTTTCCAGCACCCCCTACATTATTTTACATTATCCTTAGACTTGATAAGAGGATGAATCAAAACATCATCTGTCTTGTTTTGTCCTTAATCATAGTCTGTGCTCAAACAAAACAAAACATGAAATTGCATTGGTCAGACAAATCCTATTTCTCTAAAATGTCACTCTATGAAATGGGAATTGTGGCATTAGTTGCACTTAAATTGCTTGACAAATTGATAAAACGTCTTGTTGGACGACCCACCCATAAGGATTCAACACATACTGCACTGCAGCTTGTGAGACAGTCAGTGAACATTTTTTTAATAAGATTTAAGCTGTGCTGGTGGCTGCCCTAAATCCCCAGACAGAGCCTCCAGCTCTTTGAACAGTCGTGTTGGGGAGAAGCTGAATGGTGTTCACTGGAACACAGCTGCACTATGTTATGTTCAGCAGTGGAAAACATTCTCCTCCTCACTTCAAGTTCATTGGGAAATATACCAACTGCACTTGGCAATTTTCTAAGGATGTAACGTTATTTTTCATGTCGCAGCTGCTCAGTGGGATTCTGGGAGTTTTTGTTAACAGCTGTGATGAACCGTGAACGTGTGTACAGTTCTGAGTATATGTATGAATGCAAATTAATATTTGCGACTGAATTTTTCTGCATATGTATGTATTTTAGGGTGATGGTCATGTTTACAGTACGTATATACAATATCAATAGACAGGATTGAAACAAGGACAGTAACTATTGATTATTCAGTTTTTCCTTTTTTTTTAAAACAATTGATTAATTATTCATCTTTAAAATGGTCAAACACAAGGAAAATATCCAACTAAACACATTGACATTCAGTTAATTTCCAAATATGTTAGAGAGAGAAAAACAGCAAACTTCACAAAGCTGGTAACATCAAACTTAAACTGTTTTTAAACTGTAACAATTTCTTTTTATTATTTTAACAATTTATCAGTTGTCCATTTTACTGTAGATTAATTTTCTGTTGGTTCACTAATCGATAAATCAACTAACTAGCCACTGACATTACCTGTCACTTTGCATCTGCTAGAGATAAGCTTACTGTACTGGGATCAGTGCCCTACCCAACTGATTGCTATTGAATCTGTGCTGGCTCCGTTGTCAATCCAAAAATAAAGTGACTTAGAACCTGCACTCATTACAGGGCAGGGCACTAATTCCCTCTTGGCGTGTTTTTTTTTTTCCGCAACAGGAGAACGAATGGAAAGTGCCAAGCCATTTATTTCACTTAATCCAAAAACTTATTGCAGTTTGACCATAAGGTTGTTTTAGCCATTGAAGCTGAGATCATAGTGTCTCTGATCGATGGATTGTCTTGGTGCGGACCACAGGCTCTCTTAAATTGAGTTGCCAGGAGCTGAGTTCTTCTTGGCAGCGATGCTTCTGCTGCTTGATGTGTCATTTTAAAGTTGTTCAGAGACCACATTTTAATCTATGTTGGACCTGAACTACTTTTGTACATTGTTTGGCAAAGCTCCATGTGAATATTGAGTGCAGTAATGATTTACAATAATGTTTGCTTTTTGTGGCCAAATATAATGATTTTATAAGAAGTACTAAAAAGGATGATAAGCTGTTAGTAAATTGATTTGTTTATCTTGATAAATGATGCTTATGTAATTTAGACTTGAAGATAATTTGCTGTTTCACTCAATGACCTTGTGTACATAAAGACACCAGATTGGATTTTTGCCACAAATAACAACATGACAATTAGGCCAGAGCATAAAATGCTTATCATTTCGATTAGTATGGGTCTCTCAATAAAAGAAGGATTCTCACTGTGTGATTAAATCACTGCTACTTTTAGCCCCTGTTGGTATAGAACAAACTTAATAATAATGCTGTATATTACTAATAATACACAACACAAGTATGCTGCACATTCTTCATAATAGTCTATAACTTTATAATCGTGGGTAATTTGTGGATTTGATGTGTTATTTCTTTCCTCCCCCGTCTCCAGTTTCTTTTTCATTTCAGAAATCTCTCACCGTGTGATTATTTGAGGTACTTTTGCCAAAAGCAGATAACACAGCATTTTTTCTCGGAGCTGCTTATGTGTCTCACTATTCGTCAGGCGTGTCAAAGCTTTGAATGAATAATCACAGAGGACTGAAATTACACATATGCATTTGTGGGTGTCTATTTCCTGTTTTGGAAAAACATCACACGTGGACAGCAGAGTGCGAACAGAGGCGCGGGCCAAAAAACCTCTTTAATTACTTAGAGAAAGTGTCTTGTTTAGAACACAATCAGTGTCTGGATGTTTGTGCACATGTGTTCTGGGGAGGAGCCTGCTCCTGTCATTAAGTCAGTTAATTGCTGTGTTTGGGTGGGCTCCATCTCTCCCCTTGTATCCTGAAGATTCGGGTGCATTCAGGTGAGCTTACCTGAGCACACACTAGCACTGGCATTCCCAGGCATTTGTTTGTGAAGCAGAATCCCTGTCTGCCTCCAGCCAGTCAGTCAGCATCAGGGATGGTCCTACTGACAGACACACTGCTGTGGCCTTTGTTTTTCATTCCAGGCACTCTGTACCATCTCTTTTTTTCTTTCACTGAGCTACAAAGAGGCAGCGAAATACCATTAATTGTTCAGTTCTTAAAAATAGGCTGCTTCTGAAGGTCAAAATCCACCTCTACGTTCAAAGGTTTCCCATTTCACTTGTGATCTGTTTAGTGCAATGAGCAGGAAAATCAGTAATTCAGAATATCAGAGGAATAGGTAAAATTCCTGACCGGAACTTCTTTTTTACATGGCAGCCCCTAAAACCGAGAGGAATGTTTCTCCTTTCAAGTTTCCAATGCAAGTCTGCAGTGCCCACTTCAACAAGCATGTTTTGTTTATTATTTCTGCCTCATGTAACAAGATAAGTTCAGGTCGCCGTAAGTACCTTGACCAAATAAATCCTCTGAACCGTTTCAGCCTGCACTAACATCTGCCGTGCAAATCTTCAACATCTTCCATGTTATCGGTGTATAATCGCTTGTGACACTGGGTGCATACTTAAATCCATCTCCCTTGTCTCTCCGCCTGTCTAATCCCAGGTTAGGAGGGATTATTACTCTCCCCATAGCATGCACAACAAAAGTAAGGGGAACGTGCACTCGCATGCAGTTGTGAGGTTAATATAGACTTTGTGAAAGCTGTAATATTCCCGTTAGAGTGCAGATGATGACTCTGCAGTTTCTGTATGATTTTGTCCTGTAATTAATGAAAATGTCTCCCCTACACTTTTCTTGGGGGGCATAACATTCCTCTGTCCTTGGGACCTATAGGGTGAATCATATGCATAAAGTATGCTGTACGCTTCAGAAAATTACACAGCTAGTACAGTGTTTTAAAGGGATTTTGGGGGCGTTCGGTTTTCCTCACAGTCCATCTGTGCTGCAGCTAATAAAATATTAGGTAGTCATTTTATTGTTATGGAAAAATGTTTTCTGATAAAACATCTGGAAGTTGATTAGAGGATTCCTGGGTAACAGCTGCTTCACTTTGGGGATGAAAAACTGAATTACAGAGAGGATTTAGGCTAATCGTTTTAGATGGAGAGTGATTTTCGCATCTCACTGGTCCCTCATGTCCTTATCACTCACTAACTTCGAGTTATCATTTTCTCACCGGTCCACATTGCAGTTATGTATTCAATGTTCATATACGTCGTAAAGTAAAAGCACACGTGGAGAGTGCTGCAGTGACTAACCAAACACGTGAAGAACCTGTGCTCATTGATGAGGGGGTGAAACATTAATTGTGAGCTAACATACTTAAGCCAATGCAATTCTTTTTAGAAAACTATTAAAATGTCATTATTAATGATTGGATCATTCTACAAGGCAAGTAAGCTAAAAGATGTTGATGAGAGGCTTCAATTTTATATTATGAGTTATGCATTTGAATTAGCCAAGTTTGTTGGATTTCTATCAGCAGTTTTATGCTGCTTTTTCTACATTGTAGTTTGTTTTTCTCTTGAGGGCTGATTACTGCTAAATAGTCTGTGTTTGTCAGAAAACAATCTTCATCTGTTTGAGATGTGTCTTCTGGGACAGAAAAAAAGGTATTAATGATCGACAATCATTTAGGAGAGTGACCAGCATCTTGTATATTTTTCTCTTGTTGTGATTGTGTATAACATAGAATTTGGAGGAAACATGGCTAAAGCTTCTAAGACACGCTCATGTGCCCTCATTTTCCCTTTGGAAACAGACTTACTTAATGATTCCCTTCCTCTGTTCTAATATGCTGCCAAAGTTAGTGTGTGGAGCAGAGGTTAACAAAGCAAAGACAAATTCCCAAAAGTTTAGAAACCCCAGGCCCAGGCTTGTTCCCTCGATGATGATATGTGTCGTCATACCCGCCTTAGGATATCAGTCGAGCATAACTGAGGTTGTTCAAGCAATAAGTTTGTAGAAAATATCTCTTTTTGTGGAATAAGCTTGCATGTTGAAGTTTGTGTTTCAGATCAGTCAACTCCAGAAAAGCTGACACATACATACATATATATATATATATATATATATATATATATATATATATATATATATATATATATATATATATATATATATATATATATATATATAAAATCATACAGCTTTCTAGCACTGGCAACAGAAGAAGATAAACAAAATGTGTTAAATGGAATGGAAAACTGAAATGTTCAGCAAAATCAAACCGATTTGGAATCTTTTCACATCTACAATGAAAGCAAACTTAAAATCTCAATTTCTTATGGGAGTGTTTCATTTGTATCTCGTTTGATTTTTGGCCATAACTTTTTAATGAGGCTGTGTTTTGAAAAGTCTGATGTTCCCCAAAAAAAACCCAGCAGGAGCTCTGAGAGTCAATGATGACAGAGTTGCTGTTGTGACATCTCTCTTTTCACTGTAGCAGCGCTTTTGTTCAGTTTTGCTAAATCACTCTGGATAATGTGTTTTTGGCCCCGGAATCCCAGCAGTGGGCCGGAGCTGCTCCTCTCAGGCCTGCTGCATGATAAGCCTCTGACAGCTGGGCTAAGGCTGGAGAGTCACAACTCTCTCCAGCTCAGTCTGGGTTTCAGGATTGGAGCCCAATGCAGGCTACATCACCTTGTAGACACTTTTCACGCACAGACATTTACATCGTCGCATAAATCACCCACCATCTATCCATCTCGGGGCCAGCTGCCTGATCCTTTAATCAGAGATGAAGCTGGCGTTGCTAAAATGTTGCATCAAGATGCTGGGCATCAACTGCAGTTTAATTGATAACTGCTTTGTCTTTGATTTCAAGCTGTTGTCTCTTTTGATTATACTGCTATGATGGAGGCCAGAAAAAAACAAAACAGCTTCTTTCATTTTGATATCATCAGCATTTCAGTATGCCAAGAAAATTTACACAGTAGAGGGGAAGCAAAATGTTACACAGCTTAAAGCAAACTCTCTTGAGAAGGTTTGCTTTTCATATTCTCGCTATGAACATGGTTTGAGTGTGTCTTGAGAGTAACATGGCTCTCATATGATAAAAGGTGCTGATGACATCCTTTGGGGATTCTGAGTGTGGATCAAACTCCCTCTCACCACGACCTACTCCACCTGCTTTCCCTCACAAGTGGAGCCTGATAGGCAGGATATGAGAAGCCATCTCGTTGAGAAAAGGGAGGGAAGAGCAGTCGGAAGAGATGAAAGATCGAAGTGCTCTGTTGGTCCCAGTATTGGTGGGGGCAACGCTTCAAGTTGCTTCCTGTCGCCTGTAGCGATGGCATGAATGTGCTGATGTGCACTTCACTCTCTAAACACCGCTTGTGTTGACAAGTTGTGAGGGCTCAAATGTAGTAGATGAGCCCTGCGGGTATGCTGCCTCATCTACATATGAACAGAATTGATTTTGATATTTGCAGTAGACTTGATTAGTCTACTGTAAATATAAGCTAATCTTTTATTGAATTTTGATAGATTTTGTTTTTGCTTGAACATATAAATGACTTAAAACATGCCTGGAACAACCAGGGAAATGTCCAGAGATCTACCCTTCCCCCATGAAGAATGGTGAGGAATGTTTTGCTGCCTGAAATTAACTAGACCATGCCTGGGCTTATCTTGGTTTTCCAGGACATGGGCTTGGAGTGAAGAGTTACATATTAGCAAGTAAATGGGGAGAGGGAAACAAAGATGGGTCACAGGGTGCAGGTCTATACCACTGGGCAATCTGATGCAGCAGTTACATTTAGCTCCTTAAATCCCCAAGTAATTCGCAGAAGCTATTACAATTACCACACAATTGTTCTGTAATAGTTTAAAGGTTATCACTGGTCAATAAGTCAGATGCAAAAAAAGTGCTGACATTTTTCAGCACATTAAGTTTCATTACAGGGAGGGATCATTTAGGGCTATTGTGGTCTTGTGAAACCTTTGGGATAATCAGCTAAATGTAGCTTCTATAGAGAGTTAATCATTTTTTAAAGGGCATTTAGTGTGCATGTGTTAAAATGTCGAGAGCTAAGGGCAACAATGCAAGGTCTCCGCCTCTCATGTTAACCCCCTCCGCATCTTATATAGGGGTCCAGGTGTTGTGCTCCTTATAGGTCCTGCATTTAGGTTGTTTGTGTTAGCTTTGAAAACCCACGGTCTATGAATTAATAGTTCAGCCCGACATACAGAGCAGCTACTCTGAGCTATTTTTGTTGAGAGTTTTTATCACGTTTGATCCATTTCTGTGGTTATTAGGTTAGTAAGAGTTAGGTTTGTTATCATAGTTGATATCTCTACCTGACTCTATCAGTGAGCTTCAAGCTGTCATCGTTTTCAATATTGTTTTCCTGTGCCATGATAAATAAATTTGCTCACTTTTATGACTGCCAATCTCAATTAAGTACCAACACTGTTTACTTGGCATCTTTGGAGATTCACTTGCCCAGTTTATACAACCCACTTGTTGTCAGGCGTATTCAGACAACACTTTGTCGTCCTCTTTGTGTTAATACTGCCGATACAACATCATTAGCTGCTTATCAATAAACGGTAAAATCTGTATAAAGGTGTAACACCTGATTTACCACCTGGGCATCACTAAAGCACTGGATGTAACATGATTCCTACTAACATAGACCTACAGGGACTGCGGTACCCCAATTCAAGGTACTGCTGCTGTATTAGTAAGCCAGACAAGGTTTGTTGTTGATATTACAGTAGGTTGATACGTACTATTTCTGCTCTGTTAATGTTATTCTTGAACCGATGGATTTTTAAACGATCTGTGACTACTTTAGTTACCTGGCTGCAAACCAAATCTCCTTTCAGGGGACAATAAAGATAATGACTGTGAAGACTGAAAGATTGTGGTCAGTTATGTGTCTTAAACCGTTGCATTCAGTATAGGCTCCAACACTTCAATTCAGTGTATTTATCAGTATGATCAAATTTCCTAATGAAGATATAGTGTTGAAAACTGATGATGGTAATTGTAATTTTTATAGTATGTCATTGATAACAATGTTTTTTCTGTTCGACCAATGCATTAGTGTAACTTGTATTCAAAATCGAAATATACTGGCAATAATTTGTCCAAATGATAATGCTTTTTTTGAGTCGGCTTTTAATGACCAAGGTCATTTTTTAAAAGGCTTTAACTCCTGATGGCAAACTTCACGCAGCATAGTGCAATAGATTGCACTCTAACCATTTTTTTTTAAATGAGATATGATTGAACGATGGGATTGAATACTACATGTAAATGATGCAAGAGTAATGCCGTACATATACAGCCGCTGTACATAAATACATTTCTGAATGTTATTTTATGGCCCCTACTATGCCTACAACGCCACAGAATCCATCCCCACTATCAGAGTGTCTCTGACTTTTCACCAAAATGTATATATTATATATATATATATATTTTTCTAAAATTTGCATTCGCGTACAAAGACATCCAGAAGTTGTTTTTACGACGATGCAAATATAGAGGGAAATACCTGCAGATTGAGGGGCTAAATGGAATTTTGCAAGCATCCTTAGAAGTAATCTTCTTGTACATATTTTTGAACCCTGGGTTTGTTTCGCTGCACAGATTAATATCCAGTTCAATATTACAAGAAATAGACAATAACAACAGCAAATCCTTAGAAATCTTCTCCCCTCTTTTCATGAATGTAGACTAGCATGCTTATCTCTAACATGCAGGTTTGCGTTGTTCTCCTTTTTGCAAGTCATGAACAAAGAACCAAGAGTCATTTAACACTTATGTAGGAATTACCATTTCAGCTTTTAAGGGAGCATTTTCCTCTCAAGCAAAATCCTTGCAAGTAACAACTGTGAAATGCAGCTGAAACATGTTGTTTTAAATGAAACCAATGGAGGCCCCTAGAACAGCCTCGACAAACACCCAGCTCTATTAGTATGGAGCTCATGAGTGTGTGGGACTGGGATGGGGTTTTATATTCTATGGCCTCACACTGCTGCTTTCAGCAAACAGTCCACCATTATTCGATCTGACAAGAGAGCAAACACTGTGCATTCAAGGGTCAAGAAAAAGCACGTCCCCCTCTCTTTGTCAAGTCCCTTCATCCTGCAACCTTATGTTGCTTTGTTTTCTCTCACATTTCCACACTTCCCCTAGTATCCCCTTGTTAGATCACAAACTACGTTCTTTTTTTTTTTATTCAGTCACCAGCAGAATTGCCAATTTCATCCCAATCTCATGGGAAGGTCTAAATAAATAAATACCACATTTCCGCGTGCCATAAGAATGCATTTTAGGCTTTTTGTGTATAATTTCTGCACCACTTTTTGAGTGTCATTTATACGCCACAGGGTTTGCGAAACAGCTTTGCGTGTCTCATTTAACGTTCAAAGTAATGTTTAGGCAACAAAACAACGGTAACGGCTGCAGCAAATCTACTTGGTTAGGTTTAGGAAAATTGCCCACCATAAGCAGGCTATTTCACGTTGTCAGAGCGTATCGAAGCTACGCAGATGCATTTACATTGCAGTCAGTACAGACTACATGGTGTACAAATGACACGTTAAATGCGTCTATACTTTATCACAGATTTGCCAAAGTTACTTCAGCAACTTCGGCCTCAAGGCTGCCAGGGTGTTCATACTGTACATAATTGACTGGTAATGAGCGAGAAACTCTTGATTTTTCAGTCCACAATGACCTTTACAAGTGAATGCTGAAGTAAGCCCTGCAGCTGCTAATTCAGCCTTTTGTGATTGTTTCCCCTGCTATTCAGAGTTCAGGCTTTTGCTCTCTAAACCGTGTGGCTTAGAGGTGTGGTTAATTAAGACACTCAAGGCGGCATCCTCTTTGACACACAGGAATGTCATTCAAGGACAATCAAGGAACTCTTTGTCTGACCTCACCTACACAATCAAAACAAGCAAAGCCCTCAGCAACGACTTTAATACTTCCTTTGGATGGGCTTCGAAACTCAAGGTCGGCTAATTGATTTATGTACTCGCTTCTAAAGAGAGACAGGAGAATAAGACTTTTCATGTTTTCAGCTTTTAGGGGCAATCATTATCATTCTGCTGAACAAGGCCACAGAACAACAGGGGTCTCACAGTCTGAATGCTAATAGAATTTTATTATCATATGTTCCAGATGCACCATATGCATTTCATGGAGAGGTGAAGATTTGCTCTAAAACTTTCCAAATGGAGTTAACATGAATCATGATCTAATCAATAATTGTAGCTTAACCAAAAATAAGGAAATATTTCAGAATAACTTGTTTCCACCTAAATCTGAACAGTCTGTTTTCCGGCCCTCCATGATCAGGGATAAGTCCTGACCTTGGGTGCGTGGTAGGACACTTTGTGCCCCTGGTTGGAAATCAACAACCCGTGACAGAGCAGATCTTCTGCAGAATGGTGCATCCAGAGTTGGCTGCTTCCTAATCCTTAAGGTGTTTGGAAAGATTCTTTTTCAACAATAATTGCAGACGAGGCTAATAGGATTACACTTAAAAACCCAGGGTGTTTGCTTGTATGGGATGCCAGTAATTTCTAGACACAGTGAAATATTGCCCTTGACAAATATCCAAAGGGCACTGTATTGAGTTGTTTTTCTGTCTGCAGTTGGTTTTTTTTTTTTACATTCAAATATACACCATTTATTAAGTTCATTTTGAATGTACGTCAACAACTTTTAAAGAATGCAATATTCCAGCAAATGTGTGAGTTTTGTGGCGGTGTGTGAGGACGCTAGAGCATGAAGTAGAATCCTGGACAGGAGTGACCTTTCCCTGCAATCACATTGTACAGTATTTCCTCGGACACAATTCTCTCCTGGGCCACAAATAAAAGAGCCCCATCTGAAATAAGAGCTCTGGGAATCGTCACTGCTTTTCCACACAGGGGGCTCCTACATTGTGACCCAGCAAGAAAGTCATTGAGCAGTTTCCACAACAACTGTACGCTGCAATTTGGAATCAAAAACAGAAGGTGTGAGGACTGGATAAAGGTTGTTGTTTTGCTTAAACGGTCTTTTACAGTGACTCATACTGTGTAGGACAACATTTATAAGAGCATTGAAGCACCTTTTCTGCTTTAGGGAAGGCACATTAAATCATAAACTAATACAAGGCTGTACCTTGAATGACTTTAGGTGAATGTTGCAGCATTTTTAAACCACATTCTTGTTCTCATGTGCCCATCCAACCATCACCATTATGTACTGAGCAGTTGAAGTGATAGTTTGTCCATCTCAGTGTCAGGTTTTGCTTGCATAATGCCGAGCAAAGGAAAGAATGTAATGATTTGTGTGGGTTATTTCTGCAACCGTAAAGTGTTGAAAATATGATCCAAAAGGCCTCCAAAATTATATTGTAATTTCATCACAGCCAACATAACAAGATAACTATCTTCCCACAGAAATCAACTCAAAGTCATATTTCTGAACAGAGGTGTAAAGCCTCGGACAAACTTTCCTCGTGTCCGCGGTTCCATTAATTCTGCAATTGTAGGTCTGCGGGCAAATGTTTATTCATGATATGGTCATTGAAAGTTTAAGAAAAGAAAGTAATTCCATCCATTGTATTCCAAATTTGGACAGAGCACTGAGAGTTGAATCACCTCCATAGTTGTGGTGCATATGTTAATCTCAAAGAACATTCCCTGCTGAGAGCAAAGCCTTGCTTGCTTTAAGCCATGCATGGTTCTCTGACCCAGCACTTTTGTTCAGAAGTGCCTTTGGCCTTTCTTTTAGGTCCCTCAAATGTCGCCTCAGAGTGACCACTGTGTGAGAGCGGAACACAGAGGCCACAACAGCCGGAATGGAACCTGCGGAGCGGCCAAAGTTATGGTGGACCAGTTCCATGAAAGGCAGTGCTTGTAGAAAAGGGTTTTAGGGCCTGTGAAATCATAACAGTTCTAAATCTTTCAAGCCACGGCCAACTCGTTACTGCTGATTCGAGGCTTAAGGTGATTAGACCACAGCGCTCTTTCTCTCTGCTCTGCCATGTGCTTTCTTTCCTTCAACAGGATTATCATATCCCTTTTCCCTTAATTGGAGAGGTGAAAAGTATGCTGGTATGGTCTGGAACCAAGAGACAACTCATTTTATAGAGATAATATAAGTTATGATGATAGAATACATTTCTGTCCATCACAAAAATTAAGCTCAGTCATAGATTTTCTTCGGAACAATATTTGCTATTGATTATTCTTGAACTTAAATGTAGTCAGCTGACCATTTTGTCTTAAATTTGTTGTCCTGGAAGCAGCATTGGGCTAAAAATGTCAAAGTCTAAAGACCCGCTTCAGGGCCCTAGAGACTACAATATTCATCATACACTACAATATCAAAGTCTTAGATGGAATGATATAGTGACACTTTTTGTTTTCAGAGCCTTACTACTTGTGGGGCTTTAAGTGTATTTTTTTTGTGCCAGAAGAAACCTCATGTAGTGTTCTCAATTGAACTGGTTCATCCCTCTTGAAATCATGAATAGCCACAGTTCATTTCCTGATCATTAGTTTTCAACGTAGCCTACCTTGTCATGGGCCAAAATTTGAGTCGAGGGGAAACCTTGACATGGATGAAGGATCACCCAAATTATGAAGAGTCATCTTGTGGGAACGATGAATATTCATAACATCATCCTGATTAATCTCAAGCTTTATGGCAGCCTGGTCAGGATCAAAATGTTGGATGGACAAACTAATAGATTGACTTATCTCTCATCTCCATCTTTTGGCTCTGCTGCTCAGATCTAAGAACCAAAAAGGGTCGAGATAGTTATTTTGTAAACAATACATTTTTGCTGTTTACTTAAGACGAATAATACCTGTTCGATAAAGTTTCTCTGGCTTTAATAAATTGTAATTATTATGAGTGAATTGGCTGAAAGGTGCTTAAACTACAGGTGTGAAACCTGATTTTGTTACCTATCATTACAATTTCCCCCCATATAAGAAAACAGTCAAATTCAAAGTGTATTAATAGCTTGAGCTTCCAGTCTCCCTTAACTGCAGCCTAAGAGTTGTGCTAAAATGGTTATACTTCACCAGTATTCAGATGTAATGCCTTTATTATGAAATAAAAACATGGTAAAATAAGAAGCTCCCATGGCTTTGTCTTCCTGTGTGGTCCGTTTTAATACTATTTGAAAGGACTCTTTGTGAATCACAAGCTTAAAACTAAACGAAACTCGCTGGCCTGTGAGCACTTTGCAGGTCTTGTATACACGTTCATTTATCTCTATAGCTTTATTTGACGTCTTTAATGCTACAGTGAAACACAGTTATTGCAGATCATGGAAACTATTAGTCCACATTTGCAGTATATGATCATTAAGTATTTTTAGATGTATTGTGTCTATTGAACAGGATTCACAGGCTTGTCCCAATATATCCTGCCTAATCAGTGTGGTGCTGGCTCTGTGGGCAAAGGGCCGCCTGTCTGTCTGCCTGGTTGAATGAACCGGCGAGAGTCCATGGGCCTTCGTGGCCCCACGATGCTTCACGGTGACCAAATAAGGGCTGTCTGCAACAAGTATTCTGGGAGGAGACAGGGGCACCAAGTTGGCACAGTCCAGTCTCTCACATTCTTTGGCCTCTCTCAAAAGGCTTCTGTCCCTCAACACACATCCAGTATGTGAGTGAACAGAACTTGTGTTTAGAAGTGCAGCTACATGAACTGTTTAAAGGTTCATGTACAAATCATATTCACCACACAGAGGGTGTGATACAACGGATTTCCATCCCTTTCCTCGCCATGAGTGCTAAAAAGTTTACTAGAAACCAACAAGACAGAGTGCAGGCAGGCAGTCAATGAATTCAGTGAATGAATTAAGATGACTAACCACTGGAATTCGTGGGACTCCGGCTATAACCACATGGTTTTAATAAGAATGTGGACATTTTGGAAAATACAATCTCATATAAAGTTCATATACCTTAGCTTATGTGACGTATTCGCTACTTATGATGTACGCGTCTGTATGAAACTGCACAGCAGTGCAAATACCCCAACATAAGAGATACCGATATTGTTCACTAAATTCTGTCTCACTGCTCTAAGTGTTGGTTAAAGATTAACTCTGGTGTTTTCCTTGGGGCCTCTTTGAAGTAGACTTACTCCAACCCCTGCTTATCTTAATTAGAAAGAAATCTGGAGGAGTGAAGTGGTCCTTTGGAAACGAGCACCTCCACTCCCCAGCTCCCTGAAGGCCACACTACAGCTTTGCGGGCACTTAAGGGCCTCCGAAACTCAATATTTGCACATGTCATGGTGCGATTGCATGTTGTATAAACTGTGACCATACATTATTTTTCGGAAATTTGAAAGCGCTGCTGGATGTGTCCTCCTCAGATCTTGCCGGATATGAAAAATGAATAATTAATAGAGCCACTTCATGTTTGTGAGTACTAAGCAAACAGGTGTTTAACGTGATTCATGTTGAAAGGGAGAGCTGCCTCTTTGATGCTTAGCTTGATGTAGGCTGTTTCTTTAGTTTCATGCAAATAATTATGCAAAACGTAACTATTTAATGCTTTTATTGAAATGTATAAGTTACTTGGGATAAATCCTAGTGATAAACAGCTCTAAAATGTCCCTATAGCTGAGTGTTTGATTTTAGAGAGATGATTATATTCTCCATTTTCCAGAATTACGCTTGAGATCAAGTCTATCAGCCGTGTCCTAGCTATTTCAAAGTCTATGCCAAAGTGTGAAATTACATAAATAGCCAAGACCTTCTCTGTTTCCATTACTCAGTGGAGGACGGTGTCCTCCTCGACTCAGAGATCACACATGCAGTGTTTACCGGTGGCATGCGTGCCATGCAGCTGGCTTTAATCCAAATGGAGTAGGGTGGTCCTGTCATACACAGGTCACCTGTCTGCAGAAGAATGAGGCGGAACACACAGGAAGCGTTAATCCTACACTGTGGTATACCTCAAGAATGTATGAGGTGTAACATGCATCACTTGAGACATTTTCATAAATAAGAAAAACAAAACTCTGTCTCTGATTTCAGTTGATATAATAAAATAAGTTAACCTCCGCATTTGCTATATTTGTTGCTTTTGACACACAGTGTTGTGCCAAAAATTGTTTAACCTAAAATTGTGTTTTTTTTGCACACACCATTACAGTTGTCAGATTTGATTAACAGACGACTGGGTTGTCCACAGGCACAGTGAGTTGATGGCAACAAAACAACACACCAACTATAGAAACTTCTGGTTGTTTTTATAGAAGTGTCACCAATTTAAAAAAAAGCCTTTAGTGGAATGCAACTTTAAAGTCAGGGATGCATTAACATTGCTGCAGTGTTGCCTATTTTCCAAGAGATAAAGTAATTCTGTGTTCATGAGAATTTCATGAAATGTATACAGCTAAATGATTCAAACAATGTTAATTTTGCAGGAGAGAAAAATAGAGCAGTTTCTCGTATCATTTCTGCTCAAGCTTCACAGTTTCTGCAGCCTTTTGTCCCAATTACTGCTCGGTGTTTGCATCACCGAGTCTGTCTGAAGTTGACTCTGAATGGATCTACAATTTCAAGGAACATCAGTCTCTATCGTCTGTATTCTTCCTCTTTCAAGCATTTTTGATAAAGCCCATTAGTCCAGGTAACCAGAACTGCAAAGATAAATTATGGAAGGTCATGTTTCTCCTGCATCTCACTAAATGCTTAGTTTTCACAACTTCAGTCAGTCTGTCTGTCAAGTGGAATACATCAAAGTGACTCCTTGTGCTCATTATGGATCAATGAACTTTATTCAGCTAAATGATGAGTTGTTGGCTTTGTATGAGATGAAGGGAAGCAATTTCAGTTCCCCTTTGTCCTTGTGCGTCACACTGACTTTTTGTTCCAGTTATGGCACAATATTGTCAAAAAGCATCGATGTCCGGGCATTAAGACCCAATTATTATCCTACGAAATATCTACACTATCAGACCAAATGAAAGAGCTCTGAACAGGTGCAGAGAACATTTCACACACACACACACACACACACACACACACACACACACACTCAGACACACAAAGTCGTAAATGCTTACACCCTCACACATAATAAAACACCCAGGGTGAATGTGTATAGGTCTCACCGTGCCCATCGAGGAAGGAAATGGACACAGTGGAGCGGTCAGCTGGACGTAACAGATTTACGGACCATGACGAAAGGGGTGGGGTGGGGTAGAGACTCTCAGTCAAACAACAGGAACACTCTGAACAATGTCCCTGCTGCCTCCCAGCGGTTTCACTTTTATTACAACTTTCAGTACCGCCAGATGTTTAGTGGCTCAGTCATCTGTATCTCATCCTTCCGATCCAATACAGCAGCAAGCACAAGCTCTCACTATGCAGCCTGGTGGATGCATTCCTTTAGATTTCTAGGAATCAGTGGATAATTATTTAGACTGCCAGTCAGTGCTCTGGAAATTGAAAATACAATTCAAGTGTGGTGTGGTTTGAGTATGACCCAGTGTGGGTACGTCTTTGCACTAGTTTTGTCAGTGTTTGTGTACCTGTGTGTGTGTTTGATGCCTGTGTAAGTGGATCTGCTTTGAGTCTTTCTGGGCATATGGTAGCAGCGATGCCCTCCTTAGCCTCGGCCTTTGAATCCAAGTTCAAAAGGCAAGGATGACATAACCCAGTTCAGACAGGAATCCGACACCTTTTATCTTAATTAGAAATGAAGCAATTAGACGGCACAAGCGCCATACCCTTAGCATAAGGGCTGTGCACCCCTCCTACCTTCCACTGAGTGCTGGCAAGGAGTTTAAAAGTCAAGTCCTAAGGGTAGCCAAGAAATAATTCTAATAAGCGGTATTAAAATTCCTGTGCCAGCCCAGAAAGAAAAAACTATGTTAATCTTCCCAAACATTATTATTTAATAGATTGTTACATCCCAGAGAGGCTATCTGACCTTTCGTCTGTGTTTTTCCTTACTGCGTGATGAGTTCTATGGAGCCATTTTAAGTTTCTTTAACTTGATCAACTGTATTTGTTTGCAGGAGGCAACAAACTGAAGAACCAGCAGTTCCGTTTGAACTGGGCTTGGATCTCTTTAGAGAAGGAACACTACGTGGTGGATGAAGAGGTCAAGTTCCTGGAAGTGGTGCTGAAACGTCGGGGCTACCTGGGGGAGACTTCATTCGTTAGTAAGTAGAAACCGCCTTTGATTTGAATGAAAACATGTTGATCTTAAAAAATAATAAATGAATGAGTAAGTAAATAAATACATGAATGTAATATTTAGTATATCAAAAATATTGACTAGATACTACAGAATAAAGGGTAGAAGTGAGAAATTATAAAAGGACCATGAGATACATGTGCCATATTATTTTCATTAAGCTAAGTACAGTGTATTTGTTTGTGTTGTAGTATAAAGACTTAATATATTCCTGCATCCACACCAAAAACTACTCAGTCGTTGCTTTGCCTAAGGACGTATTTACCACAACATTTCAGTGAATCTGCCGATTCTTCTCAGGTATCCTGAAAGCTAAAGTTCATACAGACAAAACAAACACAGCACACAGACACAACTACACGCAGACTTATATATTTCAGGACAACTCTAAGGCTGACCTGGACATCCTTTAAGGTCACACAGGTCATGACCTTTCACCCGACTTCTCCGACCAGTATTTACGTTGCAATCAGACAAAAGCACAGGACAATCCCTCAGGGACCACGTGTGCACATGAGAAAGGTCACCCAAAGTTGGTGTCCATGGAAAGGCGCCATTCCAAATGTTAGCCGAGGAAGTTTACAGTCCGGAACTAAACAGACAATGACTCTTAACACAGTTAAAACAACAAGCTGCTGTAAGTATTTATGAGTGGCAGGAATTCTAACCAGTGGCACCGTTATTCTGTCCATAACAATGAGGTGTGATTAAGGTGTCCTGATGTCAAAGGTCACAGCTCATCATTTGCTCTACTGTTGTCTGCGTCTTTGTAGCTACTGGGCGTCAGAGTGATAAAGCATCTCTGAGGTGATATGGGAACTCTACGGACTTTAATAGTGCCTCACACACTATATCTACACAATCTCTACCACTCGGTGAAATACAAATCAAACATGTTTAGGCAGATAATCACATACTCTAGAGATATACAGGCAGATATAGGGGGATAATAATCCACAGTAAGAAGTAAATAGCGGTGATTTAAATTGTGTTGTTCGTATTGAGACCAAAACAAAAGAAAAATTAAACAACAGCAAAATGTATATTGTGTAAGGAGCTTGGTCGAACAATCACATAATAGTCCTTTGTTTTGGTTTTCTAGAGCATCACTACTGTTTTATTAATGGTTGCATTATAGATTAAAGAAGCGCTACTTTGAACTTTGGATGCACTCTGTGTTCAGGGCCCAGAGAAAACATGCCTTGAATTTTCAAAATGTTCAAAATGACTGTTGTGTGCTTTCAAGTCCAAACCATAGCTTTTCATAGTGCAGTTTTCTTATGATTGAGGCAGCATGAAGGGGAATGATAATGGATGAGCGAGGCTGATGTACCTTTCCATACCGGTGATGGAAAGCACACAAAAGAAGCTGCAATTTAATTTTTTTTTCAAGTCAGTAGCATTTTATTTTACAGCCCCCTCAAAGTACCAATAGCAATAAAGTTTGTCTTTCTAAATGTATGACTTGTGAAATCTTTTATGTTGTCCATTTCCCATTATAGTAAGAGTACATGTTTACATCCTCGGGCATTGATTCTTTGATCACACACCACTCTGTTCTTTTTTCCTGTCAGTCTCATCAAATGGCTTTGGAAATATATATTTTTCAATTTCTTACCAAGAAAAACATTTGCTGACCTAACTAAAAGCAACAGAAGCAGTTTTTGGCTTGGGATGTGACCTGATTATATTAAAAGAACACTTCAATCAGTAACATTGTTTTTTTTAGTAAGAAACATGTTACCTAAGAAATAACTATGTATTATTAAATAGTTATTATTTTTATCATACATACTTTAAAAAGGTACACAACTAAAAAGAGTGCAATATTCTGTCCCAGTAACATAAAACAACTAAAACAAGAGCATTCATTATTTTCTCACAGTAATCATTTGGAGTTTGCAAAAGCAGAAAACCATGTTTGCAAGCCACCAGCAGCCTGACAATTCAAGCCATCCATCTGCCTCAGTGTTGATGAGATAGTAACTGATCCCTGGCCAGTACCTTCTCCTGAAGACTGGGGATATCTCTTCTTGCCCAGCCCCACCTGAGTGAACACTGATCAGAGGAGCCCACTGGTGGGCTGCTGCTTCACTGGTCAATGTGCACACGTGCAGGTGTCACCAGTTTGGAGGCTACAGCGAACCCACCTGCCGCGAACCCTCAGAGTGGCTGCTGTGATCCGGGCTATCCAATCCAGGCATTGTGCAGGAGATAGTTTGGAGCAAATCTTACTCTCTCCTCTCCGAGCTACTCTTTGAAGACTGCTGATTTTTCAAGCTCCATTGAACTTGACCATTTTATCTGACCACATATGTGCAGGGGCCTTTTCCTTCCGTCTGTACTTGCATATCAAAGCCCACTTTTTATTTTCATCAAAGAACAGAATGGTAATTTTCTTAAAAGCCTAAACTCATGCATTTCTCAATCTGTGGTCTTTTGAAGATCGTGCGTAGTCCTGATGCGATATTTCAGTTTTTCTCTTCTCTTTCTTCTTTCCTCAGTTGTAAACAAACAGCATTTTTTTTTAGTCGTGCTTCTACTAGTGCTTCATCTATATAGTAAGTTTTTGTTTTCCACATTTATGGAAGCCTATAGGATTGCCGTGGGGTTTGCGGTTATGTTCTCTCTATTTAGCGCCAGAACCCTGCTGCTTGTTGTGTAGCCAGATAACAAAGACAATGGAGAGACTGTGTGACATTTCACCAGCTTCAGTGCTCCCACTCAACAGGAATCCTGCCAGTGTGACAGCTATAGTGACTGTAGGCCTCATCAAACAGCTCACATGCTGAAGGTCAGACATTGCAAGTCAGCCTCCAATCACTGCTGCTGAGACTAGGCTGACATGAGGAATAATTGGCTTTGTTCCCACCATGGCCATTGGAAACACTGGGGGTGGGAAACTGCACCGAGAACATGGGCAGATATTTTAGGGTTAGACCAACTGGGACCTGACATTTTCTTGGAAAAACAGTTGTTTAATTGTATAAAGATACAATCTGTGGAACTGTGAATATTCATGGTCACAGATATCAGGATGCACAGAATGCACATACATTACACAGAAATGTGTTTATTAAAAGATAGGTATGAAACATTAATATTAATGGTTGTTGGTATGAAAACCTGACCAAAGTGATACATTCTCTGACATGCCTGATGCTAGCAGATGCTACCTGATTAGAATAATAACCTTTTTTTCCCCCACGTTCTTCCTAAGGTATAGGCACAAAGGATGGCACTGCACAAAAGGACAAAGATTTTCGGGGGAAATCTCAGAAACAGGTGCAGTTCAACCCAGGCCAGACCACAGCCACCTGGAAGGTGCGGATCCTGTCAGATAGCGAGTACGAAGTGTCAGAGACCTTCCACATCGTTCTGTCTGAGCCAGTGATGGCAGCCCTTGAATTCCCAGAGATTGCCACTGTGGAGATTCTGGACCCTGATGATGGTCAGTAATGCTAAATGTTTACATTTAACTAGCTTGCTTACAATGTTTATTATGTTTTAGTGAGATTAAAAACGTTCCTTTTAAAAAACCCGAAACAAATATTGGCATGGTCCCTTTTTGTGCCTGACAATGAAACACACTCAGGTGGAGCTACAATGGAGTTTGTTTGACAGCCATTTCCAGCTTCGTGAAATATTGTTGGGCGTTTGATGTCATATGTCTAACAGTAAATGATGTGACATCATTTTGCATAGATGTTCAACAATCATACAGAAAGAAATCCATTGTAGAGGGGACAAAGATGTCAGTCATATTTTGAATACGGGGTGCAGCCTCAATGGCCGGCACATCCATAACACACTAGTTGTCTACTTGAAGGGCAAACAACAAATAACACAGTACATGAGCTTCCTCTGTAGGTTAGAACATGACAAAAAAAAACAGAAAGAAAGAGAAAGAAAGCAATGCATTTTTAGGGAAAGCAGATAAAACAAAATGATAGACGAGTCATCTAATTAGGCTACATCTAAAGGAATGCATTGCATTTTGCAGATCTGTTAGAGTAACTAAAGGTGTATCTTTTTCTAGCCGCGGCGATGTCAGTTAAGGTCCCAGAGTCATCTCAGCTGAAATTCTGATTTAAGAAAATGCTTCTCTCCATCTGCCCAAGGACATCAGAGCACATGACATTTTAAATGCAGAATTAATTCACATGGAAACTGAATGCTGAGAGGAAATAACATCCTGAACCCAACTTTAAATGGAACTAGCTACATACTGAATAAAAAGCAAACTATATTTATGGATAGTATTTTCTTTCCACAAGTGTAGATAAACAATGTCAAAAGGAAATATGGATATAACCAAACTGACCTCCCTTGCATCTGAAATGAGCTCTACGAAAACAGATTAACAGTGTTACTGAAAAGAGCTTGACTGGGATCGAGCTGAGTTCGATAGCTGCACAGTATAAATATGGATACTGCTCCTCCTCATCCCAGAGGACTTCATTGGGTGAAAAGGAAGAATTTGCTGTCAACAATGTGTCCTAATTAACATGTTTAGTTGGAACTTTGTTTCACAGAACACCAGTCTCAAGAGGACAATCAACAAAACTGGCAGCTATCTCTCCATTTGTGTTTCTTTATTCCTTTAACAGACATTGTCTTGCAACAGTCATGTGTATATTATCATATCATTATACTGTTTATGGTTTCTAAAGATTTAATGTGTTTTGGCCTCTCAAGGTCAAATAAACACATAAGGTTCATAAAAATGTATTTTTCGTTGCTTTTCACTGAGAGCAGAACGATGGAATAGCCTAGGGGCTGCCACCATGAAACTGTGAAAAATAAATTATCTCACACCAGCTCAGGCTGAAAACAGCTTAGCGTTTGAAACAAGAAGGGAACAGTGGCCACATCATCCCATGCAATTGTTTGCTTTGTCTTTAGGGAGGTTAAGATCTGTTGACTTACCAACACCTTGTTAATGTGGGTGAACACAACGCTCGCTGAGAGGGAGACAAAGCCTCTCCGCCTGTCTGAGCGCTTTTATTTTATAGCTGAAATGTTGCAAACTCATTACTTTCCCGGTTGTCATATGCAGCTCAGAGCAGGAAGGAGACAAAGAGATGGAAAGCTGCCCGTAAAACTGTTTAACTTGTCTCTGCTTGCAGACAGAATTAACACACCTTTTTCATTCAAGCCTATTTTTGTGAACTTTTTAGATTAAAGTGTGTGAGACACAGATTTGTAATTCCAATTCCCTTAAGGACTCTTTTCAGAATCAGCGTTGTCTTACTGATAACATTTTCCTCGTGCACGTCTCTCTGTGTATCAGTGCAAGCCGACTCTGGGTTGTAATATTTGCTGCAGATAAACAAACAGTAAACAGTGGCTTTTGAATAAACATGATGGAAGCAGAGTCGTAATGAGAGCTGTCATTGTGTGTAAGCTGCAAGCCTGTGTGTCAAATGTTATTGATGCAAATAATGTCACTCATGATTTGATGTTTTGAAAGCTTTTCCCTTTTCTTCGTCTCTTCTTCGTTTACTCAATTCAATTCACTTGATATTCGAATTTATCACATTCAATTCATACAGAAGTGAGTCCCCCTTACCAAAAGTCTGATAAAATGTAACATATTCTAACGCACTATGTCTGATGTGTGTTGATTTTTTCTCATACACAGAGTCAACAGTGTTCATACCCTCAGCCACATACAACATAGAGGAGGACATTGGTGAGCTGCTCATCCCAGTGCGCAGGAGTGGAGACGTCAGTCTGGAGCTGATGGTCATCTGCTACACTCAGCAAGGTAACGCAAGAACTGTGTGGGGGAATTTAAGGGGTAAACTTAAAAGTGAAGAGAATGATTTCTAGTCATATCATCCTAAAGTAGCATTTCAGTGATGCATGTAAACGTTAATGAAAAAAGCAATTTCAAAAGGAAAATCATATTTTTGTATCGATTTTTATGTGAAAACAAAAGTTAATTGTGTATTGTGACAAAGTGCGGATGATTAACTTTCTGCTTTCTGTAATTCTGTTTTCTGCCCGCTCAGTTTCGGCCACAGGCACCATCCCCACCACAGTGCTGTCCTACTCTGATTATATCTCCAGGCCTGAGGACCATCACAGCATCCTGCGCTTCGATAAGGGAGAGGTGGAGAAATCCTGCCGGGTGGTGATCATTGATGACTCCCTGTATGAAGACGAGGAAAGCTTCAATGTCACCCTCAGTATGCCTATGGGGGGCCGTCTGGGCTCAGAGTTCCCCGCAGCTCGAATCACAATCATCCCTGATATGGAAGACGGTAAGATGACATTTCACTGATCACAACTGTGAAATGGTGTCAGATAGTCTGTTCAGGTTCAAGAAATTAAATGGCATTGCTTATTGAATACCTATGTGGCATTTAGAGACAAGTCCTTTTGTTCCTTTCACTTTTAAAGGTTTTTCAATAGTGATTAAAGCCTCAAGAAAAGGCAGAGTGGATTTGTTTCTTGGCTAGAAGGGCTTTTATCTGATTTAGATGGCGGTGTTAATGTATTTGTGCAATCTCTTATTTTCTATATGTAATGGATAAGCACTTCGACAACAGCTGAAAATGAGTTTTAAAAAGGCTTTGTAAGTGCAGTATTTTTCGGCTGAATTGATCCAAAGAGAGAAATTCAAACAGATAGGAAGGTGGGCAGACAGACATATTGTTGTGCATGTAAAATGAGTATTTGAATGTGAATTTCTTTCGGTGTGTGTTTGTGCTTGCCTGACAACTTCTCGGGGTGCGTGAGTGTGCGAGCCTCCTTCCTGGAGACGAAGCCTTTATCTCGCATCTGCAGGCTGAGACTGGAGGGCTGATAGTAGTCTCCCATATCTTCCTGACGCCTCTTTGTTCCCCAACACCTGACGGCCATTCCTCAGGTCCCTATCGCTCTGACGATCTCCGGAAGCACTGCTCTGAAGTCAAGACTCTGTGATCGTAGGCAGCCAACACTAGAGCTGAAAACCCAGACATGATTGCAAAATCTTCTTTTTTTTCCCCTTGAATCAAAACCCATTTGAAGCTACATAATTGAGGTGATGATGCAATATTCAATTTAGCATTATGCTATCTAGAGTCTTGGTTTAAGTAGTTAAGTAAATTCATGACCATTGGGAAATGATTCATTGTTTGCATGTAATTTAAGTTATTTTCACTGAGATTTATTTTAATCTTTTCCAACTGTTCAAACTACTCAAAATTAGAGTCCTGCTCGAAGAGACCCTCCTATTTCATAGTACTGTACATGTTGCTGAAAGCGTCACAGGATTTAATGTGAATTGTAAAAATATCGTGATTTGAGTACAGCGTAGCGCTGATTCTGCTAGCTAATGAATGTCCAACGTAAAATGAAATGTGTGGTGCTGGTCAGTGACGATGCTCCTGCTTTTCACACCTTTTCCTCTAAAACATGACAACTGCTGAAATAATCACATCAATTAGAGAAAATCTCCGGTGCTTCAGCAAGTATTCAGACATCAACAATAGAGCTAAGGATGTGAATCATCCGTCCATTAACCTGTGCTGAGGAGGTCTTGTCTTTGAGGCTATACTGTAGCAGCAGTTTTCAGACTGTGTAAACAGGTTATTCTCCTCCTCTAGTCCCGTGGGACTCAAAGCACACACATTTCAAGTGGATTTGACCCGCTTGAGGAAAGAGGAGGTTACGTGGTTGGAATGTTTTCTTACTGTAAGCACCATCCGGTGTAACCTGAGAGTACAGGGCCTTTTGACCTCTGCTGCTCCTGGGTATTGACTCCAGTTTGCCAAGGCAGCTGCTGAGACGCACAGGTTTTTAATAGGATGTATACCAGTCTGTCCTTACAGCATTCAGTGTGCTTCACACTCTTCAATTAGAATTTACCTCTACAACTATTACATATCTCCACAGTGTCACTGTCTTTATGGATGACTCTGACGCCAACAAGTCATCCATGTCTTTACAACTGCCAGAGAGCTCATTGATTGGAGACGTTATCGATTAATGTCTTACTATGAATGTCTGACTCTGTCACATACTGTTGTTTGCATTTCTATTTAGGATGGGGATCAAAGCTGTTTGA